>NC_092814.1:82791840-83099340 GCF_023375885.2 Dermacentor andersoni
TTTTCTTACTGCTCTTACCCTTCAGTAACGCAAAATGCTCACCGTACTTTTAAATCACTTGCTTCAATTCAATATTGCGTGCCTCCATTATATTTTACCAATTAGTATATTGCCTGTGTGCACTGCTTATCAACGAAGATGACCTTCCTACTACGATCTCTAATTGGACAGGCAATATTGAGAAATAAAGTAAATAAAAAGTAAATATTATTCAAGCATAGCAATTACATTCCCCCATGCTTTCTGTGGCTTCATTGTCTGTTGGTTCTCAACTCGTTTTTTCAACTACATTGACTGAGTAACACCTCCCTTTGGTTTATCAACTTAAAGTTTGGCTCATCGAAAGCAATAAATGACCACAGGTTTTTGAAACGGTAAACTAGGCCTGACCTAGAAATGAGAGTGCTCGAATGCAAACAAAAATTGTCGAAAGCTATTGGCAAGCTTCTACGTTTTTTTCCTTGCAACGTCCCATCATCTATGTTTCAGGAAAAAAGAAAGTTCAAGCCTTTAGGTCACGCTTCGAGTCTCTTTCTGAAACACGATTATCTACCTAAAGTTCCCCCCATAGGCACAGAATATACAGACCGCGTTCAACAATAACATACAGCGTTCACCAATACCGCTTCTTAGCCGGTAACGTAACAGTGACCTAACTGGGAATTTCACTGGAGCCACTGTTTTGAAAAAGGGACTTGTCATCGCACTGATGGAGACAGGCCCCTTTGTCGGAACGTTGGCTCCAACCCTATTCTATGTTAGACCACTGTTAATCACTTGAAGGATCTTCCCATGAAGCTCTATATTGTTTGGATTTTTAGCAGGCTGTGACTCGTCACTGGGGACTCAAAGCGATAGCGTTAGGGTCGGATTCACAAAGCTTTCTTGTTCGTAAGGGCGCTTTGCTATTGGCCAACTGTCTTGGATAATAATGCGCTGAACTGCTGGCAGCTAGCAACTGCTGTTACGAACTATCCCAGCGTGAAAGCCTTTAATGCGAATAGCATTTCCTAGCCTAGTTAAGCTACTTTGGGTATACCTATCTAGCAGGGGCGTAGCCAGAGAGGGGTGGGGGGGCTTATGGGGCTTCAGCCCCCCCCTCACGAAATTTTTTCATGCTGTGCATGTACCGCGCACCCAAGCAATCCCCGGTGCCGGAAATCATTCTGAATTTTCTCTAGAATGTCTTTTTCACGCTCGGAAAGACATTTCAGCGCGAACCTTGCAAACTCGGGCTGTATTCCGCAGCAGCGCCCATGCACCGGGAGTCACATAGCGCCATAGCGCCATCCGAACACAAAGTTTCAAGGGCGTTTTGATGGCGAACGGGCTGGCTAAGGCATCTTGCGGATGCCGCGGAATCTACGCAGCGCATGGATGTCAATTCCGAAATTTATGAGTATAAAGTTCTCATGAAGTTTTGATGTGAAAAGTGCATTGACATTTCCAAAGTTGTGCTTTAGATTTTCAATTGCGGAACTTTGTGGGCTTGATGTTACTATAAATACTGGACGCCAAAGGTGCATTGACTTTTCTAAAGTCTTACATCGGACAATACAACGAGGCAATCCAAATCAACACACTATCAGACAAGTTGACAAAGCCAGCAGCGAGGTCGGATGAGATGAAGCGTTGTGGTGGTTCATTCGTGCCGTCATGACACATGAAAAATACCAACATCTTTTTTTTCGCCTATGCCAAAGCATCCATGTCAAACACTAAAGTCAGCCAAGGTAACTACGTTCTTATTTTTTCTACTTCGACTTTTATTCGCGAGGACACATTGAGCCTCTTCAATTTTTTTGTCCTCGCTACCCTACCGGCGGGCTGCCAGAGGCAGCCAGAGCGCATGAGTTCTTCTGGTGTTACCACAGAACACCTATACAAACTGCTGTTACCCCGACCACCGCGCGGCGCACTTTGGTGCGCGTTCGCTTTTGTCTGACCGAGTGGATTTTCGCCTGGCAGAGTTTTGGGCACTTTCTCGCTAGCAGACGAGAAAAAGAAACTATCGTCGCTCACCGCCATCACTGTGGGGACTCAGCGCACCGCGTTCGCTTGAGCGCAACCTCTCCGGAAAGTCTTGTCTCGCCAGTGTAGGATACCGAGCAGTACGCGTATGGTTCTCGGTGGACCAAGCGTCTCACGTTTTCTTCGATATTCTTTCGGTAGCTACATTAGGTGCCCAAAGTAGGCATTTGATTGTGGCCAACATACTTTGCACTTTTTTTTTCATTTCGGTGCCCCGGCCCCACAAAAGAAAAAAAAAAGACATTGTTGTGGCGCAGCGAATTGTCGTATGGTGAAAGTTCGATTTTGTTACTTCTTCTTTTGCGGACAGTAATGGGCCACGGGACGCTTCAGTTGCCGGATAGTCTTATTATATAATATTGCGATAGCAATTATATGTACACTCCAGGCGCATTCCTGCCGTCGCCGTCGCCCTCATGTTTCGTATAAAGTCCAAGGGCGATAACATCGTGACCGCGCGCCGCATGCTGTATGTGCGAGTGAAAGCGAAGGGAGGGGCATGGAGGGCTGGAATGGGTGAGACGACGATGGTGGCTCAGTCTTGTGTGCGCAAAAGAGCAAAGCGGGGAGCAAGCGCGCCGCCTTCCGTCGCGCGCGATACATCGGGGGGAGTGGATGGAATGTGGGATCTAGGATTCTGTGAATCTCTGATTGCGCAACATGTTTATTTGCCTTGTTTGACGCATTGTATACAGTGACTTTTTTTACATACGTAGATTTATTGGAGACGTATATTTAAATACCTTGTTGCGGGGTTTTGTGTATACGTGCAGTGAACTTTGTTTCCAGTGAAACTTTCTTCCCTTTTATCAAGCTGTATCTTCGCATTTGTATATTCCATTGTATCTTTGCATTTCTAATGTACGAAGGCGAGTAAAATGAAAGTGACCCAACCCACCCCGGGCAATAATTGTTCGGTCCATTAGCTGCGAGGCATGCACGTGACACAGAGGCATCTCTCTATTACAAAAGTGACACGCAGGTGTGAGTATCAAGGTTGTTTAATGCTCGCATTCACTGGGTTGAACATGGTTACGCGACATAATGGACGCTCTAGAATTTGAGCAGCGTGGTGCCCTGATGTTTTTGACAGCTGAAGGTATTTCCCAAAAAGAAATTAGTCGCCGTATGGCTGCCGTGTACGTCGAACATTGCATTAATTGGCCACTGCGAAGCGTTCGAGCAAACGATTCAAAGAAGGACGTGAAAGTTGCAAAGACGGCCCAAGACCACGCCAAAGCCATTGTGCAATCACACCTAACAAAACTGCAAAGTTCGATGAGCTGATGAGACAAGAACGGAAGATAAGCATCGATGAACTGGCAGAGCGTGTGAACATCAGCCACGGTTCGGTTCACGCCATAATTCATGAACATCTCGGTTATCGGCTCTTGTGTGCGCTATGGTAGCCCAAGATTTTGAACTACGGCCAGAAGACGGAGAAGTTCAGCACTGCCTTGACTCATCTGATCTGGTATCACAATAAGCGGGACGACTTCTTGTCTCCAATTGTGATCGGGGACGAACCATGGTGCCACTTCTACGAACCTGAAACACGACAGCAAAGCTTACAGTGGAAACATTCGAATTCCCCACCTCCAAGAAAGGAAAGGCCGTCATTTCCGCCGGAAAGGTACTGTTCACTTTTTTTTTTCGATCGTCAGGGGCCATTACTGATAGAATTTGCTAAATCTTGAGAGACTATCAATTTGTTTCGATATTATAAAACGCCAGATCGGCTGCGTGTCACAATCAAGAACAAACTACGTGGAAAATTGACGAATGGGGTCATCTTGTTCCACGACAATGCCCGTCCCTACGTCGCTGATCTGGTTAATACAAAACTCTCTATGTTCAAGTGGGAAACGCTGCAACATCCGCCATACTGCTCAGACCTGTCGCCTTGCGACTTCTACTTTTTGGAGCATTTGAAAAAACAGCTCAGGCAAACCAGATTCGTGTCGGATGATGACGTGAAAGAGTCAGTTGCAGACTTTTTGAAGCAGCAACTCAAGAAGTTTAATAAGAGGGGAATCACGCGACTCCTTACTCAATAGGACAAATGTCTAAATGCTCATGGAGACTACTTTCAAAATGAAGTACCCCGTTTGTCATATATTCGCATTGGTTCACTTTCATTTGACTCACCCTCGTTTATTTTGCAGAACTCCTGCTTTTTATACGTGCTCTCTGTTGCGGCTATAATTTCGGTGCAATTACTCACGCTACGCGACCAGTGACAGCTGCTCCTGCGTAATACATTGGAACAAATGACAGCATCATTGAGAATTTTCACTGGCCGTTGATATGTACAAGAATCTAAACAAGGTGCTTGAATGACAAAGTTTCATTACAATATTTCTCCTCAGCTTGTTAATTTCATGGCCTTTACATTTTTCATATCAGCGGCATGCACTGCCCTGCTGGTTTCGAACTGATATAGTTCTAAAGTTCGTGTGATATCTTATTTACTTATTAAATAAAGAAAAAACATGGAAGCATTGATAACGGTTATTTTGGGCACAGTTTTCGGCACATACAAGTACATTCCTTTATGAAAAATACATATTTTACTTGTTTTGACAGTGCGTAGCGTTCAAGAATTTGTTTCCAGCATCTTTAGCAATGGCAATGCAGTTATTATTCATATATTTGATCCCCAGACAAATTGTTTAAGAGGAAGCTTTAGCTCGCGCCTAACTCCAACGCGGCTTATTTAAATACATGTAGAACGCAGAAACGCTTTTCTGTGATAACCCCCGGATCGCTTTTAATGAAATTTGTTGCATTTGAGAGAGAAAGTTAAATTCTAGTGTCTGTTGGAAGTGTAATTTTGATTTAGGGCCTGAACATTGTTTAAATATTTTGAAAAACTCGAAAGTTCCCCCCCAAAAATAGAAGCACGACGTTTACAAGCTAATAGCTCTGCATCAAGCACACATGTCGCTGTTCAGTAAACGGCATCTCTTATAACAGTCAAAGCGCACAAATTTGGTGTGTCAATTCGTATCCTACGTGAATTGGTTGCGTTGTGTACAAGGATTCTGCGAAAGCCGTATTTCCATAATGCTAAATTTCTTTAGATTCACGTGTAACATCGAAATTTTTTCTGCTGTAAATGTACTATTAGGTGCAATTCATAGAATTGTGATATCACTTTTCATTGCTGAGTTACATAGTTTTAAACTTGATAGTTTAGATTTCTGAAAATTTGCGATTTTGGTGAATTTTTAATAAAGAATTGACAAACTAAATGAAAAATTAGAAACCAACAGTCACTAGAAATAAAGTTTTTCTCCTAAATGCAACAAACCTCGTAAATTTGGTGCATTGGTTGCCGAGAAAAACGAATTCTCCATTTACATGCATTTAGATACGAGCACCCGAGCTAAAGCTTCCTCTTAAGGAGGAGACCGAGCTGCAATGTGAGCCCGCCCCCCCGAACGAAATTTCTCGCTACGCCACTGCTATCTAGCCTCTTTAGGCCGCTCTTGAATGAAAAGAAAATCCTTTAAAAAATTGTCTGGTAGAGGGCGGAATCAAGCCCGCGTTACAAGGGTTCCTCAATCACCACAGTCCGACGCTCTAGCGCTGCACCGCGAATGCCCGTGAGCAATGAGGGATTACTTCTCAGCATTAGCACGCGCCGGCACGCAACGCACCTAGACAGCGCTCGTCCTGTGTCCTCCGTTGTCCGTGTTTTTTGGCGCTGTTTTAAATATGAATGATCCGTACCAACTAGCTCGCACCCAAACCCTTCTGAGTCATCTAGGAGGCTACGCAATAGGAAGAGGACTTCGCGCGGACTTTTTCGGGCGCGCTGCTAGGTGGCGCAACGTGCCCAGAGGGGAATATGCACATATCGCATCTGATTAACTCAAACAGCCTAGGTGGCGAATTGTCACCGCCCCATTTCAAAGGCATTCTGGACTGCAGTAGTTATGCGTGAGCCGCCCGCAAGAGCATTGCAGAAGCTGCAATGCGTGCCTTTGTAACCGCGCGCTACAGTGCACAGAGGGGGTGCTCTCTGTCCCTGATGGGAATATCTAGCCCCCCTCCCCCCCGGCCCCCACAAGCACAAAAGCACCGCTGCAGAAGGTGCAGCGCACGCCTTTGTACCCGCGCGCAACATTCCAGAGGGTGGACAGTCATCATGAGATCGGTCCTGGCGGAATGTTCTGTGAATGTGAGCACTGTTTTTAATTTACATATAATATAAAGCTGCTATCTCGCGCTACTGAGATTTGCTGATCAAACAAACTTAAGTTAAGACACTGAAAACTTGGTGTACAATGTACGGGCTCGCTCGGTCAGTCAGTTCAACATCATCCAATGGCGCGAGGAAGCTTTCGAATTGGGGTCAGTTCAGTTTCTCTTTTCCGTTTTGTCGCTTGCTGTACTGCTGCGCCTGAATAGGACAAAAGTTTAGCAAAAAAATAAAAAAGGTTTTTTTCATTTTTTGCCTGCTTTCCATAAAGTAAAACAAAGAAATATAAAAATACATACGATCTTTATGCGTTATACTATGCTCCTTCCGGTGGTTTTGTGACTTAAAAAAAAACAATGATATGCATTTTCCTTGTTGCGATACAGGTTTTCCATGGCGACCCGTGCTCCCTAAGGCCGTTCGGAATAACGGTGCGACTTTAAAAAAAAAACGTGTTTTATCGCTCTAACACCATGGTCGAGGCGCAATCATACCAAGCAAAAGGTTGTTGTGCCGCTCCTTTAATTGTTACGAACATACCACTGAGGGAACGACGATGAACTTGTGGAAAATTTAGCGAAACGGGTGGCGCCGCGTACGCCCTTGCGGTCGGTTTTTGCTGCGTTCGCTTATTTCATAATAGGGGACCCTGTCGCAGGGGAGACCCACTGAAATAGTGGGTCGCCACTGCAAACGCGAAAATCGCTGTAGTTATTAGCTACGCTTTTGTTATTCTGCTTAAATCATTGCGTCCCCTTTCTTAACTGTCCTCGTTGGTCTATCGTGCAAAGATGATCAATTGCAATTTAGCTTCTAGTTTAAGGAAAGCGAAGAAAATATGGGGCCGCCAACGCAAACATATCTTGCGCCATTTCAAAGAGAGAGAGCTATAGAAAAGGAAAGGCAACAAAGTTAAACAAAGGATTTATCTCGTTGAATATCCTGTACTGGTGAAGTGGAAAATGGATACGGAAGATGAGAAAGAAAGCATAAAAGAATGAACAATATAAAACAGTTTTTGCGGGGGCTGTCACACAGTCTGTGAAGGCGCCAGATAGTCTTAGGCGGGATCAATGTCCTACTGAGACATACGATGCCACATAGTGCAATGTCACAATGTGTGCCGCGTTTCAACCAGTAAAGAGCAGCGCTCTCATCTACGCTATGCACAAGCTGGACAAGCGCCCACTCACAGAACGCAAAATTGTTGGACACTGGCCTACAATGATATCAAAGCGAGCACCTGTAAAGGCACTGCTTCGCTATCTAAGGGATAATAGATTGCGCAATTTAAGATTGTCATTAGAAAGAAGTCGAGCTTGAACATGGTGGACTTCCTTAGTTGGCAAAAATAAATAATTTCCCGATTGATTGTTTCGATGGTAACAGAAGCCCCCACAGGTCACTGAGTTGAGGTCACAGCAGTGCGCATAACAAAGCCCTCATATCACTTCCACCTAAATTTAGTCGACCACGGGATTTCCCTGAGCTTCTTAACACATGGCGGCTTGAAATCATGTCAGCATGGTGGCGATGTAAACCCTGGCCCGTATTCACAAAAAGCTCTTACGATGGTATAGTTTGTCCAACGCCGCCTTTATTTAACTATGCTTGTCAAAAGAGCCCCTCCTGCTCAATCACACCCTTTCCTGTCGCTCTTTTCCATATGCCGGCGCTTGCCGCTCGTGGCGCTGCCGGCTGACACTATAGTGTCCCGTCCGTCTCGACCGTGCACGGGCTTGCGGGACTCGCGGCGCGAGGTAAACAAAGCAATGTTTTGTTCGCTGGTGTCGACGTGCGTAGGAAGATGCTCTGAAGTTTGATTTGCTTCTGTTTTGTGTACGGACAGTGTTCAGCATGAGGTACTGCTGTGTGCCTATGTGCACATCAAGTGCAAAAAAGAAGGACGACGGAGTATCATTCCACGAGATTCCTGCCGACCTCGAGTTGCGCCAACGATGGGTAAAGGTGATCTCAAGAAAGAACTGGGAGCCGAATACAACATCTAATTACTCCGTCGTTTACAGTAAGCACTTCGTTGCCTCGGACTTTCGGGAGAATACTAAAATTAAACAAGGGAGCGGTGCCCAGCGTGTTCACGTGCTACCCCTCGTACATGAAGCCTGCACCTGCCAAGGTACGTAGTGATGCAAGTAGTCGAAAGCGCACTGTGCAGCTCGACTGTGGCCAGGAGAAGGCTAGCAAAAAACGGAAAGCAGTAACTGCTACTACCTTTAACGAGAATGAAGAACCTGGCTGCCCTGGCGTCGCGACGTCAGTAGTTGCGCGACCAGCCTTAGCGCCAACTAACAGGCCAGCATGCTCGAACGCATCTCTTCCTTTGATGAGCAAAACGTGAACAAGGTGAATGCAGGAGCCAACGTTTCGACAAGTGGACTTGTCTTCTTCAAGGCAACATATGCTTTCCTCGCCACAGAATTGCCATCTCCCGGATTCCCCGTCTTTTCTCTGGATCTCTTCCTTTGAGTGGCACAGTATGCGCTGTAGCGACGGCGGTGCGTACCGAAGCGTTAACTTACAGAACAGCGGCGTTTGCGAAGCGAACGTTTTCAACTCAGACGGAAAGGGCCGCAAGTTCAAGCAGTTTCGTAGATCGCCGAAAACAGCGAGCCAAAGAGAAAGCCCTTCGGTTACAGATCGCCAGGTAGCAACAGACAGTTGAAAGTTACAAAGAAGAAGTTTGCAAGCTGAAGGACGACTGCAATGTGCGTGCTTTTGTGGACGTTGTAGCCGATGCGCACCAAAACAAGGCAAAGGCTGTATTCATTGTGGACCAAGTCATCAATTACGGTAGGAAGAGACCAACGTGGTCTGAAACTACCGTGAGGTACTGCGTGATCCTGAGGAATCTCTCGACCAAGGCCTATCAGTATGTGCGGACTGAACATCTGCGTTTACCATGTAGAAATACTTTGCAAAAGTATATTGGATCGGCAACTGGGGAAATTGGCTTCAGCCCTCTGGTTCGCTGCAGGCTCAAAACAGAGCTTCAGGGCCTTACAAAATCGCAGTCAAAAATGTGTAGTTTGGTAGTAGACGAAGTGCACATCAAGCAAAAGCTTGAATATAATAAACAAAGAGATGCTTTTGTTGGTGACGTCAATATGAGCATTGATCTGGAGCATCTGATACCAAGTGACAGCGACCAGTTAGCAAATTCATTGCTTTGTTTCTTGCTTTGTGGCCTGTCGACAAGCTTTAAGATACCTGTCTGGTACTTTTTTACTAAAGCCTGCACAGGAGCCGAGCTCGCGCAGACCATTTGTCACGTTGTCCAGAAGACAGGAACTCGGTTTTGAAATAGTTCGTCTTGTCACTGATAACCACAAGACAACGTCGCTGCCAGGGACATATGAAGCAAGGGAACGGCTCAAATGTCTGCTCCACATCCAGCGGATCCTTCAAGACTCCTTTATCTTGCTTTTGACCAATCCCACATAATTAAGAATGTCAGATCACAATTTCTTGCAAAGGACATAGGTGGTAAGAAACAAATTTCGTCAACCCCTTTGAAAGAACTGTGCAGAATGCAGCGAGGCTCAACTGTGAAGCCAATACGATATTTAACACGGAAACACCTATATCCATCAAATATTGAGAAGATGAGTGTGAGACACGCAGTGCAAATCTTCTCTCCGCCAGTTACTGCTGCACTCCAGTATTTGAAAGACCAGGCTGGTCACACCTGTGACTTGGAGTTCAGGTCAGTAGGCCCAACTGTTGAATTTATGTCGCTGATGCACAAGGGGTTTGCGCTGATGGATGTCAGCAACACAGAGCAGCACGTCCACAGGAATGACCCTGACAGCCGGCATTCCAGTGATGTTGACGACATGAGGTTGCAGTGGCTAGAGACTGATTTCCCTAACTATATCGAAAGACTGAGACAGGAGAGCCACCCTGACAATTTCTTTACCAGTGAGACATACCGATCACTGGTCCTGACGACAATATCGAATGTAGCATGCATTCGTTTTCTTCTGAAGGAAAAGAAGTTCATATTTGTTTTGACTCGAAAGTTCTCAAGTGATCCGATTGAGGCACTGTTCGGGTTCCTTCGAAGGACAGCAGGTTGCAATGATACCATGGACGTGAAGACTGTACTCTGCGGACTTGAGAAGATGTTAAAGACTGGTATTGTATCTGCATTAGTCTGAAGCAATGTGAACAGCTCAACCTCATTCAGTGCTGATGCAGCAGTTTCCAATGGAGACACTCAGAAACGCAACTGAACAAGCAAGGGTTTTTTCCCATCAGCAGCAAAGAATAGATTGCGGGACCTGTGCACTACACCATGGCTCCCCAACCCCGAAGTCGCTAGTATTGCCCTGATTGGTGGATATCTAGCCAGAGCCTTGTCAGAAAGGCTGAGCTGCGAGAGTTGTATTCAACTTGTGGAAAAACCAAAGGCCAATGCCCCTGTTGATGGGCTCATTGCGTACTAAGACCGTGGTGGACTGAAGTATCCAACCAAAGAGGGTGTCCGTCTTGATAGGTCTCAAGCGGTTTGTTCACATAATGTTGTTTCACAGGAAGTTCATTTCCAAACCGCTCGAAACCAGTGTAGAACATGCTGTTGATGTGCTTCAGGACGTCCCCGTCTTGATGTGCAAGAACGAACAGCCTGGCCACAGGAAGATGTTCCTTGAACTCTTGTGCCGCAAGTTCATCAAACTACTGCTGTCTAACCATGCTTTTAATATTACAGATAAGAATTCAGTTGCCAAATTATATGCAAAGAAGCCATTATCACGGAAGCTGCTAAAACTGTAGCATATGCCATGTGAACTGTTGCATTCTTGACATGTTTAGATAACTACTGCAAATTAATGTTCGATTGTTAAATGTCCCATGTGGTTGACTTGTGAGAAAATTCGGGCCTTGGGAACGAAAGCTTTTGAAAAAGCAGGGCAAATCACAAAATCGAGGACAAGTACAGTTTCTGGCTATTACGCTTTACGTTTTTGCCGAGCTCAGTGAGTGACAATCGATGCGTTTGGCTAGTAGCTAGTCTACATCGGAATACCTGAACGAACACACGAAACTGCTAGCTACTAACGCGGCGGCTATGTCACGCAATCGTATCGCTTGTATCACATTAAATATTTACGTGATAAGCACCTGAGCAGTGTTTCCTTAACATACTGGACGAACTAAATAAATTATAGTGCAATATGTAACTCGACAACCAACGTGAGCTGCGCAAGTCGAGCGCGGCGCGTATGTTTCAGCAACGTTCTGAGCGGCGGCATGGATGGATGGATGGATGGATGGATGGATGGTAGGAGCGTCCCCTTTGAAACGGGGCGATGGCAGTTGCCACCATGCTCAGATTTTTATTTTGCCTTTTATTTTTATTTTTATCTGTGTTGTGTGTTATTGAATTTCTCGATTTTCTTTAAATACGTCTTCCTACCCTTTTAACCTTATGTCACCTCTCTGCTTTTGAGCCACCAATCCTCCAATCGCCTTTTGCTAATTTCCACCGCATATTTATTTACATGACTATTATTATCTCTGAACCCTAGGGCCTCAGGAAGGGTGACTGTGGCCGCATCGACATCGGGCTTGATACCATCACATTTTAGTATGAGGTGTTCCATTGTTTCTACATATTTACCACACACAGTAGATGTGTCTTCTTCTTCGTTAAATTTCTTTTTATAGCTCCGCGTTCTAAGACATCCTGATCTAGCTTTAAAGAGTAGGGCACTGCCTCTTGAGTTATCATAAAACGCTTCCTTCCAGATCTGCTGTTTCCAATATCGATATAGTTCCACACTATGCTTCTTTTCCATTGAATTTATCCAATTTTTACCTTCCGCGTTTTTAACCTGTCGTTTAATGCTCTGTCTTTCTTCGTCCTCCTGTCTGGCATACTTACTGGTTAGCTTTCTAGTTCTTTTCCGCCATTGTGAGTCAACGCTCTTTCTGTATAGGTATTTAAACACCTTAGCTGCCCACCTGCTATCGTCCAATTTCCTCAGATGTTTTTCGTATAGGATTTTACTCTGAGCTTCCCGTGCTTCGAACGATGCCCAGTCCATATCTCCCTGTACTGCTTCGTTTGTGGTTTTCCCGTGGGCACCTAGTGCTAACCTTCCCACAGCTCTCTGATTTACTTCTAGTCTCGACTGAACCTCTGCCCTTAAACACAGGACCGCATTCCCGAAAGTAAGCCCCGGCACCATTACTCCCTTCCAAATACCTCTCAGTACCTCATACCTGTTGTACCCCCACAATGCCCTATGTTTCATTATCCCGGCATCTCTTCGCCCTTTTGCTATGAGAGACTGTTTGTGCTTTTCCGTGTACATCTGCCCTTTGTTTATCCATACTCCGAGATATTTGTATTCGGCCACTCGGGGTATTTCATGGCCTTGTATTGTAAGCTCCTGATCAGTGGTATCGTTGAAAAACATCCCACCGGGCATAGTGGCAGCTAGCAGCGCCGCGATGCGAGCGGCGCGTGAACCGAGGCGTCCGCGGCGGTCCCATTGCGTGGCGCCGGAACTGACAGGCATAGTTTAATAAAGGAGGCGTTGGTTTGTCAAAGAAAATTCCAGTAAATCCTGACGCTGGGCATATTAGCGAAGTTGAACGGCCAATGGCAAAGAGCAGTTACGAAAAAGAAAAGCTTTGTGAATTCCGCCCCCTGTGCGGAAACGGCAGCAATCATCGTTGAAGTTTGCACACCAAGGGGCTGCTGGGCATAAGCATGCATTTAAATACGGGGTGGTCAAAATAAAGTTTTACGGTTTTCTTCAACTTAGGCGCTGGGAGGTATGTGAAGTTCATCGATACTAACATGTGATGTGGCCAGGAGGACACAAAGTGAGATGATAATTATCGCTGTCTGCCGGCCAATTAACTGACATTGAATAATTAACTTTTTAGTGACTGCAGTAGGCGGGCATGTTTGCATTCAAAAGTTAGAGGCAGTCGTGATTCTACACAGTTCCACTTGGCAGAATTCTTCTAGCATGGCCGTATTTATAGATATCCGCCTGCAGATTTTAATTTCCGTTCGCATGATTACGCATGCAAGGCAGTGACGATCGGTGCAAAGCTCCTCCCTGATGTGACGCGGCTGTTGCGTGCGGTGTTCAGTCTGAAAACGGGGATGAGGCATAGGCAAGGGGATGATAACTATTCCCCTTTCACTTTCGGCTGGAGAAATCAAAATCGGAGAACCCGGAACCACTGTCGAAACACGCGACTGCGCAGCCTGTAACGATGGCGGCAACTGCCATGTCGAGATAAGGGAGCCAGTGGAGAAGCCGGATGGCAATGCGCATGCGTCGTGGCAACTAGACGAGCGGGCATTCTCCTCGCCTGGTTTAAGCCAATAAAGTGACGGCGAATTTTTACATAGTGTCGTTTTTATTGAAATTATCAACAACAACAACGAAAGCAGATTTAGCTGTGGTAAGAAATATTTCGTTCTGCTATATTAAAGTCGGTGTGCTCGTGCACAAATCTCGCTTTTTATGGAAACACGACACCCATCAAGATGACAATGCTTTAAAAATGTTCAAAATGTTTTCCTTCCACAGCAACACAATACATAAACCACTCTCGCGTTGACTCAATAACTCTGCGCAGTACTTCTGGGCTGATGCGCGCGCAGGCAGCTATTATACTGTTATTGGTGTCATTGTCGTCAGTGGGTAGTTTTGCATGAACTCGATCTTTAACGTAGCCCCCAAAGAAGAAAGCCGAGCGGAGAAAGATCGCGGAATCTCGGTGGCGAAAACATCACTTCTGAGCGCCCAATCCACTGCCGTGAAAAATGACGGTCCAGCCAGCTCTTTGCAAAGGTAGAGGGATGTGCTGGTGATCCGTCAATGCTGGAACCATACTTGGTGCAGGTCATTCAGAGAAAGATTGGAGACAAAGTTGTTGACGACAATACTTAGTATTTCTTGCGTACACTTCTTTCCGTTCAGGTTGTCGTGAAAAAAGTAAGGTCTAATGATCCTGTCCCCGAGTATGCCACACTACACATTGACACTCCAGCGAACTTGGTGCTTGAGCTGCCGCAGCCAGCGTGGGTCTTCTTGGGACCAATAATGGGCGTTGTGAACATTCACTGTGTCATTCCGGCAAGACCGAGCTTCATCTGCCCAAATTACTATTTGCAGGAACTCCTTTTCTTCATTAATTTCGATGCAGAAGTCAAGTCGCCTTTCAAAGTCTGTCTCACTTAGCTCCTGATGAAGGCAAATATGGTACTTATGGAACCCAAGCTTCTTTAGCGCATTTGCGACAGTTACAAAGTCACGTCCGCACTCATCGGCAATTTCAGACACTGATTTCTCGCATCAACGTTACGCGTGCGAGAACGTCAATTTCGAAGTCTTGATCGACAATTATCTTATTGGCCTGCTCTGAAGGTGGACTGAGCCTGTTGTGCGAAAGAGCCGAAAGATGTTTATGAAGGTTGTCTAGCTAAAAGTGGGTGGTCTGGGTGGTGAACCGAGTGCAGCCGCATCGCTAATGAGGTATTGCCATTCATTTCAGACATTAGAAGAACAACGTCCATTTTGTTTTCGGTAGAATACCTCGTCCCGGTAGAAGCAGCCATGTCAGTAACAGTCGATCCCACCGCGGTTTTTGTTGATTGTCCTTCCAGAGGCACCGCTATGGCGGAAGCAGTCTAGTAGACGGCAGTGAAGCTAGCGCGTTGACAAGATAATGTCCCCGTACAATCTCAAGTCGTACAAGAACGTGCGGAAAAATTATCTACCGTGATCGCCCTTGACAAGATAATGCGTACTGCGTGCGCCACACCACGCAGTTCTTCCTTGATTTCGCCGACCGAGAGTGAAAGGGGTACAGTTATCATTTTTGTCTATGCCTCCGCTCCGTTTTCAAACTAAACGCCGCACGCAATAGACCGTTTTTTCGTAGGCGCTGCCATATTGTGAACGCAGTGGCGCCGCCTATGAGCAGCGCCATACTGGCTTGGGTGAAAGCGGTTTTTTGCATGGCAGGTATACGCTCGGCGGTAGGTTCTGGCGTTTGTTTTCGCGGTCGTGCGGTCTGTTTGGTATGACGTGCGCCTTCTACGTGGTAAACGGTTCTGTGAGACGTGCTGAAGTGGTTAAAGGCGTCATGGCCGGAATTTCTGCTGGCGTTGAGGTGGACGGAACACGCAGCCCGATGTGTGCGCGCATATTTTTGCGTATACAATCAGCTTCCGAGATCAGTTATGTATTTCTGAATGTTCCATTCACTAATGTGACCTTATTGCAGTATTATCCTCTATTTCTAAGCTGCGGTTTAGGAGCCATGAAACATACGCGACGATCGTAACAGCGTGGGTACCGTTCTGCTACGGTAGGAGCTGTGATGTTATACTTTGAGAAGCGTTCAAACTGTTCGCTGCAGGTTACATTGCGTGACTACTTGGTTCGATGAATGAGGTTTCCGCCCCTGAATAAAATAGTTTTGGCAAGTAACAGCAGCATACCTTACAGTCTGAATTAAGCTTGTCCAGCAAATGGACTGTTTACGAACTGCGCGAGCGTCCTAAGCAGTGGTAGGTGCTGGATTAGATGATATATCTTTGTTCTATATACCGCATGGTCCAAGCATACTGCATCAGCGGTTATATATTTATAAACGTTGTGCGGCGTGACTATGCGAGGTCCTATTGCGGTGTTAACCCATTGTCTCTTGCTTTTTCGAGAAAGAGGATGACAACCGAATTTTTTTTCGGTTGTGTTCATTCCGTTCTCTACGACGCACTCACACGTATTGCGGAAATTTTGTCCTCAAAAATAGGCATTGCATTCTTTTTATGTGATCCATGTCATATATTATGGCTGTATGCAGGCCAAAAAGGCAATGCCGAAGCGCACAGCTTACATATGTATCGTACTGGTTCACCAAACGCAGTGATCGCTGTGTTGAGCAGCGCCATCAGCCTCATGCAAGAAGGCTAGCGTAGACATATGGTAATTTGAAGCCTGCTAGACTTGAAATGCGCGAGAACGATGCCGATGCATCACAAATATTTGATAGCGCCTGCCGCTTGGATGTTTCGTGGTTGCCTTAGGTTGTCCGTGCACGAGCATGCGCTCTTATGCTTTATGTTTTACTCCCTACGCCAAGCGATCAGATAGTGAGCAGATTTACCATTTCATGCTGCTAATACAGAGACACCGGTTTTCTTTGTTGAATTAAAACCGATATAAGCAAAATATTTCACAACACATACACACACCGCGACTGATAATGTGCGTACACCGCGGCTGATTATGCACGTCACATTTTTGCGCCCCCAAGAAATATTTCTGCCTACAGTAGTTACCGATGCACCGAAAGGCTTCCCTGACGACCTTATATGAACGAACATGGCGTAAATTTTACAAAGTAAGATCTAAAACATCTCGAAATCGTTCCGCAGCACGCGACAGCAATACTTTCAAGCAGCGCCGCGCCGGATCGCCCAAGCCAGAGAGGAGGAAAGGCTCTCCGCGCGCCCTATCCTCCTCGCCCGATGAAACGGTCTATAGCCATCAGGGAGAAGCTTTGCGCCGATCCTCAATGTCTTGCATGCGTAATCATGCGAATGGAAATTAAAATTTGCAGCCGGATATCTTGAAACATGGGCATGCTAGAAGAATTCTGCCAAGTGGAACTGCGTAGAATCACGACTGCCTCTAACTTTTCAATACAAACATGCCCGCTTGCTCCTGTCACTCAAAAGTTAATCATTCAAATTTAGTAACTTAGCTGGCAGACAGCGATAATTATCATCTGACATTATGTCACCCTGGCCACATAACTTATTTGCATAGGTGAACTTCACGTACCTCCTAGCGCCTAATTTTTAGAAATCCGTAAAACTTAATTTTGATCACCCTGCATAACTTGTACGACTAAACATGCGCATCTTCATATGTTTCACTTTGCTCAATAATTCGTGTTCCTTTGTCATATGACGTTTTCGGGATTACACAGAACGATACTGATTCTTTCAAATCCAAACCTTTTGCAGTGCCAGTGAAATCAGCGGTTGTACTGACAAAGCTTTATTCTTGTAAGTGGTCTTTGCCATTGGCAGGTAATTTTCACTTATAATATCTACGGCACCAGGGCTGGCTGGAATTTTCTCTTACGAGCAATTCTAGCGTAAGAGGAAATTCTAGCCAATCATGATGTGTAAAATATTATTAGCAAAGGCGGCCCACAAAAGAGCACTTACGAACATAAAAGCTTTGTGTATTGGGTCCAAGGTTTTCACGTGAGTACATTTGAACAGTACGGCGGAAAACGTTGCCAAAAAGAAAACAAGCGTATCACATTCGAGAATAAGTCTCTGCTCCTGAAGTTGCCAAAGCATTGATGGGAGAAAGGTATCGCTGGCGGCGCCCTTCTTTCTAAGCGTTTGATTAAGAGCTTTCGTCAGCCCACTCCGTAGACTCTATCGCTCTCGCGGGGCCCTTTCGGCAGCCGGTCGGAGGCTCTTGCGCACCAATCGCAGCCTCTTGACGGCAGGCCTCGGGTGGTGGCGTGCCGGGGCCAATAAATGCGCCGCCTGATGCGCGCCCACGGAGCAGGGATTGGTACACACGCGTGCCTCTACACCCGGTCGGCCTGGTGGCACAGCAGTTTGCACAAACAATTGAGCGATCTGGAAAGCACGGATCACTCACGCGTCTACTCGAGACTTGTGGCTCGCAAGACGTCCGTGCCAGAGAGAGCACTGCAGCAAGGAACAGTTGATGGGGGGGGGGGGGGGGGGGGGGGGTAGAAGAGGGGGGGGGCAGCCCTTCCATCCATTTGCCATAATTAAAATCACCGGCAGCCGGGACCCGGCGCCCGCCCCTACGGTGTTCGGCCGGCGGGTACAATGGAGCCGGCTGGCCATTAGGGCGCTGACACCGAGGCTGCCGATTCGAGCCGCCAAGCGCGGGCGACCCGGCGCCGCTTTGATCCATTTGCGTCAGGTGTTGCACCGTTTGTGACACGGTGCCCCTGCACCGGCGGCAGCAGCGATGGCTGCAAGCTCCATGGTCCTGCGCCGTGACAAATCGCCGTTTATTTGGAAGAGGATGATCGGGGCCCGCCGATGGAGACTGCCAACAAGTCTGCGCCCCGTCGAAATGAAGAGGGGTCCGGGAGGCGCACATTTCACAAGAGCGGCCCTTTTCTCTTGCTACCGCCGCCCTCTCCTGCCATCTCCGGGCCGTCGCCCAAGGCCCCGGCGTGTGCCGTCAGCGGCCGGGCACGCCTTCTCGCGGGAACCCGCTCTCGCTGCTCCTCTTCTCCAATTGAACGCGCCACCCGGTGGCTTTGTGCGGCCATCAGATGGTGCGGACGTTTGGGCCGCTTATGCCCAGAAAAGGCTCCAAAACTTGCACAATGCCAACGCTGAGCGGTCCGTAATAAAAGAGAATAAGAATGATGGCACTGAATGGCGGGCTGCGCTTGAGGGCTGACTAAGGTGCAGCCGCACTGGTTTTGTTAATGGGAAAAAATTCATGCCTGGCTCGACTGCCATATACCAACTAGATTGTGCCAGAGCGCAAGAATTCTATCCTCAGCTTTTTGCTGCGTTAGGCAGAGCGCAACACTCCGGTTTGAGACTACGACGAAGTTCTGCTTTTCCTCAACTGACTCACTTCTGCCTTTATGGGCGTCCCAGTATCTCTCTCTATTTCTTTCAGGATCGGGTTTTGTTAAACATATTGTTATTTAGTAGTTGATATAGTGAATCTACTGTCGTGGACAAATGAAAACCGTACTGAAAAGTTCAAAATAGACGAGCTAAGTGAGAAGAGAGAGAGAGAGACGAAGGAAATAAGAAAGTCAGGAACGTTAACCATAGCAGAAAATCTGGTATGCTGCCCTGGGGGCTGGAGGAGGCAAGGTGCAAAGATAGGAAGAGAGTACAAAGAGAGATACAACACAGACGCACTATCAAAGCCGGTCACTATCATCCACACCACTCCAGTACAGGATCACGTGCAGCAGAATGAACGTCAATTAATAATAAACGAGGTTTTGCATACATGTTCTTGTTAAGAATTGTTAGCAGTGTCTTCGTCGCCCTTTGCGGCGTAGGTTTATTAGGTAGGCATTGCCAAATGGTTCGTTTTGACAATGTTTTGTGATCAAGGGGCAATATCTAAATGTTAAACTTCGTGCACGGGGTTGTTTTGGTCTGGATAATTTTAATTCCGACGTGGGTTATACCTGTGTTTATGTGGGAATACGAATGGCACCGCTGTATGAAATCGAACAACAAAACTTTCATTTTCAAGAGAGAAGGGAGGAAGGAAATGCAGGGAGATTAACCAGACTGAGTCCAGTTTGCTACCCTACACGTGGGGAGGGGGACGGTAGTGCGAAAATGTTCTCGTATATTAAATACCCTGATTGCGTTTCATTTGTCATCGCCCACATGCATGTTCCAAATCGCGGTGGCTCCGGTTTTGCGGTGCTGTGGCTCTGGTCGGCCGGTAGCGTACCTCGATCTGAACACGCATAACGAAACTGCTGAGTTGGAAGAAAGAGATTACTTCAGGCATGGCCGTCACAGGCCAGTTGTGCGCTGGCGTTACACTTTACACTCACTGCGAGGGCACGGAGGGTACTTCTCATCTTAAACTCCCTGTCGCAGCCTGATGCTACCTGTTTTGACTTGCCGCGCCTGCTGTAGAACCTTGCGAAGGTGTCGGAATTGACTCACATGCCGGCCACAGGTACCAGTTATTCAGGAATCGTTCACTAAAAAGCTACTTTTCGAGAAACAATGTTCCGCAACAAAACGACAAAGTTGCATCTCCTGTTAGACACCGAACAATGAATGTGCCACCAAATTTCCTTAAAATATTAGCCGAAAACCTTGAACCTGATTGTGACGTGCTACTGAAACAATGTTATTGGGCGACACAGAGCTAAATTCTTTTATCTGCTAAATACACAAAAGAGCTAAATACACTGTTTCATCCCGAACGTCGCAGTTTTAAAGAGCAGCTTTCTTTGCCTACCCTCCCAGGTTTGGCATGGCTGGCTACTGTCTGCTGCTGCGTCGGTCAGTATCTTAGCAGATATATTTATGGATATAATATTCAGGTGTTGTCTGGCACCATTGGCCGGTACCGGACATACTGCCAACTGGCACAGGATATAGCGCAAACCGTGACAGCCCGAGGCCGCAGGTGATATAATCAACACTCCTCGATCACCTCAAACAGCTAGTCGGCGTTGGCTCGATAAAAATATACGTGCGATTATGACCTAATCGTTAGTAAAGTAGACATCAAGGAATAGAAATGCTTGCTTTATTAAAAAAATTGTGTTCTTGATGACGCATATTTCTTGCAATGGGGCTATTTAGGTATTTATTTTATCACTGAATATACCCGTAGAAAGCAAGGCCAGCACTCTGGACACCTATATGGCTACAAAGGATGGTAGTGTTGTCCCGCGTGCGAGCTATTCAGCAAGGCAGTAGCAGCACCCAGCCGGCAGCCAATCAGGAAAGACCGGTAGGGTTCGCAAAGAAAGCTTCGCTATAAAAAAACAAATGCAAAACTGAAAAAAATTATGCACATCCAACGTGCACGTTGGAATCTGTGTGGAACGAAGTTTTAGTGAAGTGGTTAATTAAATGCTATGCAACTAACGACTATGCGTAGGATCCATCCTGTGTAACATGTAATCTCATGTAATGTTTCTTTATTGACAACAAATGTGACAAATTCAACGTAATGTCATGTTTATTTTTATGCACTACACCGCTCTAAAGCTGTGCCATATTCCAAACATCTAATCAGGTGGATGCGCAGTGTGAGACGACGACACGACGACGACAGAAGGGCCATGACGACTGTACTTAAACGACCAAATGACG
The DNA here is from genome assembly GCF_023375885.2 of Dermacentor andersoni. NCBI lineage: Eukaryota > Metazoa > Arthropoda > Arachnida > Ixodida > Ixodidae > Dermacentor > Dermacentor andersoni. The sequence goes on from NC_092814.1 coordinate 82,812,972, forward strand.
ATGGCATGACAACGATGGAATGACGGCGGTGGCATGTCGACGGCGGAATGATGACAATAATGGGATGACGCCGCCGGAGTGACGATGATGGCATGACGATGGCAGCGCGACGACGACGGCATCACGACAATGGGATTACAAATGAGCAAACATTTCTGCTCTTCGATGACTGCTTTCCTAACCATTAGGCCATAGATCGCACGTATACTTCTATCGTGCCAACTACCTCTTTCAGGTGATGCCCGAGTGTTGATGATGATGATTATTTCCCACTATAGCACATATCCACAATGGGGGATTGGCCAAGAAGCGGGCGACACATTTGAAATAAGTAAGAAGAAATAAATAAACACGAAGCAATGTTGTCACATTGCGTAGCACAGGGACACGAGAGCACATGCGCGCGCGTAAGTTTACACCAAAGGCAGAGGAATTAAATGGGCAACTTTACAGCATTTTGTTAAGCGCCTCACGAAAGGTTCACCTCACATAGATTATAAACTGTGCATTGGATTTCCATGATTACGCGAGAGCCCCCCCCCCCCCTCCCCTTCCTTTCTTATTCTTTTTTTTCGTAGTGCATCGCCACTTTCCAGGGAGGATTATTAATATTAATGTTCTAACAATGGGTTCATGGAATAGTGACCAAAAATGCGTTTATTGTAGACAGTATTCTTAGAATCCGCACAAGGTTTTAAAAAAAAATTAGGCGCTTTCTTATATTCTCTTACCTTAATATTTTTTTCGCTGCACGTGGTTTTGTGTGCATAGCACACAGCACGCTTTTCAGCGTTCTGATGCCAGCACGAAAGCCGCATATACGCCTTGACTGCGTATGCAAACACGGTGCCTCTTGAGAACTAGTGGCCGACAGCACGAGTGCAAAACGAGAGACGTGTACAGGTGGTATTTCTGTATAAGTATAGCGCGGAACCGTGTCACAAACACTTTCCAAGTATTCTGTCGGCATGTTTTAGGATTCGAAGGAACGTGGTCTCCGAGTCTGGCGTCCCACTGAGGGTCGCTCTCTACCCTACGCCACCAGTGCGTCTCGAAACGGGTAGCTGGCCTACGCTACCGGGGCGTCACGCGGTGGCTAGAAGGGTCCACGCCGTCGTCCGAACTTTCACGACGAGAGTTGCTAACTTTTTGATGAGTACGAGGTCGGGAGGTTGATTATAACAGGGGGTGTATTCACCTGAGGGAAAAAGGGCAAGCATTTCACAGGAAAAGGCATACTCGTACTGGCCGGAGCGCAGAACGCAGGACATCGTCCTCGTAGCATGAGCTACTGTCAGAGCAGACTACATCGTTCTGGGAGAGCACACACAACACATTCAGGATGTCTCTTAAAAACTGTCAGTCTTCACTAGATCAGTCGCTAGGAAAACGGGTAATGTTCCAATCAAGCAGACCGGTGGTTCGCATCCGCACAGCTCAACGCCTCCGAGTAGGCGAATGTCGACACAAAGCCCATGCGCCGCTTCCAAGCTGATCCTGGAAAGGGGGGAAGCAAGCGCACCAGACCCAATGTTTCACTGACGGCCAAGGAGAAAGAAGTCAGTGGCCCAAGCTCGCCAGAAGGTAAAGCCAAGTTCCGTCAATAATTTCTATCTCGTCATGATACTTCCGCGTAACGCTAGGGGAGAGCTTCACATGTCCACTGCGGAGAGCTTCGCACCGCAGTGGACGCACCGCGGTGCTGGAGCAAGGTGAAGGCCGACTGGAGCAGACGCCCAACGGAGGCCACAGGCGTTCTGTGCGTCCGCTCGCTATTGCGCAAGACTTTCTGTATCGGCGTGAGAATATTGTCGACACAACCTGCGAGTCGCCGCCCTGTTCTAGTGCAATGTCCAGAAAGTTAAACGCGAACAATTTCGAAACAGCTACTACAACCTCGTTTCATTTCCACGTTCAAATACGTTCGCAACAGCGGCTTAATTTATTATTCAAATTATACACTTGGACTACTCCATGGTTATAGACTGACTACATGGCAAGCTGACGTCGCACGTTTATGTAATTGCGCGTAAAAAAATATACTGCGTTTCAAACTAACAAAGCTAACCAAATTATTACTTAGCGAATTACCCAATTACTAAACGTATTACTAATTATTACTAAATTACTACCAATTTAATAAATGATAGATTATTACTAATTATTACTAACCTAATTACGAATTATCAAAGAATTACCAAACTAACTAACTAACCAAACTTACTAAGTAATATAACAACTACATTAACTAACTAAACTAAATAATAAGTAACGTAACAAACTGCAGTAACCAACTCAACCAATAAACTAATTACATAATAATACCTAAGTAATACATCAATTAAGCAAAATAAATAAGGTAACTAACAAAACTAATTAACCAATCACGCTAACAAAGTAACCAACTGATTAAGTTATCTAACTGAAATAACAAAAGTATTCACTAATAACCTACCTAACTAAAATAACTAAGCAAACATAGTTAACTTACTAACTAATTAACTAATAGCTAGCGCACTGAAGTATCTAACCAAATATAACTGACTTATCCAACTTACTAGACAAAGTGCAAATAGAGACAGCCGAACGAAACAGTTTGTACTAAGGGTGAGGGGGGCGATGTCAATCATAAAACGGTGCCGTGTACAATTTAATCAGAAACCAATCACACATTAAGTTATTTTGCCAAAAGTTGCCTTCGCATGTTCACTCTGCAAACATGCTGATAGAAATGTGGGAGAGGCGCCTTTTCTAGTGATAGATTTCCATGATCGCGCAGCCCTGCCATCTGGTGCGGCAGATTGTTCTCCCTGCAACTTACGCCAGCGCCTCTGGTGCGCCCTTCTGTCCCTATATGTAACTTTCGTTGAGGTTTCATGACCAGATGAAAAGTATTGAAGAGCCTTGGTAAAGCTTATCCAGGTCCTGGTGTCTTAAATTGAAGTTCTGGGAAAACCTCCGTCGTCTCGTTCTCACGCCGATGTTTAATTTGTCGTCACTTACAGCATTCCGGTGTCCACGTTGACTCGGTAGAATGTCGTTCGACGTCGGTAACACAATGATCCCGGCCTCCCCTCTTCGGTGAATGAGCCAAACGTAACAATATAATATACTGAAAACTTATGCGGTTGATGCAGGAGTATCAGCACGTGGCTGCTTTTTCACACCATACGCACCTAGTAGGAGAAGCAATACACGGTTATCTAACGTAAAACTCATTCTTATAAATTTCGAAACACATTGTTCCTGCATTTTCGTTTTTGCAAAGTACATTTCAATAGTGCGGAAATATCAGAAGTATAACTTTATAATCTTAATTTGTAATACGTCGTTCCATGTTAAGTCCGGCGTTCTCGTCCTCCACGCACATTTTGTGTCAAACCGGTTGCGCTTCAGAACACGTGCATTTGCACTCATTATTACGCGTGCTAATGGTCACTCCGTACAACTACTGCTTCGTACTTAAAGGTCAGTTGAAGAATACTCAATAACCACACAGGTGAGTGAGAAATATCTTCATTTATCATGAATGACAAAATTATATGCTGCGTATTGGATTACGGTTTCCCCTTTTTTTGCATTCACCGCAAACGTAGCTGTAAACGTTTGCTCGGTCATCAGCAGTCTTGCGTAAAGAGCGTTTCGACGTGCGCCGTTTATCATACAAAGAGTAACGTGACAGCACGCGTCCCTGGACACGGACCACTGTGAAGGCAAAACGCAGCCGCTTGTGCACTTCGTCCGTAGAGAGATTTCTTGTCGTGCCTTTTGTTTTGCGCTTGGTTCCTGTTCTTCACTTCGGTTGCGCCAAAATTGGCCGAGCCACTTTTCTAGCCCGCGTACTCGTAGCTTGCGCAGAAAATATCCGTATTGGCTGGTTCCACTGCCCAGTGCTCGATTTCGATATTCTGTTTCCTATATGGCTGCTTCAAATTACAAAGCAAGCAGGTGGTGCGATAGGCAACCGAGATGGACTCAGCTCTGCCCCTGTAGCACTTCGTAAAACATTACTCTGGCACATTATACCGCAGTAAACACATTGCAAGGAAAGAGGCCCGTGAGCTCGCAGTAGTTTTGGACAGGTCCCTGGAATGGAGACACGCACACACGTATGACCCTCAGTGTCGTATGCCAAAGTTACAGCAAGCCATTTCGCGTTATGTGGTTTAAGGACGTTTATGAGAATTGCGCACACAAACGGCAATAGCTCCTTGTTTATAGCCGGGTAACATCCTTGTTACCTCGCTCTGGCAAACGACGTTCGTTGTGTTGCGTTAGCAGTCGAGATAAGTCAGTTTCGGTTTGCCGAAGTACGCCTTCATTGTTTGAGCGGATATGTGGTTGCGCTTGCGAAGCAATGTTCCCTAGAGAGAAACAGGCGGGATTTAGCACCTGAAGTACTTCCAGACGATCAATCAAGGCCTTTGGTCACTGGCCGCTTCCGATCAGCCCTTTGTTTCTAGTTTCCTGGCGCACCCCACGCGCGACACAGCGCTCGAAGTGCTAACTCATTACTCATGCTTACTCATTAACTGATGTCCATCGAGCTTAGAACGCCAGTCGAACAACTGACAGTTCAGCAAGTTGGTATGGATGCATGTTACTGAAAGGTTTGCACGTACATAATCGTGCTATTACTGTGTCCATGCAAGAAGGAACAAAAAGGATAACGCCGACTATCAACTGAAAGGTCACAGCGTGGCGGCAAACAGGGAAGACAGAACCTATACCTATGCGTACTCTAGGGAACGCAGCGCCAACTCGTCAATCATGGACACGTGCGGGTTGCATTACGCACGTGCTACCGCCCTTAATGATATGCCAAGCCTCGACTATAAGGCGAACTTCGCTCCTATGTCTAACAAAACTATACTGTCTCCATACGTTTTTGTACACTTGCAATCGCGACAGTGAAACGAATGGTTAGACGGTGCTCCACCGCTCAACGAACGTTTATTCTAAATTAATCTGCGACTGAAATATATCTGCCGTACGAAAAGTGAGCGCAGCAAAAAGAAAGTTTATAAAGTACGCCGATTCATCATTCAGCGAACTTCTTTGCATGTTTTACTGCTCTCTCTGTTGAACTGTTGAACTGCTCTCTCTTTCTTTGGACAGTGGCGCATATGTTTCCTAACGTATTCTCAGCCGTAAGAACAACGTTGACTCCGCGTCGACTACCTACTTTCTTAAGTTTATGTGACATAGCGAATGCAAAGAATAAATATGATTCGCGTCCTAATTTCAGCGATTTCTGAAACCATGTGCAAACTGGAAGACATGATATCATGAGTGGCATATAATTTACAACCATGCTTGCTTGAGTAGACTACCACTAAACAAAGGGGCAAGCTTACAACCGAAATCCCTAACTTCTGCAGAAACACCTCGTCTTTCCGCTTCACTAGCGTCGACCTTAAATACATAAATAAGATTTAAAGGAAAGCCACCGTAGACACACCACATTTGCCCATAAACGATTATTCTTGGTCTTGCTCGGCAATGCTTAGCACACTTTAACAACCGATCACACTGTAGAGGGTAATAAAAATCTTCAGTATCCATACTGAACGCAAAGTACTAAGCATGAAATGCTTTTAGCTCCCGTTGTCGGCGACCTTCAAGTGACCTTGAGCCAAAAGTCAGAGCCGTTATCCGGGTTCTCAAACGAGAACATCCGGGAATGTTGAGAGAACAAAACGAGATCATCCGGGAAACCAGTCAAGAGCGCGCATTACATACGCTACTTACTTTTCAAACAAGTTACAAAAACTATTGCGACGAGTTCTTCCAAATGTTTGTTCACAATATCACTCAAGCTGTAACTTCTAGCGTATACGCTGAAGTATTATTTGTCATTTCCAAAAGCGACATTCAAAAGGCAGACACAGGGCACTATACACTTGATTGTCATCTTTCGGCGCTGAGACAGAGTTGCCTGTGGTCTTTTCAACGCCAGTGGTCCGTGAGGTCTGCGGCATGCCCGGTGCACTGCGGATAACTCTTTGCCCGAGACGAGACTTGCAATGAGGTTCTGTCTGTGACAGGAAACTATTGTGTCCATATGGGCCAGTGCACAGTATGGCGTTGTGCGGTGTTTTGTGGTGGGGTCTGACTTTTACAACATGCACTACACCCATTTCAAGATTGTGACTAGTATTATCTCCAACCAATTTGCTTTTCCGGTAGCCACGTTATGCTAACGTTTCCTCTCGATTACGAGAGAGCCAGCATTTTACTGCCACAAGACCCCCATCCCATGCTATTTAATCTCAGTGCAGTGTTTAGTTCTCCCAGGTCAGTGGGCAAACGAAGTATGTGCTTCCTATAACGCCCCTAAAGAGAGAAATGCCAGCTAGTAATTATTTCCAAATCTCCTACCTAGCATACAAACTTCGAACTCCATTATTTCCAAATAAAATTGCTGCCATCTTTGTTTGTTTCAGGACAGCGGGGAAACTTTGTAAACGTTTCTTATAACGCCGCAGAACAGGCAAATAACGAGTGATTAACAATTTTCATTCAGCCCTTAATTCGCTCCCGCACTTCAATATATGCCCAAACACAACCTTAATAGACCCTATTCTGTCCATATATAAACTCAGTGAAATGGTCTAGTTCTGCCAGGACACCGCGAAAACATGCTTATAACGCTTTCGAGCGCTTGTATAGTCGCATTAACAGCTTTGCTACAAAAGAAAAAAAAGTTGCGTATGATTGTTGGACTCTCCCAAGTTCTTCCTTGCACAATAGCCCAGTGTCGTATCCGTTAGAGGAACCGTATGCATGTATACTTCGCTCGTGACGAGGCCAACCATAGCGCTTCGATACGATAAGCGCAAAACAATTTGCTTACAGAAGCAACATTACGTACGTGCGCCAGTTTCCATTAGACCACAGACGCACGAACTCGACCCACGAACTCGAATACCCGTTCTGTGCAATCAGGAAAAAGTCAGGCCGAACTATCCGCTGACATAAAAGCCATAAAAAGCGGTCAGAAAAGTATCGATTTGAAGATTGGCAACATTCACGATAGATTGGATAAACTAGAAGAAAAAACTAAATCGTTCGACAATATGCCTGAAGAACTTAACGGATTACGCCATACACTGGAAGGCGCTACCGCCAGGCATGACTCTTCGGAAGCTCGTCTAGACGATTTAGAAGATAGGTCGCGTCGCGACAACCTAATTTTTCGAGGTATATCTGACTCTCCTGAATCGTGGGAGCAGTCTGAAGAACGTGTAAAATCTGTCCTTCTTTGTGTTGCGGATAATTTGCCCGATAATGCTATCAATCGTGCGCATCGTATCGGAGATTTCGCCGCCAAGAAATGCCACCCCATTGTTGTGAAGTTTTCAAACTACAAAGTTAAACAAAAAGTTTTGAGCGCACGTAAAAAGCTAAAAGAAAATAACATCACTATGAGCGAAGATTTTTCACCCGCAACGCGTCGTATACGCTCGAAACTTGCTGATTTTGCCAAAAGTCAATCAGAAACGCAGCCTTATCAGCTCAGGTACAAAACCCTTGTCACGAACAAAAAGCATTACGTGACACTGCAGAAACAGACAGCGTCGCTGAACGTAAGCAATTTGCTTCATCTGATAACCGCCATACAAATGCCAACGCAACTAAAGGTACGCCAAGCTAGAGGTGCGCGAGGCGCTGTGGGCAAGATCAGTTACACACATCTGTACTCTTTACTAATGTTCGAAGTCTGTCTAATAAGCGTGACCTTTTAAACTCTGCTATTGATACTTGCAATGCACGCATTCTCGTATTAACTGAAACCTGGCTTCGGCCAGAGGTAATGGATCAAGAACTTTTTTCGTCAGTTAGTCAATTTTCTGTATATTGCTGTGATCGAGGGTCGCGCTGGTGTATTGCTCGCCATCTCGAAAGAACTCCCATCGTACCGCATCCACATTCCAAGTGAGTTGGAAACCGTTTGGGTTATCGCTGAATTTCGCAAGCAAAAAATAATTATTGGTGTCTGTTAGCACCCTCCTTCTCACAATTCCATTTTCGTTAACGAACTACACGATGTGATTAATTCTGTGGTGTGTCAATTCCAGAGGTTACTGCTTTTCTTAATGGGGTATTTTAACATCCCTAATGTTTCGTGGGACTGTGAGCCACCTGCGTTAAATCCGCCTTCTTCACTAGCAAGATTTTTTTGGATATGTGTGCTGTATTTTCTTTAACACAATTGATAACGAAACCAACTAGAATAGCTGAATCAACAGCAAACATTCTTGATCTCGTACTAGTAACACACCCAGAATACGTTTCTAACATCACTCACCTGCCCGGTATAAGTGACCACTCCATTCTATCATTTCACATTAACCTTTTACGTCCAAAATGCAAAAAGAGAAAGAAAGTTATAAAAGATTATAAAAATGTGAATTTCAAACTAATCAACCAGGAACTTTGCACTTTTCTTGACGGTTTTCTCGATGGTTTTGAAGCGCGAACGGTACAATCAAACTGGGATTTATTTTTATTTAAGGTTCAATAATTAACAAATAAATACATACCTACTCATACGATAATTGCAAACGTTGATGCACCATGGTACAACCGTCACATAAAACGATTGTCGAATAAAAAAAAACGCACATACCGCTCAGCAATCCAGTCCCCAGATAACGGCCGCTGGGCAGCCTACGAACAAGCTTCCGCCGTGTACATGGCAGCCATAAAGAATGCTAAAGATACTTTTCTAAATGACACGTTACCTTCAATGCTCACATACGATCCCAAAAAGTTCTGGCGCGTATATCATCCTAAAAGTGATAGCGCAATCAGTCTTGTTGATTCTGCAGGGAATACTATATACCTGATGCGCAGTGTGCCCGTGTGTTAAATGAAGCCTTTGTCCGCAGCTTCTCTACAACAACTCAAACAGTGCTTCCTCATGCTAAACCTTTATGATTTATAGTAATGTCTCCCATTATAATTGACTACAATGGCGTGGTCAAATCTATAAAAAATTTAAAAACATCCTCCTCGCCTGGGGACGATTCCGTTAATCCTAGGTTTCTTATAAGTACAGTGTGTTACTCATCAATTATATTAACAAAAATTTTTCAAGTCTCTAGAGAACAGTTCCCTCCCCACAGACTGGAAGATCAGGAGGGAGGTTCCGCTTCACAAGTCTGGTAATAAACACTCGCCTCTAAATTATCGCCCCATTTCTCTAACTAGCATTCCATGTAAAATTTTCGAGCACATTCTATTTTCAAATCTTGTTTCTTTTCTTGAATCGAATTCATTTTTTTCGCCTTCACAACATGTTTCCGCAAGACATTCTCGTGTGAAACTCAACTCGTATGTTTCACTCACCGTCTTCATGCTATCCTCGATCGTTCTTCTTTAGTTGACTGTATATTTTTAGATTTTTCAAAAGCCTTCGATAAAGTATGCCATAATTTCCTTTTATATAAGTTGCAGTTACTAAATTTGGATTCCAAACAGCTTGCATGGCTTGAGTGTTTTTAACTAAATCGTTCCCAGTTTGTCTCTGTTAATAACACTAACTCTCCTCCGAGTCCTGTTTCCTCAGGGGTACCACAAGGATCGGTGGTTGGCCCTCTCCACTTTCTACTCTACATTAACGACTCACCTTCCTGCGTCTCTTCCAATATCAACTTGTTTGAGATGACTGTGTAATATTTCGAGAAATACACTAGTCCTAACGATACTACTATTCTACAGTCTGACCTTGATGCTGTGTCCGCTTGGTGTAAGACTTGGTGCATGGAATGAAACACTAAAAAATGCAAAGTCATGCGTGTAACTAGATCTACTAATGTAAATGTTTCATATCATCTTGATAACTTTCCTTTGAAAGTAGTATCGTCATATAGATATCTTAGCGTCACTATATCCTCAAAACTAACCTGGAATGATCACATTGAATCCATAATCGCCTGCACCAACAAAATACTTGCATGTCTTCGCCGTAATTTCTCACCCGCTCCTCAGGATCTTAAACATTTACTTTATAAAACACTAATTCGTTCGAAGGTGGAACACGCCGCCTCTGTTTGGGACCCTTTCCATGACAATCTAATCTACTCACTCGAAATGGTTCAAAATAACTCTGCACGTTTTATTATGTCTAATTATGCTCGAACCGCAAGTGTGACTAATATGAAATCAAGCCTTGAACTACCATCCCTAGCGTCCCGCCGTAAGAATCATCGATTGTGTCTTTTTCACCGCATATTTCACCATCGATCACTACACGATGATTTCATCTTTCCTCCCCAGTATGTATCATCACGCATTGACTACCGACATAAAGTAGCCGTTCCTATTTGTAGGACTTCTACTTTTCAGTATTCATTTCTTCCCAGGACTTTTGAGGAGTGGAACCATCTTCTTACCACTACTGCAGAAATTACAGACCATCAACGTTTCAAAATTGCTTTAACTAACAGTAACTAATTAGTTCTTTACCTCATGTTATTTTTCGTTGTTTCTTCTTGTTTGCTTGTGCTTACCTGTATAATCTAGTCATTTTACATTGTTTTGTAATTTGGTGATTTGTATTGATTTGATTTGTTAATTAGAGTATTGTATTTGTATTGGTACATTATATAACTCCACGTACAAGTGTATCTTTTCACAGAAATGTATTTTTTTGCCACTCCCCTCTGTAATGCTTCAGCCCTGAAGGTACAATAAATAAATAAAAATAAATAAATGGTCAACCTTAGCACCGCCCTTCGCGTGCCTCAAGTCGCATAGCAACAAGTTGCTTATAAAAGCGAGAGCACGCTATACTCGCCTACAAATTTCTGTGGCCATGAAGGGAAAGCTACGGAGGCAAAGCGCGCACAAGTGAGAGCGCTTCTGAAAAGAGTCCCGCATTTTAATCCGCGCTAGTTTAGGCCGGGGAAGACAAAACATAAACACCTTATTAGCAACAGTTAAATTAGACAGAACACACCACTGAGTGTAAAGGTTTACTTCTTTTGCGACTTTTCCCTTCCGCGTCTGGGGAAACGCGAGACCGCTGCAAGTGGAAGCTACGTCGATTCAGCGCCTGCTCCGAGACACCAAAAACACTGTCAAACGCTGCGGACTACTTGGCACGATAACACACGTGCAGCAGCCACGCGCCCGTAGCTTTCCCTTCATTGCCACAGAAAGTTGTCCGCGAGTATAGTTTCTCTATGCTTCCCTTGTGGCAGCCAGTGTTTTCTTTGAGGCACTATCGTGGCATCATAACGCCTTCAGGATCGACCCAGGTCGTAATGGAAGAGGTTGCAACGTTCCTTCGCCAGAATACAATAAATCAGATGTCATGCCATCGTCGTGACTGTCGCCATCATACTCTCGTCGTCGTTGTCGTGCCGTCGCATTACCGTTGTCGCTGTGATGATGATGATGTTTTCTAATGGCATCCGCTTCGATAGAATATGACAACAAATAGTCACCTAGCTTGCTTAAGCTTTCAGATTTATATACGTCGTCTCAAAATGACGTTGCACCATTTGGTAACACTTCGTGGAACCCCAAGTAACGCTAGATAGCCCACAAACTGCAAAATGCATGGCATAATTTTGATTCCCCCAGTTATTGGGTTCTAAATATTTTTTCTTATTCATGGAGCTAATAATGGCCCCCATCTTACATGAACTCACTGATGCCACACGCAACAGCCAAAAAAATTGATGAGCGTGAGAAATTCAACGTTATGACGTCCTGCGCCTCAAACTGCGTGTCGCGCGTGTTGCTAATCTCTTCGTTCCTTACGTATCAAAGCGACCTGGTAATGTGAAGATAGTGTTACTTGACTGATGATGTCGCCTTAGGATATTTAATAGTGTGATTATTAGGTTGCTTTTGGCTGACAATTAAAGTACACAAGTGTCACAACGGTAAGACAAACTGCTTTCTGCATTAGCGGCCATGAGAACTGTCTTCTGTAATTTCAGTGAAAGAACGCCTCCCACACAGCTAAGGTTCGCCGTGCAACCACATTAAAACTGTTCAATAATACGGCTAAGATAGCACTTATTTTAGATTTAATTATGGTGTGGGAATATTTGAAATTTAGAACACATTTCGTATAGCTTTTACTATTCGATCCATGTTCCATTGGACCATTCACTATTCGAAATTGTGGAATATTCATTTCTCCTCAAATGTAAGGCGCAACAATGTTTATTACAGTCTACAGGGCGAAAGACAAATATAAGCGAGAACTGTTCCGAATTGTCCTGCTACAGGAGAGCAGCAGTTGCTGCGTGGAGGCCCCAGTTCCTGAGCGAAAGCAGGGGATGGATAACTTTCATGGAGTCATTCAATAAGAATGTCTCGCTTTTAGACAACCTATATTCTAATTGTAGCACAGTTTTCTTCGCTGGGCGCCTTGGTGCGTGCAAACGAACAGGAAACCAGCAGAGAGCTGAGGAGCTCTTCCGAATCCAATCATATTAATCCGATCATTTGAAAAAGAAACCAGTGAACGCACGTTTACACAGGGTAAAAAGAAATGGCAAGGATCAGCGCTGTACTTCCAACTAATTTTGTAAGATCTTCGAGAGAAAAGAGAGCGCATGCGCCACACCATTTGAGACAGACCGACAGAAAGAGAGAGAGAGCAGCGATAAAGGGGAAAACAGGGAGGTTAAGCAGGTTGAGCCCGGTTCTCTACTCTGCATTGGGTAAGGGGGGAAAGGGCTAGAAGATTCCACGGACCGAAGTTCAGGGCATGCATTCAGAGACACACACGCAATGAAGCGTTGTTTGGGACAGAAGAAAACAGAGAAAAAGAGAGCATCAGACTAACCAGTTGTCAAGATAGCAACATTCTTTTTCTGTTAGAAGTGACGATGGCCTGCTCAACCATCTTTCGTGGCCCAATTTTCTAATCTAAAGCTCTTCGGCAATCTCACACTCGTGCAATGTGTTCCTTGTCTCACAGCGATACTTCAACGAACGCGGGAGCGCAACCGCACTCCTTAAAATGCAGTGCCAAATTCTGAACTGTACCTGGCGGAATCAAGTTCCGTTGTTCATGCAATCTGTTGTTAATGCAACATCATGTCAGGCCTACATAACCTTTTCCAAATGGCATCGGGATCCTGTAGACTTCTTGTACCCTTGTGTAAGCGTGTGTCAGCTGATTTTCTGTTCATTCACAAATGCATACAAATTGGCTGTGTCACTTTGGGAAAAGCAGTTTATCATGTGTCTAGTCTCATCGTGTCTCTATCACTTTAACGCAATGTGCGGTGCTGTAATATCACACACTTTTCTTCTTCGACGTACTGTATATAAGAACATCTATTGACGTGTTGTTCCCTTGTTTTATTACCGTAATTGTCATAGTGCTCCAGATAACGGAAATGAGTCCCCTCTCATTAACGACCCGACGTTCAGTTGCAAATGGCATTAACTGCCGGTTCCAATTATTGCAAATTAATTTCTTTTCATTTTTTTGTTTTTTTATTTTTTAGCAAACAGCCGGATTCCATGCAAACTTTATAATTTAGGTTGTTTAGAAATGAGAAAACATTGAAGATCTCAGTCGACAATCGGAGGTCGCTTTTGTCGAATACCTGCCGCTGTAATCCAGTGTCTATGGCGCTGCGCTCGAGGTCGCATGTTCGATCCCGGACGCGGCGGCCGCATTCTGATGGGAACGGTATGTGAAAACGCTCGTGTCCCGTGCATTGGCTTGCACGTTAAAGAACTGCAGGTGGTCCAAATTAACCCTGAGCATCCCATTAGGGTGCACTTCATAATTAAATCGTGGTCTTGGCTGGTAAAAACTCAAAAAATTAATTATTATTTTGTTGGAATACTCTAATTTGATTCAGTTTAGAACTTTTCCTATTCGAACCCTCCCACTTTTTAGTTTATTTTATTTATTCTTTTTTTGCGTGTGTGTGTTTGTGTGTGTGTGTGTGCGCGTGTGTGCGTGCGTGCGTGTGTGTGTGTGTGCGTGCGTGCATATGTGTGTGTGTGTGTGTGTGCGTGCGTGTTTGTGTGTGTGCGCGTGTGTGTGCGTGTGTGTTTGTGTGTGTGTGCGCGCGTGTGTGTGCGTGTGTGCGTGCGTGCGTGCGTGTTTGTGTGTGTGTGCGTGAGTGTGTGTGTGTGTGCGTGTGTGCGTTCGTGTGTGTTTGTGCGCGTGTGTGCGCGTGTGTGTGCGTGTGTGTGTGTGTGCGTGTGTGCGTGCGTGTGTGTGCGTGTGTGTAAGTGTGTGTGTGTGTGTGCGTGTGTGTGCGTGTGCGCGTGTGTGTGCGTGTGTGCGTGTGTGTGTGTGTGCATGCGTGCGTGCGTGCGTGCGCGACCACTTCATTTCTTGAGAACGGCATCAAACGCCCTTTCCGTAATCAGCGCAAATGATATTCCAAAAAAATTTCAGATTTTTCAAAATTCATCTCTTATGCTGATGATAAAGCTATCTTTATTACAAATATGTCAGAGGTTAAGCTAGAATGGTGTGATGCGAATCGATTACGAACAAATACCAGCAAAACAATTGCGTACGGGCACAGGAGAAAAAAAATTTTGAGGACCAATGAAGATACATATATGTACATGTTAATTGTTAATTATATATTAACACTAGGAACAATATTCTCTAAAGAGTTAAGTTGGAAACCCATGTGAAATACCTCAGTAAACAGTTGTATTGCGTTGTGGGAACAATAGCACGCTTGAAATTCTTTCTTTCAGTTAAAGTCAGGACTTGGCTTCATAACGCTGCCGTGTTTTCAGTCCTGCAATACTGCAACCATTATTGCGCGGAACACCACTGTCAACGAAAATCTCACTAAATTGCATTTGCTTCAGGAAGGAACGGTGCGATGCATTGACAATGTTCCTTGTTCATTTTCCACGAGAACTCTCTGTTGTGAAAGTTGATATTTTTTCTATACTCCTTCGGGAGCCTTTGAGATAACTGAATAACTGAATAACTATATTGTCTTTACACACTTATCGTTTAATTTTAAGTTTCAATTCTTGTTTGAAGGTAAATGAATCTGTTTCTTTTGCAGATTTAAATGTAGATGTTGGCATCCGTGATACTCGTATAAAGAAAGGGGCATATGTCTACACCTCGAGCGGGTTATAACAGTCAATCGTTAACCTACACTGGGTCCACTTCACCTAATGTATCCAAAGAAATTATTTTCTCAGTTGAGCCTGAAATAACATTATTATTGTAGAATATTGTATACTGCATGCTGCTTTCGCAAGTATATCCACGTATATATGCGTATATTTTATGTAAGTTTTGTGTGTCTGTGGAACATGCAAATTTTTTTAAGCAGCACAGCTAACGCTAGCTGACACCGTTACATACTATGCATGGGAAGGAGGCTAGAGTCGAGTAAGTTGGGTTATAATCGTCAAGTAAAATTTTAAGAGTTAAAAACGCAGTATCGAGAATAACGAATACCGGCGAAGGCAGCCGCGTTTCGATGGGGGCGAAATGAGAAAATACCCGTGTACTTGGATTTAAATGCACGTTAAAGAACCCCAGGTGGTCGAAATTTGCGGAGTCCTAAACTACGGCGTGCCTCATAATCAGAAAATGGTTTTCGAACGTAAATCCCCATAATTATTTTTAATCACGAGAAATAAAGCACATAAAAACAAGAGATGCGTTTACTTAGGTAGTGCTTCTTCTGCCTTCATGTCCCTCCTTTTCGGTGGTCGTGCTTTTGTACCTTAAATATTTAATGTTCATATGCACCAACTAGCCCAAAAGCAAGTACTGCAAAGTTATAACCTCCGTATAAACAAGACGGTGTGGGGATGGAGCAACGTCTTCCAGGCTTGACGTACGCACATTGTTTTGTTTGCCGATAGTTAGAAAGATACCGTATAGACTCGTGTAAGGGCCGCGCTATCTTTTTCAGGAATTTAATAAGGTGCGGCCGTTACACGGAACGGGGCCATTTGGGCTGCTTTTTCTGGCCACGAGTATGATATTCGCCGTAATCCTTCGCGGTGGCCCACGGCCACAAAAGCGAGCACTACCCTTTTGATAATAAATTTAATTATTCATTCATTCACGCCGCACACTTGGCTACCCGTCTGCGCTATCACTGTCAGTGCTATCTCTGCCACGCAGGAACACGGAGGAGCTAGTCGTGGCCGTGCCCCGGATGTCAGAGGTCTAAGCGCAGCTCTCTACCTCTAGTAGCTGAGCGCGAAAGTACGCCGCGCGCGAAAATTTGTCGACGCGCGTGCGCGGCATCAGTGCACCGAGCGCGATTGCTTCTCCGTTGCAATTTTTCTCCAAATTTTGGGCAACCAACTTGGGGGTGCGGCCCTTGCATGGGTTTGTATGGCATTGAACTTCTGGCAGACATTTGCGGACAGAAGTGCGATGTCCTTGAATTTAGTTTCAGTGGAAATAAGTCAGCCTTAATGGTGTTGAATGGTACCTTTCATCAGGTTGTCAAAATATAGAGGGGAAGGAAAGCCGAGAGTTGAAGCATACAGATACCTTCAAGAGGATAGATTAACGAGGGAAAGACATGGAAAGACATGAGCAAGTACTCAAAGCGGAAGGCAAGAGAAACGCGATCGCATTGAAACCCAGAGCGCTGTGGAGGCACGAAAAGTATGATGCACTGCGAGGTGTGTGAATAGGAGTCATGATGCCTCGGCTTACATATGGATACTCGATTTTAAATTCCGATGCGCAATCTGCATTACAGATTTATCAGATGGCTGTCGGAAGGCTAGATTTAGGTGCGCACTGAAAAAAAGTACAAAGAAGGCATTACAGAGAGGAGCGCTGAGCGTTGAGCGTCTTTGGAAGTAATGCGGCAGGCTTGGAGCAAAATCTGCTTTGCAATTGACTGAGGAATATGAAGGAAAATGGATAGGCCCCTATAGGTATTTAGGTATTCATACAGCGTTCGCCAGCTAACATGGGCCAAGCTATTAAAAAAAAACAGGGTACAAGGTACGAGGACGACACCAGCGGTGTTCCGTGAGCAGAATACTTCCGCAGACTGAAATAATATCTCTATTGCCTTAAATAATTAGCTGTAATATTTAGCTAAGTTAATAATTACTGCTATAATGGAATGCCAAATTCCTCACATTCGAAAACATAAACATCAGATTTAATTGTTCGCAGCCAGCTATAATTTTCATACTTACATTTTCCGCGTGTCAAAGTTGCGGCGCGAAATAAGAGAAATATGCGCTGTCTGCACGTGCCCACGCGCCACTGACTTATGCGACTGCATCAGTACAGCAAACTTATCTCAGTAAACTTTAACAATCAGACCAAGTAAATTAGCTAACTAATTCCCGCTAATTACTTATTAAACGTAAGAAGGAAAAAAATGTCCCGATTTCACAAAGTCTTGTGTTGTCGGAACAGCGTATGTTCCATCCTCGTATCTCTTTCTCTGCTTCTTTAATACATTGCCCCATGTGAGCCGGGGCCCCCTGTATAAGAAAAAGGTGAATCGCATTGGGGAAAAAGAACTAGGAAACTAACCAGCAAATATTACATTAACGTCGTCGATATATGCTAATATATGACGCATTACAAACACTTCAATATAGGCTGTGCAATTGCTTCTCTATACCCGGGCCTTCTCGAGCACACCGCTTTTAGCACTTCTACGCTCTCTCTCGTATCCAACGTACAGTCGCGTGCAGTGCGAGCTGCAACACGGTGCACGTGCTCAAAAGGGCCTTAAGAGTGAACTGTGAAGCATACATACGAAAACTTGGTGCAATAAATACGAGTATTTGTAAGGGTGTTTAGTCTTCGAGTTATTCGTATGTCGCCGCCACCGTACGGTCTTGGTGTCCTTCTGAACATGGGCACCGCGTTGCAGCTCATATTGCTCGTGACTGTACGTTCCGGTGTGCTGCGATGGCTCTATACCGACGCCGACGTCTAGCTAGTGCGCTCGCACAGCCTGGTAAACGGCTGCGTTGCTGGCTGTTTTGGAGCACGATGGACACCGGTGTCCGGCTACGGGTTCTCACCCACTGCCTGGTCATGCACCACCGCTTCGGGCTCGGGCTTCGGTGCTGGTCCGACTGACGTTCGCTACCGATCGATCACGCCGCTGCATGCCACGTCGGCCTTAAAGGCTGACGTTTCTCGCATATATAAGAATAACTGTGTGCGCTAAGTTTTCTTTTTTTTTTCCATTCTGACTTTTCTTCGCAGTAATATTTGTTTATTATTATCCACTGCAGATATGTATTGGCTATCACGTATTTTCAATATATCTGCCTAATAATTTTGTTTCACCTTATATTTCCCAATTTTTCTTAATATCTTCTTCCCCCCTCCCAGCCACTCGATTTCCTGGTTGAACGTTTGCAGTGGGCCGCAGCCATTACACTCAGAAATAAGCAACCAATGAACTGGTCGTGAAAGAATTTACATCAGCCAATATCACTTCTTTGTCGGCTGTTTAGTATTTCGCCAGTAAGATGTAGAATCGATCTATATAATATAGCCGATCATATAAATCACTGAGTCGAGACCGGATTTCCAGGCACTAAATGTGGATTTCAGGAGGAAACAATCACCAAAAGCCTCTTTGTATAGGCACCATAAATTGTTCGCAAACATCAACCTGTTTTACGTGAATGTGCGTATAGGCAATTTTAATGGCAAGAAATCGTACGTAGCGTTGAGTTGTGAGGTCTGAAAGCCAGAAGCCATAATGTTCAAGCCATAGTTTCACAGGGCTTTGCTGAGAGCGTAAATTTATTAGCCACTTTCCTGCTTACAATGTCGCATCTAGTGTACAAAATACATGAAGAAAAATGCTAAAATTTTAATGAGAGAAGCTAAATCTGTGCCTAATAATTCGAAGTAAACTTTTCATTCTGTATCGACAAAGTTTCGCACGAGGCGGTATTGAGGAAGTGCCAGCGCACGGACTGCGGCCGGAGAACGTACGACTACGTGCAGAACTTCCTGTCGGAGAGGACGGCAACCGTGGGCATGGGCAAACAGCGGTCATGTTCATGGTACCCAACAAGGGAACGCCCCAAGGATCGGTCACCTCCCTCCTCCTACTCTTCAATTTAGCCATGATGCATCTGCCGGGCAAGCTTACGGGCATCGAAGGACGCAGACACGGGACATACGCGGACGACCTGACCCTGTGGATCACCTAAGGGTCTGCGAGACAGCACCAAGACGGCTGGCAGGAAGCTACCGACGAAACAGAAGGCGCTATCCTCCACCACAGCCCAGGTTGAGCAGAGACGACGCGATCGTCTTCGGGAGATATCAGACCAACTCCTTTCCCCATCCCACGCTCCTAAACCGAATGTACCCATCGAGCTACAAAAAGGGATGCAAGCACTGCAAGGTGTCCAACACCCTCTACCACATGGTAGGGGAATGCGATGGCACCGACGTACAGCCGATCAAGGAACCAACCGTCGAGCAGTGCAATGCCCGGCTGACCAGCGCGGACCCTGAGGACTACGCGAGCCTGGTGGACAGGGCGCAGCGGACGGCCAGGGCCCGTGGCATTGTAGACTGATGACTCCGCCCGCCTAGGTTGAAGACGTCGCCTGCTCTTCTGATAAATAAAGTGCATTACTGCTGCTACGAATTGAGATAAAAATAAACAAAGGAGTTGTCGCCGTTTGCTGGCGACGGCTACCCCTTTTCGCTTGATTGATAACACAGGATAAAACAAAATATTAAATGCTTGCATCAGATAATGTTTGAAAAAAATTCAGTGGTGATTGAGCGGCAAATACGAGAGAAATGCGTTAGCATCCCGCCGCACTTCTTTGGAGTTCCCGATACATGATCCAAGCAGCATTCACCGCATTGCAAAGTGTTGTTCAGGCACTCGGCACACGCCCTGCCTCTTCGAGGTGCGAAGTGCAATTGGCGTTGGTTCGAGCAGACCACCGTCAGTAACAATATACAGGGTGTTTCAGCTAACTTTAGCCAGAGTTTAAGAATATGCCGATGCACTCTAAGACAACGTGACCAAAAATGCATGTTGCTCATTTTTTGTACGTAGTGTGCCACACTATTCTTTGTATTTTGCTTAATTAGATAATTAGTCAAGAATAATTAACCAACTTCTGAAGCAACGAAACTAGCAAAAAAAATCCAATTAGAAAGTTGCAGAGTGATTTGTAAAGCGTCCCATTAGACAGTTTCTAACTTTCTATCTATTAAGTTTTAGTTTTCTTCAGCTTACTGCGGATGCCCGTGAAATACAAAAAAATACCGTGTGACATACCCGCTTGCGCGCCGTGATTGCAGCGCTCCCAAACTGTCCGCGTACAAACGAGCATAGCATCTAGCAAAGCGTGCTGCCGCTTAAAAGGCGACAGGGCAGTGACGAAGGCGTGGGCTGTGCGATTTACGCCAGCAATGTGCTTCCCTCGCGGCGGCTCATGATAGCGATAAGCAGGCGCAGCGGCAGCACACCCGGCTCAATGATATGTTCGTTTGTGCGCGGAACGCTTGGGAGCAGTGCAATAACGACGCGCAAGCGGGCATGTCGCGTGGTGTTTTTTGTATTTTGCTGGCATCCGCAGTAAGCTGAAGAACACCAATATTTAGTAGATAGAAATACAGAAACTGTTTATTCGGACATATTGCAAACCATTCTGCAACTTTCTAATTGGATTTTTCTTTCCGATCTTCGTTGCTTCAGAAATCGGTTAATTAATTTTGAATACTTATCTAATTAAGCAAAATAGAAAAAATAGCGTCACAGACTACAAGCAAAAGTGAGCAACATGCATTTCGTCGCGTCGTCTTAGAGTGCAACGGCATATTTTTAAACTCTGGCTAAAGTTAGCTAAAACAACCCTGTATACACCCTGTCCAAATTAGCACGCACCAAGAGGTAAGAATATACATGTGCCACGTAGCTGAACAGAACTAAAGTAATGTTGTATGCCGTCGGTTGGAGATACTCAGATTTTCTTTTCGTTCCACCTAATTAGATAGTTAGTCCTAATTAATTAATCAACTTCTCAAATGTAATAATTAGATGCATGGTGTGAATAAGGAAAGTGTAGAGCGACATGAAAAACTCCCGATACAGCTTTCTGTTGCTCAGTGCGTGCTACGTAAAAGTGCTTTTCCGGGCGTGAAAGAAGCCCGCGAACACGCAAAATTACCGCGCGACTAACCGCTCGAGGCACTTTGCGTGTATTGGCGGGCTTGTTTCACGTTCGGAAGGACACACTTATGTCGCTCGTATTGAGCAACAGAAAGCTGTATCGGGACTTTTCATGTTGCTCTACAATTTTCTCATCTTCATTTTTCCTCGAACAGTTATATTTGAGAAGCTTATTCAATAATTATAATTAATTGAGACTAATTATGTAATTAGGTGGAAAGCAAACAATAATCTGAGTATCTCCAAGCGAGGCAAACAACATTACCTTGGTTCTGTCCAGCTGCGTGACATTTGCATATTTTTAAATCTTGGTACTGGATAGTTGGGACACCCTGTATGTGAACGAGAAGAAAGGAAACCGAGAGGCGCGGCTTTGCGCTCGCTGCAGCCTCCCAGTTTCGGTTTCCCGAATTTCCTCGTGTCACACTTCCGCGTTTATTCGCATTTTTTCACATCCAAAGGCTGATATGGCCTGTACGAAGAGATTGCTTCAATTTCCCAATTACGATGAGCCCGCCGAAACTAGACGTTTAAAAGTTAATCAATTGGGTTTTGTTAATTAGCGACTAATTACCATGTATCACCCGTCACCCTAGGGTCGCCACCACTCACGGCGTGTCTCCGAAGGAAGCGTCCTTTTATGTCAACAGGGTTATCTTTAAATATTACTTAAAGTCTTCGTAGAAAGACCGTGTGTATATGTATACAGTATATATATACGCGCTTGCAAGCTCTCCCACCCGGCCGCGGCGGCCGCATTTCGCTGGGGGCGAAATGCAAAAACGTCCGTGTGCTGCGCACTGGGTGCACGTTAAAGATACCCTAGTGGTCAAAATTAATTCGCAGTCACCCACTACGGCGTGGTACGTAAAACCGCAGAATTCAATTTAATTCAATTCAATAAGCTCTCCCATCCGCTCTCTATCACTACTACGCGACCGGAGAAATCGTTTTTCTCGGCAACCATGCACTGCACCAAATTTGATCAGGTTTGTTGTAATAAAAAGGTTAATATCTACAGACTGTTGGAAGTGAATTTTTTATTAATCTCGTCAAATTTTTTATAAGAAGTATTGAAAATCGCACAGTTTCAGAAAACGAAACTATCAAGTTCGTTTCAATAACGAGAGTATCCACTAACTCAGCAATGAAAAATGATGTCACAATTGTGCAAATTGCATCTGACAGTACATCTAAAGCCAAAAAAGATTGATGCATCATATACATACACCATGATAATAACTTTTGCAAAATCCTTGTAAACATTGGAACAAAATCACGTAAGACATAAATGAATATACCAAATCTGTCCGCTTTAGATCTTCTGACGGATACAATCTACATAACTGCGATTTCTTTCTTGGTCGAGAGTTAGAGATTTGTAGATTTCAGGCTCATTTTCTTTTTTTTTTATGCTTACCAATTTTCGAATTTTTTTGGCAAAAACATTCCGGCCCTGGTACAAGATTTCGCTTCCGATAGTCACTATAATTTAACTTTCTCTCTCAACTGCAAGAAATTTCATTAAATTTAGCACAGGGGTTATCTCAGAAAAGCATTTCTGCGTTTTCCATGTATTTGGATAGGCAGCATCGGAGTTGGGCCCAACCTAAAGTTTCCTCTTAAACTTGCGTTATCGCGCGGCAGCTGTGTCGCGACTTCTGAGCTGTTCACAACTGCTCTTAATTTGTGCTTTTCATGTATCGCTATTACTTTATTCTCCTCAAAGTGCTTTTCTTTGGATCAGACGTCTGAGTACAGGCGTATGCTTTTCTTCACAGACACTTATTTAAATAAACGGAGTCGGGAAGGGTGGGGCGAGGGGTGAGTTTAGTGCTTTAAGTGAGCCGACGTCGACTGGTTGTCTCTGTACAATCCCAAAGGATTTCGGAGCAGGAAAAAGTGACCGCGCAACTACAGTAAACACATCCAGCGTACTAAGCACACCCTTCAGCCTAATACACGTACAGTGCAATCTACAGTAAACTGTCTCTCCAAGCTACAATCTGCGGAACAGCATTCTCGGTCACAGCCTGTAGTGCAACATGAACTTGCGTCTACAGTGCCGAAGAAGGAATTTTGGTTAGATTTTTTTCTGGAATTGCTGACCAGCGTCAGGTAAAAGCTAAACTAACGTTGGCAACTCAAGCACTTATTTGCTAGCTCACATTGCCAGGCGCGTCGCCGTTAGCAACAGCGCCTGCCGATTCTGCCATGGTGGTCTTGCCGAAAAAAAGTAATTCAGTGGACTTTTAAAACAGAATGAACGCCACAAGAAAGTCTTTTGAGGTGCTAAAATAAAATAGCCATATACAGAGGCACCAAAGGCAGAAATGGGCATATACCGCCACTATTAAGTTAGTACTAAACCACTTCCTGATCCTTAATTCGTGAGGATACATCAAAAGGGTGTGGCCCTGACACACGAAAAGAAAATAGGCATTTGCCTCTAATCCGGTCACTATGCATCACTGTTAACACAAATAACTTGCACGGGTTTTCTCTCTCTCTCTCTCTCTCTCTCTCTCTCTCTCTCTCTCTCTCTCTCTCTCTCTCTCTCTCTCTCTCTCTCTCTCTCTCTCTCTCTCTCTCTCTCTCTCTCTCTCTCTCTCTCTCTCTCTCTCACTCTCTCTCTCTCTCTTCCCTTACTTGTTTGAGGACTACCGCGAGTAAAAACGGGACACGCTAAGCGCACAAACAGAGCACGATGTAATACGAACGCGGTGCCTACAAATCCTGTGTTGCCTAGTTTCCATTAGTTCCAAGCCTTCCTTGAAGCTTCTTTTCAGAGGAAGCCGCAGGGATTACCTTTTAGGAGAAAATATGGTAGGTGGTCTCCAAGTGAGATCTCTTTACTAAGAATATCATATCTCAGTGTTTCGGGGTGACCCAATGGGCATAAAGAAATTAGCTTTGCATTCAGTGACAACGCCCAGCATTGTAACGCCTCAATATAATGTAAATAAATAAATTAATTGTAACCCTTGTAATGCGAAAATACGATACAAGTATACATACGATGGTGCTTGTCCGCTAAGGATATAACAATTTATGCGGAAGTGTGGCAAGAGCTGCACTTACACGTGTATAAAATTCAGGAAGCATTCCAAGGCCTTCATCTCTTGACCGTTTTTATGGATGTTCATTTTGAAGCACTGTCCCCTTTTCTCGGAGCTTCTCACAGCACTTGATGGCCGATGTGATCGAGGAAATGCCGACGAAAGGCACATTTTAGCACGCTATTATTCTCTCGTTCTTAGAAGTGCTCCGCACACAAGAGCACTCCGTCGCCGGTCCAGAGCGGTTTTACTTTCCTGAGAGGGAAATTGAGTTAACTTGTTGTATGGCTCGTGTTTTTCCCGATAATTCAAAGAGAGGCAAAAGCAAAATGTGCGGGCCGAGATGGCCCTTCGTGCCTCGCTGTCCCGCGAGAACGCCAAAATTTCGTGATCATGTTCGCGAATTACCGTGTCTTTCTCCTCTTCGTTTTGTCCTTCCCTAACTCGGTTTGGAACTTTCAAACCATCAGCAGCTTGTAAGTACTGCAGCTGACTCGGGATTCATTTTAGTTCGCTGCAGTAATCACGAAATGCCATCTTTCTCCCTGTGACATTGCTCGCAAGCGACTGCAAATCGTTCGAGTACAACCCCGCTTTTTTCTTTTCTTTTCGAAAAGCATGGAATAGCACAAAGCAGCCTGAAAGACTGCAGTTCAAGGCTCAATTTTCATGGACATACTGTTCTACCTCTGTCCATTGCGTGCAAGTCCATGTTAAAGGAAACTGATCTAGAAGGTACTGTAAGACGCGTGTGCATGAGTAGGAATCTAGAAGACAACCATATTTTCACCCTAGCTTTTAGGGAAAAACTTTTTTTTACAGTTATTTGTTACTACAACGTAACGTGACATGTTCCTGAGCTATAGTTGGTGCATATCCACAGGTTCGGCCAGCATAACGTTAAACAGGAACGACAGAAATGGAACCTGAACACCAGTGACTAAAAATTGAATTTTATTGATGGGATGCAGGAACCTATATTTATTTGATTTATTTGAACATAGTGCTAGCCTCACATTTGAGGCTGTTGCAGGAAAGGGGCCGGATACATATTCAAGAGAACACAGTTCTAGTACGCTCCGACATAGATAAGTTTCGGTGAACAAGGCAGTACATATGCACTCTATATCTATTATACAAATTCTATAAAAGGAGCGGGGAAGAATAGTAGTAAACGCCACGTTGGAAGGTTTAGCACACAAAAGAAGAACAAAGAAAGAAAATGTAAATATATTGGATGCGCAATGCGCAAGAGACAAGATTTAGCAGGTAGTTATATCAGGGCAGAATACAAGACACTGAGAAGTGAATTAGAATGCCATTGTACGACGCAGCTCACCTATGTGCAGATCGTAGCTACAGAGCACTGTTTGATAACTTGGCGATAAAAGCTTCGAGTGATGTGCAGGTGACAACGTCATCAGGCAACATGTTCCATTCACGGATTGCATGTAGAAAAAAAGTAGTACCTGCATATGTCGTTGTGAAATCTGTATTCTGTTAAGTGCTTGGTGTGTTTTGTTCGAGAACTACGTGTATCTGTCCGTAGTAAGTAGTCACACGCATTGATTTTCATACTGCCACTTGGAAGAAGGAAAAGAAACTTAAGACGAAGTAGTCTAGCTCGATCTTGTGTAGTGGGAAGTTCAGCTTGCGGTAATAGTTCTGTAAGGGAGTCAAGACGGCGATACTTATTAAAAATAAATCTAATCGCTTTCCTTTGTACGCCCTCCAATTTTGCTATGTACTGTTTAAGGAAGGGAAACCAACATACTATTCCATAATCCAGTACAGAGCGAACTAGTGACAGGTATGCCAAGCGTTTAGTATCTATTGATGCGGATCCAAGCGAGCGTTTTAATGAGTATAGAACTGCCCGTGACTTATTAACAACATATGTTACCTGCTTGTCCCATTTAATATCTGATGAAATTATGACGCCTAAATATTTATACTCTTCTACTTTCTTTGACATCTGTCCTTGTAAATAATATGGGTAGTTCATGGGCGCTCTTTTATTCGTCACTGTCATACAAACTTTTTTCTGTGTTAATCACCAGCAGCCACGTTTGGCACCATTGTGTTATATTTTCAAGTGCACTGTTTAAGGTTATCTGGTCATCATGACAGGTTATTTCCTTGTAGATAACGCAGTCATCTGCAAAAAACTCTTACTGTGGAGTTAGTATTAATGTGTAAATCATTGATAAAAAGTAGAAAGAGGATAGGAGCTAAAACGGCTCCTTGTGGGACGCCAGATAGCGTATCGCCGCAATCCGAAGAGTAGTCTTTGAAACATACATATTGACGTCGACCTGCAAGATAGCTTTTTATCGACTTGGTGATGTTGTTATCACCGAGGTAGTGGATAAGTTTCTGAAGTAACTTTGGATGGGAAACTCGATCGAATGCTTTAGATAGATCTAGGAATATCATATCGGTTTGACTGCATTTGTCCATTGTAAGCGCTAAGTCGTGGATTGTCTCAATCAACTGAGTGGTCGTAGACAATCCTTTTCTAAAGCCATGCTGATTAGGGGCAGTTAATTTTTTTTCTACGAATGACACTATGTGTTTTAGGATTATAAGTTCGAGGATTTTGGCGGCCGTACAAGTAAGCGAGATTGGTCGGTAATTTGCTGTGCTGGTAAGGTCACCGGATTTATGTATTGGGCTAACCTTAGCAGTTTTCCATTTCACCGGAACTTCGCCCATTTGCAATGATTTTACAAAACTTGGACATCCGTTCCGCGTAACGCTTCAAAAATGCATTTGGGTATGTTCTCAGGACCACAGGATATTTTTGGGTCTATTTCAAGTAACAGGGAAAGAATCCCCGATTTGGTTAATATTAAGTCGTCTAGTTTTGCTGTGTAGCTAGGAAGAGATTTGAGGTTGGGTTGTTTACCGTTGTCTTGTGTAAATACTGAATTAAAGTATCCATTGAAATGTGTAGCCTTTGCCATAGCTTCTGTTGGTGGTGGATTACTGGTCTGACGTGACTTCGAATTAAGGTATCGCCAAAACTTAGACGGAGATGTTTTAATAAATTTACTTAAGGTGACATTCATGTATTCATCGTTTGCCTTTTTTACGGCTGACTTTAGTGCCAGGGAGTGTTCGCGTATTTTAGTAGTGTAGCCTGGCATCGGTAGTTTATTTCTCAGTTTCCTTAATCTGGCAATTTCTCGCTTTAGTTGTATTACGTTTCTTGTTATCCAAGGGTGTGTTTTACGTACTGGTTTGATCTTTGTGGGAATATATTTTGATAAGCAGTGCTGAATGATTCTTTCAGATGTTGACCATAATCCATCTACTGAAACTGTAGGTTCATTCGAGAACGATTTAAAAGTGGAGTAAGAGTAATCTAGATAATCAAGAATGCCGACGTGTGGGCATTCGCCCAGTCGAAAATTCGTGTACTCCCTTTTTGGGTAGGTGGAGGTGCGTCTAACAGTAAGGAACATTTAGTAGCTTTGTGGTCCGATATGCCGTCGACATGGCGATAAAAAAAAATCGAAGCATTGATAACGATACCAAAGTTTAGCGTTGCGCTCGAGCTCCTCGGGCGGTTTTGTATAACTATACGCGGTTACGACATGGTGGCGTGAGGTAGCACACAAGGCAACTACAGTTTGGCAGATGAAACAGTGCCTTGGGAGCTGCCAGGCGTCTCAGAACGCTGGTTTGATTAGGAGCGCCCCCAGTCGCGTTGCAGGCGTCGCATCTCGACGGTGCACGAGATGAGACCGACCGCAAACCATCGGCGTGAGTACCCAGTGAAATGTTAGCTAACGTTAGCTCGATGCTTGCTCTCCGTTCCGCTCACACCAATGCGCACACACAGTCGTTCCGCGGGAACGCGCTTATAGCATGCCTTCCCCCACGGTCATTCCAGCCGGGCAAGGCGAACGCTGGCCTGGCTCCACCACAGAGCCGAGTGAGCGCAGCTTTGACCGTGCGTCCACTTCGCTTCGTCGTTTTTGCAGTCGAACGTACTCCGCGTATCTGGACGCCCTGTAAGCCTCCGCGCGCGACCGGCGCATGCGCCGTCCATAGAGGGACAGGACGATGATGCCGACACAGGCGCCAACGGCGGCGGCGCGAACGCACTTCGAGCCTCCGTATATAACTGATATCGCAAATAAATATAAACGAAAGTATACAAACACAGGAAAAATAAACTCGCACGTCTAAATTGTATTCCTATCCGAGGCTCGTGCACGCGGGAGACAGATACTCTGCTTTGTTATCGAATAAGGCGATTGATGGCATGTTGACGCAGCAGCTGCCTCTCTTGTGTGTCACCACGGACTCTAGGTTGACACGCGCGTCTGTGTCGCGCTTTCTTCCGAAGGGCGCATGTCTGTTGAAGTGCTGGCAAACTTCCTCACTGGCTTTTCCGGATCACGTCGTTGTCATTTATACCGAAGCACAAAAATAACACAAACTACAGCATCTAATTGAGAGAAATTGATTGGCAGAAGAGTAAAACAACGATTGCATCGAGTTTTCTGTGCTTCGCTCCAAGAAAATTGTAACTCGCAAAAGTGGCGAGTGAAAAGTAATAAAATACTAACACGGCGCTTAGTACAGAATGAGAAATCAAATAGTCCAGTTTGCTTTACAGAATCACAGCAACGCTCGGGCAGATTGCAGTCACCATCGTAATTCGTTCAGACAACAAGTCCTTCATAGAGCATAGTTATCAGCGTTATGTCCTCGCTTAAACAAAGAGCTCGCTGCAAGATTACGCACATGATCCGTTAAATAAGTTAAGCTAGAGTACGCTTTCTTATGTATATCGCATCCAAAATTTCGCTCAAATTTCCGCAGTTAGAAGGCTATGTCATCTCATTCCCTTGTTCTCGAAATTATTTCGAATCAAATTTGGCAAAAATATCTCATATCTTTCAAGCGTTTGGGGACATTATTCGAAGGCGCTCAGCCCGTACGTGTTAAACCTCATTTTCTATAGGTCGCTAGATCATTTTCTTTTTCTATTTTTATTGCCACTTTTCTAAAATAGATGTTGTTGAAGCTCAGCACCCATGTTCTTTGTTTATTTCTCACCGAGACGTTGTATGCTTTCTCGGGAATTTTACATGACCACAGCTAACATATTTATTGAAGACGAGAGCCCCCTACTCTGGTATTTTTGGCTTAGATTCCTTTTTTTTAATCACCTGTCGCGTATAGGCACTTCTTCCTCCTCAGATGGACTACTTAAAGAGGCAGAAGTTACTTACATGTACATGTAGATATATAGGTACATGTAGATATAGAGATATATATAGAGATATAGAGATATATATAGATATATATATAGATATATATGTAGAGATAGGTACATGTAGATATGGACAGGGTGCTGATTAACTAATTTCTGCTAATTAACTTTCTAATAATTCACTCAAGGGTAAACGTTGGCATTGCGGTAATGAAGTCGGGCCTAGTTGAGTCTCACTTACATATAAAAGATCGTGAGAGTAATTCCAGTATCGAGGAATGTGATGCCACAGCATGCTATCAATACCATTGGCAGTACAGCTAGCAGTTTCTACGACACTCTCTGGGCGCACTGCATGGCGAAACCAAGTGAAAGCTAATGAATATTTCAGCATGCTTTAGGGGCGGGGGTCAGATATCTTGAAGCTTGGGCTATAGTCCCAGAATTCCTGCTCAGTACATATAACTCCTGTATAGCCATGTTAATTTCTGTAGTTACAACACTTGCCCTATTGTCGATAATTAGAAATGTAATTAAGGAGCTTCGTTAATTAGCTATATCAACATTGCGATGTGTTATATAGTAATGTAGCCCTCTACCAGTAATTGACTTGAGCTGATGGAACTGTAGAAACTAGCACAGTGCACCTGAAATGCTGTGCACCTGAAAAAAAAAAGTCAGAAAAGGTGGAAAAACTTAGAGACAAAGACAACACAAAAATATCATATCATGAGCTCTTTAATTATTTTTCCAGATTTTCGTTTCTTCAGGAAATTGTAAGGATCGCCGCTTTGGCAATTTAGTTGAGCATGATTGCAAGAAACGACACTGATACTAGAACACAAATCTCATTGTGTGTGTTTTAAAGTAGTAATACTTTATTCACTTAGAAAAACTGATTGACGTGGGTGTCTTTGTGATCATATAAGCCTAACTGCAAAGAGAATCACGTAAAGTTCAGCTGTAGATGATGCAGTAGTGTGAGACCATTTAATGCTGCTTTTGCCCCGTAAACTAAGATCGAGAACGCTGCCGGAGAACTTTGCTAACTGCATCATCAGTATGTATGCACTTGAATGCGGTCTTGGTGCGCAGTATAATGATAGATATCTTGCATTTATTATTGGCATGTTGGATTTAGATTTACATGCAATTTCTGGCTCTGAAGGGAACATATTTCTACTGTGGTGAAGCCAAGGAGTACACCAAAAATCTACCGACATGCACTGCGTTACCATAAAAAGTTCGCCTCAAATCGGCTGTTAAGAACTGGTAAACTGAAAAAGACCCGCCGTGGTTGCTTAGGGGCTTTGGCATTGTGCTGCTAAGCACTAGGTCGCGGGATCAAATCCCGGCCATGGCGGCCCCATTTCGATGGGGGCGAAATGCAGAAACACCCGTGTACAGTGCATTGGGTGCACGTTAAAAACCCCAGGTGGTCAAACTCGCAGTCCCCCACTACGGCGTGCCTCATAATCAGATCGGGGTTTTGGGACGCAAAACCTCAGAATTAAATTCTTTTTCGTAAACTGGTAAGAATAAGAAAATGAGAAAACTGGCGACTGATAAGAATTGTGTCGAATGATGGATGATGATATTGATGGCACGCCTCTGCAGACCTTAGGGCCTTCAAAAAACGATTGCGAGAATCGCGATACAATTATTAAAATGGTTAAATTTTGTTAATCTGGTAAATTTCAATAAAGGAAAAGAAATACGATCTTCTCGCCCATAAAAGCTCAACCTACTATTTACTTTTTTAATCCAAATAATGCTATCGATTGTAAAACATGAACGTACCACGGCGGCCGCATTTCGATGGGGGCGAAATGCGAAAACACCCGTGTACTTATATTTAGGTGCACGTTAAAGAACCCCAGGTGGTCGAAATTTCCGGAGTCCTCCACTACGGCGTGCCTCATAATCAGAAAGTGGTTTTGGCACGTAAAACCCCATAATTTAAAAAAAACATGAACGTACATCGACCCGTGAAATGTTCGCTCTATAGGTATAGCTCATAACGTGGGAAAAGCACGTCCCAGTGCTCTTCATTCAATGGACGCTCCACTTTTCAATTAGATTCAAGTTGAGTTTTCTTTCAAACAAGCAACGGCCAGGACTAAAAGCCATGCCTCGGCTTGACTGAGGTCCTGAGTTCATGTTACATGTCAAAATTGAAGCGTGTACAAAATACATGCACTTTGCAACAGTCCCCTGATATAGGGAAAAAACGAGCCCATGAAATGTAATATACCGAGTAGAAAATCCTTCAAATGATAAACTTTATGCACATTTTGTGCACAATAGCGGAAATTTGCTATGACAGAACAACTTACAATTCGGGCGTTGAAAAGGGTGAAAATTTTAGTTGGTTAGATTAGATAGTTTAACAAAATGGGTTCAACGTATTGCAAGGACTGTTTGTTGCAGTGTGCACTGGAAGTCGGGACCTTCAACGGCTCTCATACCTAGTCTCCCTTGCCGCCGTATTTCTTGTTCATTCTTCTTTTTTAAAGGGGGGGGGGGGGGGGGCAGACTTGCTAAGGAAATAAGATTATCGTTGTGTAAAGTGGATTTGTAACGTAGAGTAAGCCTAAAATCGCTCAAAAAGAACACTGGAAGTATGTCATACTGGTCGAATGTAACGCGAAGTGCGCGGTAGAATTAATCCGTTTTTTTTTCTTCATTCTTTTTTTAGCTTAATACTATTTCTTTATTTGTCCGAGCAGCTAAATGCTCCTATGTGGACATCTTGCGTTTTCGACGCCACCCACGAGCTCGAAAGAGGCTGGCGCGACCCGACGGTGCTGATGTCGCCATCTGTGGAAGCAACCTCGACTTACTTGACGGACGGGAAGCGTCGCGGTATATTTTGAATATTCCTGCCTTTACTAAACCGCCTCGTAATGGTATTTTTGTATATTCAGAGCCCGAAACTGTACGTAACAATGCTCGAACGCGTGGCCTTCGATATTTCTAACCTAAAGTGTCGTAATATGTGCGCAATCGCCAACGCTAGTGGCGACAATCTGCGCAGAGGCTCTGCGGAAATCCCGTCTGGCTTATCAACCGCGCTCGTTTTCACGTTGATAACAGCTTTTGGCAGCCTTTTTCTTTCTCTTTGTTTTAGGTAGGGGGGGAGTTGGGGGCAGAAGGAGTGGAGGGGCGCCTTTTCTGATCAATTTCTTCCAGTCCGCCATATCAGTCCCTCATTCCTTCCAAAGTTTCCTGGTGTCAAAATCTTGCATGTTGTCGTATGGTCAACCTCTTCGGAGGCTGCCTGAGCGAGTTCTGAAGCAGCCTGAGACAACCTCACTTTCTTTCGTCGCTGCTGTCAATCTTCATGTTCATAAGTGGTTTTGGCACCTAAAACCCCATAATTATTATTATTTCATGTTAATCTTCATATACCACTCGCATCTTCTCACTATGTGACCGAACCATTGAACCTTTCCTGTTGTGTCCGTGGCTTTGAAGGATACAAGGATGTAGCCCTTTGGAATTTTTTTTTCTTTGTCGTTTCACACATTCGAATTAGCATGCTCACTTCAAGCACTTGCACATTACTAGCGCTAGACTTCCCTGAAGAACACATATGTATTCTTGTGCCACAATACTACTAAAACATACTCGCCATTCTTCCATTCTGTCTGGTTTATGCCGCCGTCATATTTGCCGACTGTCATCAACAATGCCGAAGTCCTGCGCGAGAGCATTGCTATTTAAAAAAAAATGTGCAGTCTTTGCTTCCGAGTATAGCTAGTCAAACATGAAAGTGCGATCGTACAGATACTTGAAGGACCTTTTCAAAGACCGCTATCACCGTGACGCAAACTGCGTCGGTGTAGCTAGTCCTTGACGGGTTTGAAGCACGGAAGGCCCAAATATAAATCTCACGGTGACTGCCGACGGTAACGCATTAGCATTGAATCAATATAGCGACACAACGTATTACCATCGTCGAAACGAGTTATCTATGAGGTGTGTACTGCAGCGAGACTTCTCTTTCGCGCTTTCCTAAGAACACTAGGTGGCATCTAGCGCCCCCACCGCGAAGAACGCTTAGAACAACATTGAGAAATGCGTCGTGAGGCAACCGGGCTCCACTCTCGCGCATTTTCCTGAACACGCTGCGCCATCTAGTAGCAATGCCGAGAAGTCCGCGCGTGGCCTTCGAGACGAGAAGCGTGTCGCGCCGCTGTCTGCGAACGCTGGCAATTGTTCCCTCGCTTATCGCCGCGCACCCAGTGGCACATACTGAGTGACCCAAGTCGGCGAGACGTTCATTGAAGAGCGGCACGTACGCAGTGCATTCATAGCGCAGCTCGCTAAAGCGTTGGTGTGAAAGGCGTTCATTGAAAAGCCGTACATGCCTAGTGCATTTGTGGCGCAGTTGCTATTGATAAATCCTTGTGGCGTGGGTTCGATTACCCACAAAATATAAGAAATTTAAAGAATCTTTTTCGACATTGTAGAGCAGCCCATTCCCAGTGGCACTTGGGCGTCGCATTCACAAATGCATATACGTTTTTAATTGGAATGGCTGATAGCGCCGAGTGCAATGCCTGCGGTGTCGAAGGAACTATAGACCATCTACTGTGCTACTGCCCATAATTTGAAAATGAAAGACAAGAACTCTGCACAGCTCTCAACCAGTTAGAAAACCGTTCACCTTGAAGAAGATCTTGGGACCATGGCCTCGCATATCGCATCTACAAAAGGCCACAAAAGCGCTGCTGCGATATTTGAAAGATACAGGATTGAGTCAGCGTCTGTGATCCGGACTGAGTGACTGAACGATATGCCCGGTGGACTTTATCTTCTTTCTTTAATCTTTCCGCCCCCGTTTCCCTTTCCCCAGTGTAGGGTAGCCAGCCGGGCTCAGTCCTGGTTAACCTCCCTACCTTTCATTTATCATTTGCTCTCTCTCTAGTTACACAAGACAGCATCAAAGACGTTCATTGAAGAGCGGCACACGCATACTGGCACATGCCCAGTGACTCCCGCTCCCGTTTGCGTCAAAATGTTCATTGGAGACCAGCGCAGACCGAGTGGCACTCCCCCAGTGCTCCAAGTCGGCGTCAAATATATTCTTCGAACAGCGTTACCCACCCAGACCCGCATCTGACAGTGACCCACGTCCGCGTGAAAGAGCTTCGTTGAAGAGCGGCACATATATGTACACATACTCAGTGACCCAAGTTGGTCCTGTTACCCAGCAGCCCGATACGCTAACCATTCGACCACGCACTACCCAGTGACCCACGTAGGCGGGAGAACTATTATATATATATATATATATATATATATATATATATATATATATATATATATATATATATATAAACGGGTCAAACTTTAAATATGTGCAAATGCTACGTAGTTGGACAGAAGCAATGTAATATTGTGTGCCGTCGCTTGGATGGATAGGCAGATATATAGCCTCCAGAAAGTCCGTGAAGTACCCCAAGAATGCTAACGCATTAATAATGACGTGGTTCTTTTTTTTTGTTTTTTTTTTTAGGATTGGCGAGCGGTGGGATAAGTCGGATAAGTGCGAAAGTGCACTGCAGTGAGCAACACCTGAAACAAAAGTATGAATGCCGGAGATGTTGGCACTCTCTCCACGACCATCCTGCTGAGTATATACGCGCCCAACACACAGACTTAAGTTACCTCAACGTCTTGTTTTACTATTCAAGTCAGTAACACGCCCCACCATTATGGAGATAGCGTTACTATGACGAACAGATTTGACCCGCCGTGGTTGCTCAGTGGCTGTGGTGTTAGGCTGCTGAGCACGAGGTCGCGGGATCGAATCCCGGACAGGGCGGCTGCATAGCGATGGGGGCGAAATGCGAAAACACCCGTGTACTTAGATTTAGGTGCACGTTGAAGAACCCCAGGTGGTCGAAATTTCCGGAGTCCTCCACTACGGCGTGCCTCATAATCAGAAAGTGGTTTTAGCCCGTAAAACCCCATAATTAAATTAATTAATGACGAACAGATTTCAACGTCTTTCTTATCGCGCACAATACTAGCGATAGGCGTCGAGCAACACTCAGCCATTTCATCTACGTTTTGTTACTCGAAAACGCTCACTTTGGTTGCACCCAATGCACGGTACACGAGCGTATTTTTTTGCATTCTTTTTTTCATTTTGCCCCCCTCGAAATGAAGCCGCAAAGCGGGGAATTGAACGCATAACCTCGCCCTTAACAGCGTACCGCCATAGCACTAAAACCTGCCGCCCGGGTGCTGACAGTGGTGGTGCCAGGGAGAAGTCGTCTCGCCTGATAGAAGATGCCTGCAGTTATTATAGACACCGAAGCATGAGCTGATAACCCAAAAGAAGAAAAGATGTAGGACAGGACAAATATAGATAAGTCCGGACAAAGTATAGAGCACTGAAGGGAAGCAGATATGTCATACCCTGTGCGGCAGGCGGGGATCGACTAACGATGACCAGTGTGCCGTACAGGCAAAGCACACGTCGCACGCTAGGGGCATCAGGCATGATGCGACACCGTCATAAACTGAGGAGAACTCTGATTTCAAGTACACATTACCTATATTTTCGATTTGTCGTCCCGGGGGGACCAGAACTGCGTGAGGCGTTGCTTTCAGCCAGTGTGTGTTGGCGTACGCAGCGGGTTGGGCAGCCCTGGGCTGTCCGGGACGACGAATCGAAGACACCCCACAAAAGGGTTATATGATGTCATCGCACAAGATGCGGTGAAAGTGTAAATGGAACACGCACAGTGCTCAACGACTGAAACGTTGGGCAGGTCCGGTCCATAGGGCAGGTCCGGTCGTCTCTCGGCGAGCATTGCCGGATAGCACAACCTTTAGGTTTATTCAGTGCCCCTATAAGCAATGTGGCACGCTTCGATCATTCGAACGGCACGGCAGGCAATCATGTTTGTAAATTAAGCTCACGGGTCGAGTAAATTGTTTATTTGAAATTCAAACCGAAAGTAAGCGAAGGATGGTAGCATTTTCAGGGTGGGGGTGAGAGCGAGGGAGGGTGGGTAAACTTTTCCACGTGAGGGTGAGGTGAGGACCAGACTTGCGTCGTGAGGGCGAGGGAGGAAAACCAAAAATGAGAGCATTTTCGCACGTCTAGTCACGACTGAAAAGAGTGCAGACAATTTTCTAGTGAACAGGCCAGATTGCAAAAGAGATAGTTCGTAAACATACGGCCATTTGTACGAGGTTATCAGCAGTTCAGTAGATGGGAGGGATGTGCGCCCTTTCAACTTCCCGCGAGTGGCCATCTGCGCTGCCTAACTACCGCTGCGCCATCTATCCGTGTGAAGATACTCCATTGCTTGTGGCTCCCCGTTCTCTGCCGCAGTCGACAGATGGCGCACTACTGCTATCCTTTTTCGCCGCTGCAGGCGTCATCATTTAAAACTTGGGCGCTAAGTTGCAAAGCGTCATGTAGAGTCAGCGTGTTACTAAGTAAATTTTGTCGGTTACAAGCATGTGTCAGAGTAAGTCGACCGCCATATTATACGATCGTTTGTGCAAGGCAATGTGAGTCCCTCCGTAAGTCTTATCGTAAGTCTTATTTCTATTACGATTTTTACGATCCATCTGAGGCAACACAATTTGTACAAATAAACAGAATGCTTGCTAAAAGCTTGTTTTACTAGGTTTCAAATGCTGGTCTCTCACATCGCAGTGCCAGTTGTTTCGCGGTTTCTGCTCGTCTTTGTAATTAGCGGGGACCTTTTAGTATGTGATTATGTTGTACGTTTACGCGCACCGTCTGTAAAAAAACTTGGTAGCCCGCGTCACCACTTGGTTTTGATACGCTTGCCCTTGCCATTTAGTGATATGCCGTAATGAGCTGCACCCGGCCCGCCTAGGTTATTCAGTGGCTACCCCTTTCCCATTCCCCCGGTGTAGGGTAGCCAACCGGACGTTATTCTGGTTAACCTCCCTGCCTTCTACTTTTCTTTCCTCCTCCTACAACGTTCAGACCCTGAGAACATGCAGCTGAAGATTAAACATGGTGGCTATCGGGCATATCTCATTAATGTTGTGATTAAGCATTGTCTCAAAAGCACGAGTTGAGAAATCTAGAGTGGTGGTGGATAGCAATACGGGTTTGTTACCAGGCCGTGACTGCCGCATTCCAGTGACAAGATGTCTCTCACGTTTCACTAGAAAACATGTGTCTTTGCAGTGAGGTCCGGAGTGTGAAATGATCTACAGCGAAATAGTGAAACTAATATCGTCCGACCCATGACTCTTCTTGCTTTGACGTGTTGAATACTAACGTGGCACATTACGCGACGGGTGCAGTTATTTATCAAAAACCGTAGCGACAATCTGATAACCAGCTATACGTTGACGCCTATTTAAGACAATTTCAGCACCGCCGAAAGAGAAGCACTAGACGTTCTAAAAGCTTTACAATAATTCAGAGTTCACCTAAAAGGATAGAAATTCCCACCTTATACCGATTATGAAGTTCTGACTCACTTCTATAATATCTCATGACCAAAGGGTTTAATTGTGCCAAGTGAGTGAACTACTCCCAAATGTTCAACTGAGATTGGGTCGTCCTGGCCGGTTGCTCACGAATACTAATGCATTGCCCAGATTACTTTTCCATAAAACAAGGGATCACCAAGAAGAAAAAATATGTCACGTGAAGTTGCTGGAATGCACTGAGGAAATGAGGTTCGTTGACGAGAAGTATCGCGTGCCACCGACAGGGGTTCCCGAGATGGTTCACCTCTGTTGCGATAAGGCGAAATCGGCGATTTTGCACCTCCTTCTGCCTCTTGATATCTTGTTTCGGCTAGCCTGCAAAACAATTCTGAAGAGATTTTCTTCGACAAATCTGAAGCATGACAGCAGTGCGTCTACACATGCCACCGGTGTGACAATCAAACAAACGCCCGATGAAAACCCAAAATATTCACGCAATCGCTTTGAGATCGTCCATTTGCACTTCGCGGAACTAAAGGAAAGGATGAAATGCACCAGTAAAGCACTAGCATTCTCATTCAGCATAGATGAATTCACAAGCAAGACCATAATGAAGCCAGGAATATAAAACGCCAATCGTGTTATTGCTCTTCTTCAAGAAGAAAACTCTACTAAATGACACGCTCTAGTCCAGTGTTTCTCAAAATTTGCCAGTACGTGACCACATTGAGTAGTGCCAGACCTACCATGTCCACCCCGTCTTTATGAGCTTTCTGAAAATTTACTTTTTTCACTGACGCAATTACATTCACATTTTAATTTATTTAGAAGCCAGGTACCACAGCAGAGAGAACTACCAGAAACACTTGTTAATGTTCTTTAACAAGAATTTGTGTAATCATGTATTTTAATGAGAAGGATGCTTTCTTGATACAGCCATACATGCTAAGCCCCAATTCCACAATTCTGGTGAGACAAAACTCGCTGCGGTTGGGAGGCCGTGTTTGGTGAAGTTTTCTTTGTGGCGACCGAAGGTTTCGAACTTTACATCGGCACTTGTCTTGTCGTTTCGCCGTCCACAAGCTGGACGGCGAAACGAATGTATATGTATAATTGCACGTTCCATAACCCTCCGAAAAAAAAAGTCGCAGTTTCGCCCAAAAGGCGAAGCACTGATTGCAATAGCAAATTTGTAGACAGCTATACGAAGTAGAGAGCTATAAACTTGGATACATTCGCTGACTAACTGAATTAACAAGCATGGTATCAGCGCGCACAAGCAAACATGAACACATCACACTCGTTGAGCGCGGACACTCGCTGTCAAACGCTGGTGTGAGAAGCACGGCAGCAGCGTTGAGCGAAGTGACTTTCGTGCGGTCTATCACTTCAACGCAAGAGCGGCGAGAACACAGCGCGCACAAAGGTATGAACCGTCTGCAGATTCCTTTCAAGATAAGGCAAGCGTGACTACGCGCGGATGTGCAAAGTGCACACTTGTTGACAGAGTCGGAGCCGCCCCCCCTCCCGCGCTGCCTCCCGCTTTCCTCCATGTTTGGCGCGCGAGAGTGTGCCGCGATTGTCAGTTTCCTTACGCCTGGTCGCGAAATGCGCAGTTGCTGCTGGACCCCAACGACGCTCCCCTCCCTCCCATCCCCCCATGGCCTTTCGCGCGACGGAAGACGGCGCGTTTGCTCTCCGCTTCGCTCGCGCCAGATTGGGCCGTGATCGTAGGCTTCCCTCGCGTGCTTTCACTCACACATACGGCATACGACGCGTGGCCACGGTGTTATCGCGCTTGGACATTATACGGAACATCACGGCGACGGCAACAATGCGCCTGTAGTGTCCATATAATTGCTATAGCAAGAAATAGCTCATGGCCCATTTGGTGATGGCCCGCAGTTTGAGAAACACTGCTCTAGTCCGAATCGTCTTTGTTTGTGGAGGTGGGGCTCTCCAGTGGTGAAGCGGCGACGGCTGCCATCGTCTCCAGGGGTGTCGCGCACGTGGCACACTAGGAGCTGCCGCAGTGTCTGGCGCAGGTCTTCGGGTGCATCTGACGCATGAAAGAGAAGAAGTGAAGTTGTGAAAAAGAGAAGGGATTAGGGATGGTCGATCAATTTGTTGATTCGATTAACGATTAATTATTCGTCATTTTAACCTTTAATCGATTAATCGCTTTCGATGCAGGGGTTTTCATCGATTAATTATTTAATCAAGATTTTACGACGGGAACATTAAAAAGGTTGAAACAAACTTATCTAGTTTTGTAGACCGTATTTTAATGTTTGAGATATGGAACTAAGTTAGAAATACATGTGTAAAAAGTTTGACAAGGAATAATCTTTAATTTGTTAAAGACTAAATAGAGTTGGCACTAGTGGGCTTTGAAAAGATAAACAATATATGTATGTTATAAAATGCTACTTAGAGCAGAATTGAATAACGTACATGGCACTAGTGAATCCCAATACAGTACAGTCAAACAAGAAATAAGAAAAATGGCAAAAGTGAAGCGTGAGACCCAACTAAAATATGCAATAAATTGCAATCTGCACAGTGGAAAAGAAAATTACTGATTTAGGACTGCTCTTTTCTGCAGAGCGAAGGAATGTCAATTGGCTGGGATGTTTGCGTGACAGCGACGCCTTCTTTGGACGGCCACACAACCAGCATGCGAGAATAGATTATAGAATAGAAGCTATAGATTTGCCGGAATCGACATGAACTCCATCGCTGTGTCAAATACATGCTCCAAACAGGCGCGAATACTGTGCCACGTCTTTAGTGGCCTGGGAGTGACACCGCGATCAACGATTGGGTTGCTATAGTAGGCCTTGAATTGCGAGGGCATTTGAAACCTCCGGCTTCGGGCGGCGCGTGCGGTGTGGGGGAATAGAGGTGAATCGCTCGGCTCGGCATCACTCGGGACTCGGAAAAGCAGTCGACAGTCCCTCTACCACAGCCGCGCAGTCACTGTTCGTGCTCCGCCATTCTAGTACGATGTCAAAATTTTCGCGCGATTGCTGTCAAACTCACGTAAACAGTTAATCGAACAAGTCTAATCGATTTAAGTCGATTAAATGAAAGGACATCGATGAAGGTTAATCGTTTCGCGGGACACTTTTAAGCGATTAATCGTTCATCGACATTACCAACCCTAAAAGGTATGGGCGGAGGAGGGGGGGGGGGGGGGGGTGCGATGGGTTAAAACAGAATGGCGGACGACACCTGTCTCCTGTATAGGTATTCACCCCATGGCCCCTACAAGATGTAAGACACTTAGTTGCAAAGATTGCGGACCTAAAGCCATGTTTCGATATACCAATGCAGGTGACGCTGCGAATCTCCGGTTACCTTCGCCCTCCATACCGCGCTTATTGGTGTCGGGTGCACACTCAAGGAGCTCCCAATTAACGTGTGGAGGCATGGTATACTTTTGTTGTCTGAGTTGCGCTGCGCCGGGAATGTGGTAGCATTTCGTGCATGGGAAGCTTTGTCGGATGAACCCTACGTCGTGCAATAAAAAAAGAATTATGTGCCAAATACGTATGCGGTGAAGCGGTAATGTGGTATATGAGGCATGCGCTGATTTCTTCCTTCGATATGCTTGATAAATCAAAGAAAGAAATCAACGGCTTGCGTTTGCACTGGTACTGACTGTCTCACAGTATCTCATGCGTGTTGGTGCTGGCTGGCCGTTAAAATGTCGGCCACAAACATGCTTCTGCGCAAAGAACGGTAATCTCCAGCTGAATAAAAAGACGGGGCGCCCAATTTCTACTGGAGATATTACTATGTCACTGATACAGTTGTATCCCGGGGGGAGTGGAACGAAAAAACTTGTTTGTGCTGTGCTTTGGGTGCGCGTTGAAGATCCCCAGATGGCCAAAATCCTCTCCTCTCTTCCTCTTCCTTCCCCCCCCCCCCCCGCCCTATAACCAGCAAATTGCATTGGGACGTTAAACCTGGTAAATCCTACGACATAATTGATGTACAAGTAATACAACTAATGCAACAACTTCGAAGAAATAAACAAGAATCTAGAAATTTGTTTCGCCCCGACTTTTACCTTTCTAAATTCTCTTTCATCTACGATTTCAATGTCCAGTTTTAAGCCTCCACAAACTTTTGTCCGTTTCTTCCAGCAGTGACTTCGCTTTGCCGAATTCATCATTTACTGCGAACGCGGTGATTAATAATGCTAGTCGCGATAGTGAACTAGATTTCTTACAGATAATAATATTACTGCTCTTCCGCGCACTGTTAAAGAGCTAAAATACGTCAAGTCGCCCTGAAGCTCTACATGTGTTGAGAGATTTTATTTTACTTGCATATGCGGCTATATAATGTGTGTTCGAATTAATGCCGCTTCTTCCAATAGAATATTTTGTACGGCCCTTTGCTCTTCGTCATTGCGCGACGATAATTTTGCTGTGTTATACGCCACATTATCTTTTTCTCCGTGCGAAGTTGCACATTTAAAGTTATTTTGTCACAAAAACGGATCATCGGAACCCATATTTCGATAGCGGCACGCGAATGGTAAAATATTGATAATCGAATGAAGTGAAAATATTCGTAAACACGAGTTGGCTACGAACATGCAGTCGAATACTGCAGGAGTTGAAGTTGTGTTTCTAAACGTATGAAAAAGGCAGATAGGAAACTGAAAAAAGGCAAGTAAAATGCCACCGCAGTTCGTGCAACGATGACAATCAAATCCTACAAAGGAACCGCGTGGTACTAATAAAACCAGATATTGAAAATTACTGCTATTACCATGCAGAAGAGAAGCTAGATACACAGTTGTCCTCAACACCGCACACTACATGGGTGACAGGAACATTAATGGAGCAATAACTAAACAATACCATTAAAAGAATTAACTTCTCAAACAGCTGAAATACGGGGTGCCTTAATTTATCTAGAATTGTAGTGCAAAATACTAAATGTTCCTTGTGTTCGTTCATACATTGTTCTTACTATATTCTGTAACAATAAAGTAACTCATGCACTGAAAAATACGAATTTCCATTGGGAAGAGCAGTTGCAAGTGTGACTATAGGCATTTGTGCCAGTTGACAGCCGCGGTTTGCAGAAATTTTTCTGATTTCAGGCACCAGTAAGGGCTGTCATCACATATATTCCTTAATAAGCGAATATTACAATATAACTAATATTCAAACATTCTAACCGGCAAATGATGGATATTTTATTAGTGCTTGCAAGTTCAAAAAATCACACACACCTTTGCTCCGCCCTTATTCTTAAGGGGCCTGCACCGCTATAAATTTTGAGGTGAACTTCCGGTTCAATTGCTTGAGGCAAATAATGTAGGATGTTTAGAAGATGAGTGCGAAAACTGATCCTCCTGTTCTCATTGTAAGAACGAAGATTTCTCGATAAAGTAGGCGTGCTAACTCGTCATTGCGTCTTCTGATGGGGCAGCTTGAAAGTCACACGAGACGCACGAGAAGGGACTGCTTGCACATTAGCCGCAGTGAGAGAAAACAGTAACTGCAAAACCTAACGTTGCTTTATATGAAAATGCATCGCCTCGTGTCTCATGGGAGTTCGTTTATGGCTTCTGGAAGCGATGCCTAGCCGGTACACATAGGTTACCTTTGGCTGAACAATTTATTTTGTGAATCAGAAATGTGGAAGAACGCAGAGGGCTAATAAGACGTGGCATGTGCCTTAAAGCTTCGGATTTGGTAGCCTTTGCTCAAAAATAATTAAGAAATGGACAATTTGGGCTTGATAGCCTGGCGATAGCGGGATCCATCACGTGACCATTTTTCTCTCCTTTTTCGGCCCTCTGAGGCATGATGGTAACATTATGCCAGCTGACAAGTTGCACCATTATTCAAAAAGTCAGCGCTACGTAGGGAACTTCAGCTCTACTAACTCAATATATCATGCCTGCTTGCAATAGCGCCCCGTTGGAAATGTTGATGAGGTGTGCTGTTTTCACTCCTCTCTATGATGCCTTGAACGTAAAAAAAAAAAAAAATCAAGTTATGGCCTGTGCATTCAGGTATGCCCTTTGTCGTTGTTGTTGTTGTCAGCTGTCTTTGTTTTACTTTTTTTTATTACATTTCTTTTTTTTACTGGCGCGCAGTGTTGCGTATTGTAGACGAACCTTTGGCGAAACGGCTTAAAGAAGCTGACATTCCTGTCCATTCTTTGTATAATAACCTCGTCAATCCCAATTCGCCTTTACTGGGCTATAGAAATGAGCTCACCAAAAAAAAAAAAAAATATGACCCTAAGCAGAAGTTAGAAATGTTTGCGGTACCCATTTCGGTACCTTGCGTGTGAACAGTCATATAACTCGGACAAATATATCTTTGACTTTGTAGGCGGAGAGAACCCACCCATTCGATGCGCATTTCGCTTGATTTAGCTGCTCACCCGAGGTACCAGCACCGTGATGGCAGCGTCTTGCGGTGAGGTAAGTTCCCTGTGCAGTCGTAGCGTATATCACCTGGTTGCATTGGCAAGATCTGCGGCCCCTTCACTTGAACTACGTGTGTCAACGCTGCTAAGAACCTTGGCAATGATTCCCTTGAGCTCTAGCAGATCGTCTCTCTCTCTCTTATTTCTTTTTTTTTTTTTGGTGGCGAAGCATGACCCTCTCACACTTTCTTTGATATTCGGTTGTCCTGTTGCAGCATGTCAGATAACACAAACCCACACATATGCGCACGCGCACGTTCGTGGTCGAAAGAGCGAGACGCAAG
Organism: Dermacentor andersoni; assembly: GCF_023375885.2. NCBI lineage: Eukaryota > Metazoa > Arthropoda > Arachnida > Ixodida > Ixodidae > Dermacentor > Dermacentor andersoni. The sequence continues at coordinate 82,857,598 of NC_092814.1, forward strand.
AAATGGAAGGGAGGTTAACCAGACACGCGTCCGGTTTGCTACCCTGCACTGGGGGAGGTGGCATAGAAAAGCGAAAAGAGAGTCGACTTCAGGATCGACGACTGTCTTGTGTGCATTCTTTCTGTATCCTGTCCTCCAAACGCGCCGTTACAACCATGTTCCATCAAGCCAGCAACCAACTAGCCCATCTAAGCCTCTTAATTGAAAAGAGAGAATGAAGGGAAGAGAGAGAGAGAGAGTACTAGTTGCGGCAACACTTGAAGAAGCACAGCAAGTCTATAAACGGTAGCAGAGACCTGTTGACTTCAAGTGGTGTAGCAACGCCCTCGTTGCTGTCTGCGCCAGTGACGTGCCAAAAGGGTTTGTGTCTTCGCAATGTTCCAGAACAGATCAATGACTTCGTTACTCAGTCGCCTTGTTGAAAATAATAACGACACGATTGAGACCCAGAGTACGCATTTAGGTATTGAACACTTCCCAAGTTGTTAGGCTCGTGGACCCATCGAAGCTTCTAATGGAAATACGTAGAAACACGCGTTCACATGCTTCGAAATTAGCAAGCTGATAACATGTGTCTCCGGGCTTACGCTATCATGAAGAATATTGCGGTAAATTACTTTGGGGGAGGCGGAGCGGGACGAATGAAATCACGCGTGCGTTCTATGACACTGACTTGCTTCCTGCTCATCACATACGAAACGGCGTCATTCCTACAGCATAAAAATGTCAGTGGATGTTACAAGCCCGTTGTTTTTCAGCGAGCACTTAACTCAGCAACAGTGAAGCCCAGTTGGGCACCCAGACACCGAAAGGGATAAGGAAAAAACAAGTTATTCCATGTGCCGCATTCATAGTGTCCCATTGCCATATTTTGTCGTTCTTGCATCGGCAGTCTGTCCGCAGGCCCAATCTAGTGAAAGTAGCGGATGATCGAGTCTCGTACTTCTTTCTCCAGACATTTATTCCAAAGGTCTAATATAAAAATTAAAAGCTGGGTTATGAGGTGGTCCTCAGCTGAAAGCGTTAAATCGTTTAATTCTGGAACTTTGGTGTAACGTTAGCAGTTATTTTCATTCCGCGCCTGTTATGCATTGACATCAGATTGAATGCGGAATAAAACGACCCACCTTAGTTTTCATCAAATGCGTGGTTCTCCTCTAAGAGGTACATTTAATTGTAACAGCCTTGCATTACATTCGTGCTACTCAAATGTGACCCATACTTACTAGAGCACAAACAACGAAGATGAAGTGCTCTGTTAGATATCTGACGGTTACGTTATTTTGATGCTGGTGGGTTTTGTTAGGTAGTTATGGCGCGTAATTATGGCGAGCATGAGCGAGAAGAAGCTTGACGCCTCTATAAGATGCTTGTTTGCAAATGAAACGAAAACGTCAGTTAATAGCCAGCGCATGGTCCTGTCATTTCGTGTCTCCTCTTCGTCTTGATTGTTAGCGCTGTAGTAATTATGAATCGTTACCAACTAGCCCAATTCGCAGCGCTCGCAAACGTGACCACAACTGTCGTATAGGTGCGTCAAAAATTTCGCCGTTTTTATCCTTCTGTATCTTTTTGTTGTTGTTTTACGTCGTACCAGATCACCGCTGACAGGTTTGTCCGACTAGGGTATTTGCGCAATGGAATGTAACGCAAAATGTATTCGTTCTGCCCTGGAAGGAAGATTTTGGCGCGAATCCCGACCTTCGCGCTTGCTTCTGACGTACGCGTATGTCCTCATTCTAGATTTCGCAGGAAGGCGCAAGAAGGAGGTGCCATTCAAACAAGTAGATGAGCCCTCAACGTCCGACCTTACTCATGAGGAATAAGAAGAGATAAGTGAGTGGAATGTCTCTCTCTCTTTTCTTTTTATCACTTCTGGCTCGTTCATGCCACGCTGCCGAGAAGAAAGAGGCGCTGAAAAAATACAACAGAGAAAGAGAAAGAACTCTGGAAAGCGGACGCTGCTCGGCGGTCCGGGCTTTTGACCTCGGCGCCGCGCGGTGCCCACGGAGAGCGCACCGCAGCGGCGGGCTTCTGCTGCCTCCTCTCGTGACAACTGTCAAAATGAGAGCGGTCCTTTCATGCCAGGATTTGCGGATAAGTTGAGCGGAGGGGGCGAGCGAGCGGTATTAATAGTGCCACGCGGCGCATGTCCCGCCGCCGCATCGCGTGACAAATGAGCAACAGGGGCCTACGAATAACTGCATTTCCCGCCGCGCACTTGTCGGCGCCGCCTCAGGTCTCCCCTCGCCGCCGACGATTATGGTCGGCGACTTTCCGTCAAAGGGTTGCCGATGCACCGCGCGCCGTTTCGTCACGACGGGCCGCCGTCTTTTTTGGCCGACACCGATCGGCCGAGCTCGCGCGCTCGGTTGTCGCAATGCGGCCTTCCGCATGCCGCGTATGCCCAACGTTCAGAGTGCGTGGCGCGCCTGTTCTTTCTTCTCGGCCGCACTTTGTGACGAGTAGTAAACGAAGAACGAAAGAGGGCGCTGAGCAGCAAGTTCAAAAACTGGCGGGTTGCAGTTTTCTTTTTTTTTTTTCGTAACCGTAGGCGCATATACTACAGCGTGGAAGCGCAAGCATCGTTTCGCTTCGCCAACTAACAGTTTTCACAATGACTGTTCTAAGCTATGAGCCATTATGTTCGCAAAATTGTGATTACTGCTTTGTTAACTACCGGCACACATGTTTCTGTCTTTCGCCTTAACATTGGCTTTCAGCTTCAGAGTACAATTATCGACAGCAGAAACAGGAAATACATGTGAATACTGCCTGATCTTAAACGCTGCGACCCTCATGTTCACCCCGCTTGACGTAGCCGTGGGCTAGTATTTGCCCGGAGCTTGAACAACTGACGCCGATAATTACAGCAGTGTTAAGAGTAATAAGACATAGTTTTTCGCAAAGCATAAGTTGCACTAAACATTCACAGCGGCGCTCAAGCTACCTTAGTATAAACACCTGAACCTTGTGCGTATGTATAGTGCATAGTTGGATACGCAAGTACGTTGGTGCTGTTGGGCCCGAGAACAAGACGAAGGGAAGCCGGCTGTGCCATTTGACGGCCTTTAATTATGACTTTAATTATGTGTTTCACGGAATGCGTTTCGAATTCGTTGAAAATAAGGAAATGAGATAATTAAATTATTCCGTCTGGATTGGTTTCGCCCCAGAGTCGTACACTTGAAGATGACTCGATGTAGTAATTAGACGAGTATTGACGCAAATTAGACGAAGAAACTTTTATTTTACCAGAAGAGCTATACGGGATTCAACCCAATGGAAGACTTGAAGCGCGCCGTCTGCGGAGGTCATAGTCGTTTCAAGAAATAAAAAAAAAATGTTGACGTTGCTAATTCCGTAATACATTCCAGCCAATTTCACGCAGAAAAGCGCCGGAGTGCGCAACTATCACGCCCATAGCAGACGCGCGTAAGTGACGTCACTACTGGCTCGTCGCCGGTTGCGTGAATCAAGCGAGCGTTCTTATCAAGCCGCGATCTCGGTCGCTTTATGCTCGCCCGAGGGCGAGGCGCAAGCAGTAGCGTGACTTGCAACCAGTCAGTCGCGCTCGTTGGCTGTTCAGCTACATGAACTATGTCAGAAACTTAATGGGGCCGATTCACCAGATTTACTACTGGATAAAAACGGTTTACTTCTTGACACATTATGGCTAATGATTTTTTCCTTCTTACCATATCTGACACGTGTTGGGAGCACAAGTGAGCCAGTAGCGCTTTCTTTCTTTCTTCCTTTTTTGTCGCACATTGCACTTGCCATGCTCCCCCTCTCCTATTTCCACCAAATACAAACCTGTTGTAACCCACCTTCAGTTATGTCGCGACACTGGGAAGTATAACTGATAGCGGCCATATCACATGCTCCAACACTTGAATAAGAATTTTTTTTTTAATGGCTGTGTTTCATTCAACCGCATTTAACTGTGCACAGAGAGTTTCCATAGCGTACCACTAATTTTCGCTAAATTTGCTCTTGACGGCTTTTATAGCTCTGCCAGGGCAGCGTACTCAATTCTGCCCCACTCGTTATAAACAAGCTCATAACACACTATAGTGCGTACATACGTAATTTATTGCGAAAGCCCCAATTACCCATCTATTTTGAACTTCACCTCCACATCACCCATTAACGTACTTGTCCTTACAGTCACCAAAAATAAAGAAGCTGCCTCCTTTAGTTCAGTGAGGACACCAGGCTAACCTAATATATATCACGCATGAAAAAGTAAAAAGAAAAAGAAACAGGATTCAATAATTATTCGTAACACTTCTGAATAAGCCAGAAACGTTAAAACCACGCGACACGTTGCACTTAAAATGCTGCTTATTCTTTCAAAGTATAAAATATCTGAAACGCAGAGTTCTCTTGGAACATTGGGAAACCTAGCTATAACACCAGCGTCATACTTTTGAATACTTACTGACGTTTTTTTTTTTTTTTTTTGCTTTATTTGATCAACACGCATTTACTGTCGCACATAAACTTGGCGTACTGTTCCCCCCATGTTCGTAAAATTTGACCTCAGTTGTAGCTACAATTAAGCCAGCAGCAACCGTCTAAGTTTTGCACCGTTCGTAAAACAGACAAATAATGCTATGAACCACTTACATACGTATTCTACTGGAAAATGCGCATTTAACCCACCCATTTGGAAAGTTGAACCAATTACCCATACCATACTCCTAATTTTCCCCAGATGTAAAGAAGACGCCTTGCTTAGCCCAGCGAGGTCACCACAAAAACAAACTAGAAATCTCGTATGATGCACTAAAACACATGGAATAACGAGGGTTTAGTAATTATCTGCAACACTTGCATTTAAAACAGGAAAGTGAAAGTTTCGCAACGCATTCTCCTTAATGTTCTCCATATTTTCATGGAATATTAAGTCCCTATTGTTTTAGGAGTCTGTGCTGTTGTTTTAGGAGTCTGGGAAACATTTCGATTAGCGGCACTATGACGCCCTAAAATGCTTCAATGAGTAACTTTTTTACAAATGCTGTAATGAACCTACCCAGAATAAACATTTGCCGCTCATTACTCAGAACATTACATCGTACTTCGAATCGTACTTCGAATCAACACCGTTTCCCGCATTGTTTGCCAAGGAGGGCGGGGAAAACAACTAAATGTCGTGCATAACATATGCAAATTGGGAGAAAGCGAGTACTCATTAAGTGTTTTCAGAGCGCACAAGGAACATGTATATACACAGTTCATACTTTCGGTACACGTCAACAAAAAGTGACCCGCATTTCTTCAAAATATGAAATATCTGCTGTTTTTTCTCTTGCTAAAAAACAACGCTATGTAGGATCTCTGGACGGAGATTCAGTAGTTCCAGTATTTGATAATCGAACGATTTTATGCCGTAAGGCACACCAATTGTTGGGGGCGGCTGATTATAATACTTGATCCGGACTTCCCCCTCGCCCGCCGGTTAAATATATCAACCTGATTGTGTTTTCAAATACGGATGTAGCGGTCCCAAAAAAACTGGCCGTGATGCAAGTAGCGCAAGCTGACATTTCTTAGGGCGGAAACTGCCCAGCGCCGGGCCTTCTTCGCAACGTGAGCCTCTCTCTCTCTCTCTCTCTATATATATATATATATATATGTGTGTGTGTGTGTGTGTGTGTGTGTGTGTCGAATCACGCGCGTTGTTCGCTGCAGCGCGCCCCGAAAAGGACACTCCTCGCTGCCCGAGCAGGGAATACGTAGCAAAGAAAAGCATTACTTACGTGGCGACTCTATTAAGAAAGACAATGTAGGTTCAGCTGTCGTTCTGTTGGACTTTCCAGCGTGCAGTCGAAAGTTACCGCTTTCAAAAAAGAAGGGGAGGGGGGGGGGGGTGTTCAAATGACATACATTGCCCCCCATCCTGGTAAATACGCCTATGCTGCCACTCCCCCGCTCTCGTCCCCTCGTCTTGGGAACGGCGCTCACAGATGTCGGGCGACAGCGCTCATTACCTCTGAAGTCTCTGCCTTTATAACCAGCCGCCACCGACGACGAACGCACGTGACGTCACTCCACTGACCCTTTAAAACTAACACGCCGAGGATGACGAGGCCGCCTTTGACGAAGATACGTCCTCCTATCGAAACGTTGGCCAGCCTTTCTGAGGCACCTTATCTCGGTTTACAAACTTCATACCACAGTGTGCTATTTCATCTGTCAGCCCCTTTCTAGATTTTGCACTCCTATGCAGGAAAAGGTATTTATACTACCGATATGTTAAATAAGCACGATAAGGACGTAAGAAAAAAAATGTTTTTTGCCTAAAGTTCCGGTGCCCAGTAATGAACATCAAAGGGTAGAAGCAGTGTAAAAATTAACTTACCAGCGTCGCCCCGGTGGGTCAATGGTTATTGCGTTATGCTGTCAGCACGAGGTCGTTGGTTCGACTTCAGGCATCGTTGGCCGGCTGCATCCTTATCACGGGTACAATGCAAAATTGCTTCTAAACTTAGATTAATGTGCAACCGGGACCTGAAGGACGTGCTACGTAATTCTAACGCATTTCTCTCGCATTTACCGCTAAATCGCCACTGAATTTTCTTGCAGTGCGCGTTTCGTGCGCGCGTGATCCAGCAATGCATCTGGGACCGATTGCAGCGGCAAGCAAAACGTGATGTACACTGTCGTGAGTTTTGCAACGTGTTTCTGAATTGTGTGATCCCCATCATCATCCAATTTTATGTGCACTGCAGGACGAAGGCCTCCCTCATTGATCTCCAATTACCCCTGTCTTGCGCTAGCTGACCCCATCTTTCGCCTGCAAATTTTATCACACCCCTTCTGCCGTCCTCGAGTGCGCTCCCCTTCTGTTGGCATCCACTCCGTAACTCCAATTGACCAGCAGCTATCTGCCATAGTATTAATTAAATGGCCTGTCCAACCCGATTTCTTTCTGTTAATTGCAACTAGAATATCGGCTGCCCTCGTTTGTTCTCTAATACACACGGTTGTCCTATCTTTTAACGTTGCGCCTATCATTTTTGTTCCATTGCTCGTTGTGTGGCCCTTATTTTCTACTCAAGCTTATTTTTATCCTCGAAGTTAGGGCCCCATATGTAAGCACCTGCAGAATTGCGTCATCATCATCATCATCATCATCAGCCTAGTTACGCCCACTGCAGGGCAAAGGCCTCTCCCATACTTCTCCAACTACCCCGGTCATGTACTAATTGTGGCCATGTTGTCCCTGCAAACGTCTTAATGTCATCTGCCCACCTAACTTTCTGCCGCCCCCTGCTACGCTTCCCTTCCCTTTAGACGCGTCCAAATGTTAAGTGAACTGGTTTTATTCTGTTATTGCCTTTGTAGGTTCCTTTGTTATGCTGAGCCTTAGTATAGCGCTTTAATTAGTCTGCGATTTGACTAATACTTGAGCGCAGTGACAAGAGCGGCGTATGAAATATGGCTGAACCAGTGGGCTTTATGGCGTATACGTTCAACCCAAATCGCTGTGTTGAGCCACTAAACTAGTTTCTTTTTATATACCCCTTTAACGCTGTCCTTTTACATCCAGAGAAGGATAATTCCGTTGGTGGTCTTCTTTGTAGTTCCTACTCCATCAAATTACACCTACAGTGTTTGACAAGATGCAGAAAGATCGTTGCGGCAAAGTCCCCGATCACGCGAAAGGGGGCGCGTGCACCGACCGGCGCATTTTTATTCTCTCTTTATTCATATTTTTCGTCTTGGGAGTTGCAGATATTTCGGTAGATTGGTTCATCCGACAAGTTCGCCTGCAAACTAGGTGCCTGCAAAATCCGGGGAACAGCTGGACTCGTGCAATGTTCATCGCCAGCAGTCCATCCTGGCGTTTTCCAACTCGAGAGGCCCGCACAGCGCCCATACAGGCCGTGACGCGCCGATCGAGCCTGCTTCGGTTCCGCCAACGCGTGGTGGCCGACGCCCGTCGTCCGATCCGCGTCGCGCTCACGACGTCACCCGTAGAGGAGGAGGGGGGCGTCATAACGCATCGGCGGGCCCCGTGCCGTCGCCCGAGGAGACCTCGGCGCGGACGTCGTCGGCTCGTCAAGTGTGCACGGGTCCGTGGGCGCCTTCACCTCCGCCGCTGTTGACTTGTCCCCTCACTTCACGGGTGCCATTCTTCTCCCTCGCCGCGGGGTGGGTGAAGTGTGTGTGATGATCCGGCCGGCTCGGGGGCGTCGCGAAGGGAGGTGTCGCGTCGCTCGTTCATAGCCGCCGAAAAGCGACATTAAGATTCTTCGGGGCAGGCGGCTCGTCGCTGTCACTCGGGGCGTGAAAGAATGCTCCGGACACTTTGCAGCCGTATCCATCGCGCGCGGAAGGAGGCGCCCATTTGGGGCCACTTCGTTGCGATGCAGCGAGCTCGGCGCTAATCCCGATCACTCGCGGGCCACCGGCGATCGGCCCAGCAGCGGGCGGGAGGCGCGTATGAAAGAACGGCTGCGGCGAAAAACTTCCTGGCGTGTCGTGCCGTCGCCGAGAAAATAAAGACGCCACAGGCCAGCGTTCTGATCGCACGCACTATCAGCAGGGCTGCAAGATTACGGCCTGTGCTCCCTTAATGAAAGCAGGAATCGATTTGCTGCCTTTTTAGTTATTCGCTCTCTGTGTTTCCTCTCAAAAGCTGAGGTCGTCTTGCTAACGCTGCTACATATATATATATATATATATATATATATATATATATATATATATATATATATATATATATATATATATATATATATATATATTCTTCATTATTCAAGTTTTGAATTATTATAATTTGATGAAAAGTGTCTATAAGAAAATTGTAGAAAAGTGCGTGAAAAACTCTCGATACAGCTTTCTGTTACTCAATACATGCTACATAAGTGCGTTTTCCCGAGCGCGAAAGAAGCCCAAGAATACACGTTAATAGCAGCGCGACTGGCTTTTCGAGGCACTTTGCGTGCATTCGCGGGCTTGTTTCCCGATCGGAAAAACACTTTGATGGAGTTTCTCTACAATGTGCTCATATATATATATGTGTGTGTGTGTGTGTGTGTGTGCGTGTGTGCGTGTGTGCGTGTGCGTGCGTGCGTGCGTGCGTGCGTGCGTGCGTGTGTGTGTGTGTGCGTGCGTGCGTGCGTGTGTGCGTGTGTGTGTGTGCGTGTGCGTGTGTGTGTGTGCGTGTGTGTGTGTGCGTGTGTGTGTGTGCGTGTGTGTGTGTGTGTGTGTGTGTGTGTGTGTGTGTGTGTAGAGGGAGTACGCAGCATAATACTTTCGATAGCTACTGACGTTCCACATATTTTACAGTGTCATTCGGTGTTGTCATTCTTTTTCCCATGCATAACGCTTGCTTACTGCGTCACACCCCTTCCTTCCTTGCAAGTCTGCGCGATTGCGCACTGCAGGGATACTCCACGCCACACCGCTTGGAAAACCTACAGCCACAAGTAGTCGCGAGGAACCTTTCTTTCCTTCGCACCAGCACCTGCTTTACTTTCCCGCTTTTTCTTACGTGCAGTTGCAGCACGCCTCGCAGCTACCACAAGACGCGCGAAGCTCTTCCGAGAGCGCCGTGAATTTTCCACCCAAAGGAGTTTAAGCTCCAGCGCTATTTCACGGTGAAGCCTAGCCCCTGCGCAACTTCCTGTCGGAGAAAGCGTTCGCAGGGGGCCGTGTAGATTTTATAGCGCAGTCGCCGCTAGTTACTGCTTGCCGAACCCTTACTCGAGCCGTTGCGCCGCACTCAATGAAGGCCTGGGGCCTCGGCTGGGTTGAGGCGCGCTCCCCTTTTGTCTCGACCTGGGCGCCGTTCGCGGCGCGCGCGTTGCTTCGAATTGTCGCCGCGTCCCTGCGTGCGGCTGGCTTTCGACCCCGCAGCCTTACCCCGGCCTTGTTTCTGCTCAATTGAATCTGGAATCGCCGGGGGAGGGCTTTAAATACGACGGCCATCCGGAGGACGCCTACGATGGCCGTGCTTCACGGCGCCGGGGCTCTCTCCTGCGATGGCGGCCCGCCGCTTCCTGGGCACCGATCGCGCCCTCCACCGCACAGGCCTGCGTCTGTGGGCTTCACGCAGCTGCCGCTGATCTATGGTGGCAGTTCTTTCGAGAGTTATTTTTGCATGCATTCTTATCCTATGCATTTGCTTTCGTTGTGTGGCGTGCGTGCGTGTCTCGCGGGAGAAAGAAAGAGGGGAGGGAGCGAGAGGAAGAAAACGAAACGGAAGAAGCAAACGTTGGAGTTAGTGACAGGAATGCGTAGTTAGGCGTATTGAGAAATGGAAAGAAATCAAGTAACCGCCGACAATTAATGCAAAGCGTGGTACCCTACTACACGCAGACATAATTCCAGTTTTCACCAAAACACGCCCTCATCTACGAGTCATCTACGAAAACCGACGCTCTCACTAAAAGCACGCGAACTTGCACGTGCTCAATTGCAGAGTGCCGTAGCCACTGAGCCACCACGGCAAGTATGGACTTAAGCTTGACGCCACGGCAGGTAACGTGTGCCCTTTCCTGATGTTGGATCCTCAATGCCTCTTGCGGGTAAGGAGCGATTTCTATTTTTTTCTTCTTTCTAACTATTCACTGTATTCGTCATTATCTCGCTGGCCGTCAGAATTAGCCAGAACTCGTTCTTCTGAGCCTTTATACAGAACGAAACTTTTTTTTTTTTTCGATAGAAGCGCCATTTAATGACATTTTATTTTATTCTTTCTCCTTTCTTTGTTGGGGTGATCTGTGTTGTCGTGATCGAGGCAATTTCTCATTGTCGTGTTAGAGTATCCGAAATTCCGAACAAAACTCGAATAGCGGTGTTTGGTATGGAAGCATTGAATTCGAGAATTCGATATTCAATTTCTACGCATATATTATTATGGGCGATCATACGGAATCACAGTACATATTGGAGCCTGCCCGAAGCAAACAAAATAATTATAAGATGCTCTGCTGGTTGCTTCAAAAGACAGAGAGAGAGAATAAAGAGAAAGGCAGGATTGTTAACCATATAACAATATCCGGTTTGCTACCCTGCGCTTCGGGAACAGAGAAAGGGAAGATAAAGGAAGACAGAGAGTACAACACCACCAAGGGAAGAACAGCATGTGCTCGAAATCAAGAGCACGCTCAAGTGTGTAGTCGTTCGCACATGCAGATGCCCGAAAGGAGCGCACCATCTTCTGCGCTGACAATCGGTGCGGCCGATTTTAAATCTTCTGTGCACGAAATGATGGCTTGCGAAGCATTCCTCTAGCCAAAGGATACATTTATTGCACTAAATGTATCTGGAATATATACTGAGCTTTCAGGAGACGCAGTGTGCTTGTTGTTTAAGAGTGCACGGATAACGCCCCATAATGAGCACAAGAAGGCTATCACTTGTCTATCTGCAACTGGTGCCTTATCAGTAGATGTAGTGCGTGTCAGAGGGATAGGCACACTGCGACTCCTTGGAAATCTGTGCGTAGGATAGTGCAAGCCATTCGTCTGAATAGTCAGGCTTGCCGGCTTATCTCCAACGTGCCCTCAACTTCGGATGCGAGCGGTGCTGAAGAGGGATGGAATACGGACTATGCAGATGTCTCCTTCACAACAGCTGCAGTCTGCTTAGGAGACAGTCGGTAGCAACGTCGGCGACGTCGGCGACACCGAACAATTTAACTAGCGTCTCAGTGGGTCACATTTTCCTCAACCTATATGTGCACTACGTGAGGCCACCAGGAATTGTAGAAGCATAGCGCTTTTTGCCCATTTACAAATCGTCTATTTGAACGAACTGCCACATGGCATCGCGTGTATTGAAGGAATTAAATATATTTCGCCGCATCTTTGTGTTCATTTTTCCACTCCTAGAAGAAAAAAAAACTCGTTACGTATTCGATTTGATATTCCCTGAACCAACTTTTTTTTAATAATCAAAATTTCCCTCCGTTTGAAAAAAAAAAGAGCATCACTATCCTAGCACACCTAATTGTGAAGCTGATTATCAAGTTTTGTTCTGTTTGACCAAGGTCGTCAACCTTAGTGGCGGCTGTTTCGAATATTTTACTGCGCCACGCAGTTATAAGTTAGGTATCGGAATATTCGTGTAAGATCACGGTTGCTTGTGTCATCACGGCTCTTTATAACACATGCTCGAAGCTTCGGAAACGAAACTACGCTAAGCATTAATTTTCTCACTTGTAGGGACACAAAGGGACAACAATGCCCATTAGCGTTCAGCGAAGATCAATCTTGAGCAGTGCTTATTGACGGTTGTACGTCTGGGGTTGTTAGGGAGTTTGAGAGGCTGCATAGCAATTGAGATGCTTAGCGCAGTAAATGATTTTGGACTGCTGAGCTACCGCATTATTTTTTCTTTTCTTCACATTCCACAGTTTGGTTTCCATTGAGTGCTGCCCACTGACCCTCAGAAGCCGCAATCGCAGTATTGCTCTCTTGGCTGCCTCCCTTCATATTTAACGGCACGTGGGCGCGTCCACGCTTCAGAGGTATACTTGTTCGCCATGCTTGGAAAAACAAATCAGGAAGCTTCGTTAAACGCTATTTATAGAATGTTATAAACAAAAAAAGATTCGTGCAGGCATCATTCGCGTATTGAACACGTTCTTATACTAAAGGATACTAAAGCTTCAAGAACAAGCACCACTCCGTGCGTCTGTTGTGCCATTACTGACGTCACAATGTCAGCAAAAGTGTACCTAACCTTCCCCTTAAGTTAGGCACCGAAAATTCGTCTGGCTCCGATAATATTTCCCACTTCTTCTGAGTGCAATATTCTTCATGGAGTGCTAAATATCTATCAATCGTTTTTCAAAAAATCTGTGTCCAGTAGTGCTGTACGCTCTTCTTGGAAACCAGTGAAAGTACTGCCTCTCTATAAATCTGGCGACAAGCATACTCTCAGCAACTACAGACCAATTGGGCTAACGCCCAACTGTTGTCAAATGCCTGAAAACATTGTCCACGAACACATAATTCAATTTCTAGAATCTAACAACCTATTAAATAGTGTTCAAGATTATTTTCGGCGCGGATACAGTACGTAACTCAACTGACAGAATTCACGCATGACATTTCTTTACAACTCGATTTAGGCAACCAGATCGACTCAATGTTTTTAAGTAAAAACTTAAACCCCCATGCTGCAGGTGGGGAACGATTCCACAACCATGCGAAGGTTGTGGAATCGTTCCCCACGTGCGGCAAGTTGTTTTTTCATCCACTTTCATTTCCATTAATTTATCGTTTCTTTATTTCATTTATTAAGCACGAGTAATTTCCCCTATGTTATCCTTGGTGTCAGTGTTTGTTGGCCTCTTATCATATGCCGCAAATACGATAGGTACTTCTCGCCGTCATCTGCTCTTCCTTCGTTAAACTCATCACCACTCTCTGTCCACCGTGAAACTGACTCACTGAAATACATCTACAATATAAATAACTCTTCATGTCGGCTTTGAAATAGCGAGTACCTATCTGTTGCTAAACAGCCTTCAACCCGCAGTTTTCATGAACTTAACCTGAAACCGGTTTTCCCTCGCAATAACACATTTGAACAGTTCTTTTTTCCCACGTACTATAGATTTATGGAATTATTTACCTGGCAATATACGTTCCCTTTCATCAAATGAATTTTCGCCGCACTAGCTGGCAATGCAGCGTAATAACATTTGTATATTTTTTGTATAATTTCTATTTGCGTTTCCATTAACATGTTTACTTTTTTTTTACTTTAGACTTATACCCAATCCTGTAATAGTCCTTCCTGGGCTGGAGTCTGTTCAAGTAAAGAAATAAGATTAAATGACCTTGCTCCAACTTGCAAGTAAACAGGGTGTGCTTACTGTCACCTAGGTTCATTTTAGGCCGCGGGCGTCGGCCCTAAATTGACTCCTCACGCTAGCCAAGACCTCAGTGTGCACTTCTGGGTCACAAGACTGAAGGCAAGTAGCTGCCTTGAAAACTTACGGCCGTCTGTTTTATCGTTATTATTCTCGTGACACTTTTTCGTTGTTGTTACCGTTACCTCGACGATTCTCTCTCGCCCCTGGTTGCGCCACCGTCTCGGGCGGCGGCGGCATACAGTGCCTTTCGTATAATTCAATCAAAGCCATTTTCGGCCTCCGCGCCTTTCACGCTCGGAGCTGCTGAGCCGTGGTCCCGGCACCCGCGGGGCCCGGACTCGGGGCGGCAGCCGGAGGACCCCGTGGCAGCCCGCGAGGCCCGGCAGCGCGCTCCTGGACCGGCGGCGTGCTTCCGTTCGACAAACTCTGGTCACGTCTCCCTGATTTTTACGAGAAGTATAAATTTCTCTCGCCCCCACGCGTCTAAATACTTTCACGTATTTCTTCGCTGGCACACACCCACGCCCGCCCCCTTTCGCGCGTTTCTAAACTGCGCCCTTTCTGTGTCGCCTCTTCCCTTCTCGCCACCTCGATTCCTTCCGTCCTTCTTCCGCGCGCGCGCTCCCGGCGTGGCTTGCGCCCTTCGTTCTTTTTTTTTTTTTTTTCGCGCTTGCCGTGACTTCGGAATTCTTCTCGCCGAGTGTAAAGCGATCTCACAGCCACCGAGTAGTAGCCGTGGAAAACTTAAGGGACGACCCGTTTGACTTGTTTCAAAGCGAACGGTCTGGGTGGCGGCCAGCTTTCTTTTTTTATTTTTTCCCCTCCCGTCAGCTTTGGACCATCCACCTCGCTTCCCTCCGCGCTACAACAACGACCGCCGCGCACTGATGGTGCGAACAAACAAACAAGAAAACTAAAACGAAGGGCACAAAGCTTCCTTTTTTTCCGGGGAGCGTATAGTTCCACCGCCTCGAAGCCCAGCCTTGCTCCTTGTCTTCCGACACCAACCCAAGCTCCCTCCCTTGCTCTTAATTTCGTCCGCTCCGGCTGTTCGAATGGCGTGTGCTTTGTTTCTCTTCCTTTGCATTCAAAATAGATGGCCCGTTCAAAAAAAGAGAAGCAATATTTCCAACGCCCGGCCGAACGAAATCGCAGGGAAGAAATTGAGAGGAGAAGATACATAGCTTCGCGGTTCTGTCAGTTTTCTTTTGATTACTTTTTTTTTTCATTGGTTTATCCCAAAATTGCACGCAGAAAGTTGCGTTTTTCTAGAGCCTGAGAAAACGAAACTTTGGCACTGAGTTCACGAAAAAGAGAGGCTAACTTCGACTCAGATTTTAACCGTTAGGTTGACATTTCTTCTTACTTCCGTGTTTGTTTTCTGGAAGTTCGAGCGACCTCCTCTCTCGAGTGTTCCTGACGGAAGAAAGAAACTTCGCCACTTCGTGAAGTAAAGTCAGCGTGCTTCACAGAGCAGAATTTACAATAATGTCCTACGAGAGCGAAGTCGTACTCTCTGTGAGCTACTTCCTAAAGCTTTTTTGGAATTTGCAGTCATAATGACTGCGTGAATTAAATCAAATCCTGGCGTTTTACGTGCCACAACCACGATCTGATTATGAGTACCGCCATTGGGGGTCTCCGGAATAATTTTGACTGCCTGGAGTTCTTTAACATGCCGCAATGGCTGCTATTGAAGACCTTCATTTGGCCACGCGACGAGTAAGTTTACACCGTCCAGAAAGCATTCAATGGAACTTTGAAGGGCGGGGAAAAGAGGTGGGCATAAAGCGGAGAAATGTAGGAGTCACATAAGAAAGTCATCGAAGATAGCCTAATGAAGATGAGTTTGTTTATTAAAAATGATAAGAACGAGTAAGAAATGGAATAACAAAAAAAAAGACCAATGAAAGATCACAGAATAAAGAGCTCTTTTGCAAACTGTATCAGTGTCTCATCTTCAGTTGTTCGTTCAGGTTTTCATCGCGAACGCACTGCTGCCCAGAACTCGCGTCTCCAGCGGACCTTTCAGAAATCGCTCATCGGCGATCTATTCCATAGACTCTCATGCCCAATCAAAACAATTAGGATAGTTTGCGAAGTGGTAATATATGTTCGGTCGGCTATAAAACAACACTTCAGCTTCTTTTAAACCGCCACCACATGAGTAGCCATGACGGTCAACGCCTGAGTTGGATGACTACGAGGCGGGACACGCATTGCAAAACGCGATCTTATCACTTGGCCGAAGGTTGGATCGTACTGTTTCTCCATACATCCTGGCCCGGAAGTGAGACACTGCGTGTTAATGGCTGAGAGAGCGCGCCATCTTGGCATGTTCGACGTCTTGACAGAGGCGCCTGCTGCTCAAGTCCAAGACGCCGCCCCCACAGCCGCCGTTGGCTAAGCCTGGTACTTTTTTTTTTTTTTGTTAAGGGTTTTCTTTTGGAGCTGCGTGCCAACTATGCCTTGCCATTCCTGCGAGAGACAGCGAGCAACGACGAGGTGTTGTTTAAGAAAATTTAGAGGTCTTGTCTGTTTAGCTGTGTGTCAAGAAGATTTATCCCTCACTCAGACTTCGCAATGATTTACCTCGTAAACGTGAACAGCAGGGCCTGAACTACAAGTGAGAGAGCGCTTAAATAATGCCTCTGGTTTCATACTAACAATGTAGCAAAAAAAAAAAGGAAGAAAACAGTGAGTAAAAATCTCAAACTTCGGTATTACTAACGGACACACTCGCCTAAAACGATTTCTAGACGGCTTTTTAAAACGAAAGGCTCTCTTTCGAAGGCTAGAAAATGAGGGTGCTAGCAACATTTCTGTTGCTGCCCTTTTTTTTTTTCTTTTTTTTCACCGACCGGAAGAGAATTGGAGAAGCCAGCCCGAACTGCTTGTTACTGTCTAATGTAACGATAAAGCCTAGACCATACGTACGCTTACGGACGCGCGCATGCTAGCGTCCACGCGTCAACACATGCGCAGACTGCACGGCACGGCTTGTACGCGTCGACACGCGGCGCGATACCGGTGAACAGCTTCCCTCTTATCGCGCGCTCGGGTTGGCTCGCGTCGGCGCGCCTGGCTACGCAGCTACGGCGTGATACAATCAACTCGGTGAGGCAGCTCTCTATCATGCGACAAAGTGATTTTTCCTTCATTTTTCTGCTGATGTAGCATGTCTAAAAAATATAACAATTACGTTTATATTTATTGAATCGTTTTGAAACACTGTCAATAACAAAATACGAAGTCGCGTCTACCGAGGCACCTATGCATGAGTGAGCCCAGTGAGCGCACGCGATCACGCGCCTCTTGTAAATGCAAACCGCCATTCCTCGCGAGGCACGGCAGGCGCAAGGCGCGTAGATGCGCGCTTGCACGCGCCGGCAAGCGTACGTGTGGTCTGGGCTTAATACTTATTAATACAAGGTGACACTAACAAAAACCCATGACATTTTTTTTTTGTCATGAATCCTAGGCAGTGCCTATTTTACGAGCAGCAAGCATACTCAAATTGACGTTCAGTACACCACGTGGCAATGGCTGCACGTAGGAGAAAGTCGCCCCTCCTCCCGCGGCCAGCTAAGTACTTGGGCCAGGAGCCAGCAGCAAACAGAGCTCGGGGCCTCCCGCTTGTTGCAGGCAAAGGCGCTATACACCGTGCGACTTGAATTTTTCCACCTACGGAGCTCGAAACGGAGGCTGCCGTTGGGGGAGAAACCTGAGGTGGTGTCCGTGGGAAGTTCTCGGAGGAGCGCAGGCTTGGCGCGTCCGCCGAACGCATCGATTGCGCAGTGGACCAGCGGTGGCCGGCCTATCGGTTTCTCATTAATCTCGGGTGCAGCGGGTGTTCCCCTGACACTAATACGCCTTCCCCGACGGATGGGCCCAACAAATTGGTCAGCCGTCGCGTCCGCCGCTGGAAACAGGCGCGCGATTAGAGCGGCCCGCGCCGCCGCCTGATGCTCGGCGGCTCTCCTGGCGGGATGCACTCCGCGGCGGGAGAGAGGCGCCGAGACAGATGGGGGCACGCGCTCAAGATGAATGAATCGCGAGCGGTCGCCCCCCTCAGGAATCGTTTGTCGCCCCGCTTGCTGCTGCTGCGGCGCGGCTCGCGGCCGACAAAAACGCCGCGGATGCGTTGCACTCCAGACGGCTTTGTTCTCGGCGACGGACAACTTCTTGTGCCGCGCTTCGCTCGCTGCGCCGCATCGGCGGCGTCGCAGAAAGCTGCAGTAGTCTGCGGCAGTTGGACGCATTGTGCAACGCACCTATACCACCACATAGTTGCCTGAGCGTAGCATTATTTGACGTTTTCCGCTTACCTAGAAATTATATATATGTATATCCATGGAGACCGGCGTTTAAAATAACCGTTTCAGCTGAGATTGTATGGGCGTGACAAACTAGCAAAGTGAGCGTATATCAATTGCGCGCATGCACTCGATAGGGACAGTATTTCAGTTGCTAAAATTCTAAAAAAAAAAAAAAAAACTTTCTGATGTGTCATGAAAATGCCTTAATTTTTTTTTATCTATCCCGATGAGCAGACGACCTACCAGTAATGGTGATTGCTTTCTTCAATTTTTTGGTGTCATTTTCTTGCATTGACCGTCTGCTGGGTGCCTACCATCAAATTCCTGGGTCATTTAGTACACCAAGGAAATGTCTGCAATGGTGTTTTTTTTTTTTCTGCTCTCATTATTGGAGGCACGTTGGATATACGGCCTGCGGAGGATCGGAGATTAACGAATTCAGGATTGAAGTGGTTCGAAGCAGTTGAAAACGCAGACCGCAGTCTTTCATGGTGGTGGTAACAACTTTATTGAGATTCTGCTCAGTTATCTGGCAGGCCCGAGTCCTAGGATGGCCCCTCACGAGGAGCGACCCTTTCGGGCCAGGCAACGAGGGCTTTTGGTAGTTTTTCATCCGGCGTTCTGAGCAGCTCCTCCCACGTCTGTTGTGAGGGAGCTGGCAGGAGCGACCTGGGAGGGGGTAAGCCCTCGCACCCCCAAAGAATGTGATTTTGGGTAGCCAATGTTGGATTTGTGCAATTTTGCCATATTGGGTTCCATTGCCCGTTGGTAATTATGGCCAGCCAATGTGGGCTGGGGAACGACTTAGTTTGGATTCGACGCAGGATCGAGGCTTGCGCTCGCGTGAGGCTTGCGTTTGGAGGCGGGTAGATTCGCCTTTTTTGCTTGTAGTAGTTCGTTATCTCGTGGTATGTCGTCGGTGCCTCATCCATGGGATGGGGCACACCTTCCGGTTGATTAGACCTCGGCTTACCCAGTGCGCCTCCTCATTCCCTTGATTCCCCGAATGGGCAGGGACCCATACGAGTTCTACAGTTCTCGTCATCCGAGATAAATCAACCAAACACGCAGTCTTTCATGGTCTATTTTACGGCCATAGCACAGCAGACGAAAATTCCGGCATCTTTGGAAATTAACTGCCGCTGACAAATGCACTTCAGGTAAGGCAATCAGTCCGCAACAGTATGACAGGTGCAAAAACCAATTCGAGCCACAGAACAGTTGTCTTTAATTGGGGGTGTACCATATCACGAGAGTCTTGATACAGGCTTCGGAAATCACGTCACCTTAGGTGGGAGAGATGCGACTCGCAAAGTGTGCATGATTTATTGTGTATGTCATTTGAAGAACGAGCATCCCACGCATGTACACAGTCAGCTGCGTGAAGTTCCAATCTCTTATGGAACCATTCTTTAAAAAGCGTTTTGTGGATGGATCTGTTCCAACTAGGCCGACTCGCAGTTATGCTCTTATCAAAATAACAGGTTGGTATGAGATGCATTCCTGTCGACGGCAAGAAGCATATATATATATATATATATATATATATATATATATATACACGTGCGAATCGCCGCGCGACTGGCCGCTCGAGGCACTTTGCGTGCATTCGCGGGCTTCTTTCACGCTTGGAGAAACACCTTCATGTAGCATGTAGCACGTTTCGAACAACAGAAAGCTGTATCGGGAGCTTGTCATGTTGCTCTACAATTTTCTCATTGGCACTTTTCATCCAATTATAACATTTTATAAGTTGATTAATTAATTAAGGCTAATTATGTAATTAGGCGGAATACAAAAAATAATCTGAGTATCTACAAACAACGGTAAAAAACGTTACCCAGGTTCTGTCCAGCTACGGGGAATTTGTATATGTTTAAACTTGGTGCATGCTTGTTTGGACACCCTGTATATACAAAGTTCATATGAAGGTACCCTCGAACTGGCTCATATATCTTGTATGCTGGCCACGTATACCCAGGTCTATTGCTCGTAACAGAAAAAAAGAATATAACTTCTAACATAGAACCTGGAAATATAACGTCGGATTACAGGCATCTCTAAAACACATCAATCTCTTAACGGAATGGTGAATTATATTTAACGGCTTCTTTGATTTACTTTACCTCCTTTGATTTAGCAATTGGGAATGAGCCGCTGGGGCTGTGCTCCCCGTTCTTGGCCAATCCTCCAGAACGCATATGTCCCACTGTGACACAATTGGTGCAGAATCCCTAATTACGTGTCGTACTTTTCTGTCGTCACCAAATTGTGCGCGTCGCCTTCAGCTGTAAAACATTTAATTAACTGTTTTACTTAAGCGTTGCTTGGCATAGATTCCTACGTGAGCGTTGGATCTGCATATTTTTTTTTTATCCCGTCCCCTTCTGTTTTCTTTCGCTTCAATATCAGCGGGTATTATACATATCAGCGGGTAAAAGTGAACAGGACCGGTGGGACGGGACCAGCGTCCTTCCCGTCCCGTTCACGACTGTTTTCTACTTCTTCAGAAGCGCTGGTATTGCATCAGTCATAAGAAATCCAACTAGCCCAGCTGCCTGCCATAATTGTCGAGCTTCACTTAATGTTGAAGACAGTCCTTCTCGTGCAACGAGCGCCGCACATGCGCAACCCAAGTTGCGTCGCAGCAGTGTCCGTTCGTTTCCCGAGTGTGCCGAGCGATTGCTAGGCCAGCAGTTTCTCTTGTCGTTGGCCGTCATTATTCGCGCCATAAGTTCGGCCTCCAGGGCCGCAGCGATCGACGGCCGCTCCGGCGCTGCGGCAGTTAGGGGCGCCGCGCGGTCAGGGAGGAAATGAGCGGTGCAAAAGAGTTCATTTGCTTGACGCGGTGCAATCAAAGGGCGAAACGGCCTATCTCTCACTCTCTCTCTCCCGGGCGCACGGATTCCTCGGAGGAGGCCGATCGGACAGCGCGCGTCTGCGGCATAATGACTCGGCAACGGGCTGGAGGAAGGGACGCGGTCGCATTGTTCCTAGCCGTCATCCGGCATGAGCCGCGGCTGTAGATTGGAATACAATTACCATTATTAAGGCTCGCATTAGCAGCCCTATCAATGCGGGAACCTCTGCGGGGTGCGAATAGATTTGAGGGTTCAGTTGACGTCATTGTAATTACAAAGGTTCTCGAGCAAACCGAAGGCCAGTCGACTGGGATAATTTCTAAAATTAGATTTGACAGTGCCTTCTAGATCTCAAGTTCGCATGGCTCTTTCTTTCTTTCTTTCTTTCTTTCTTTCTTTCTTTCTGTAAGATACGCCTGGTGCGAGATGCCAAACCTCTATCGACGTCGCAGCCCGTTTCTTTTGCTGCTGTTGTTTTCTTCTTCCTCCTTTTTTTGACCGCTTTTTATTACCTCTCATGATGAAAGTGCCGCTGATAATAGTAATGCTAGACGCTCCAAGCCTACAAAATTTCCCGGTTAAGGCATTGCAACAACGACGACTGGTGTTTAGTCCAAGCGCTACGAGAATGCCAATGGAGTCGCTTCTTTACTCGTGCTTAATATTGTTCTCCTTTATGTTTGTATGTCTCTCACTCTCTTTGTTTTGTTTTGAGCAGTATTTCGTTACATGCACTCCTTGCAGGTCTGGAGAATTCGGCAACGATTTGGGATGCGGAATTTTGTCTAGAATAACGCTGGCGCGCCGCGTTCCTTGCACGAGTCCACACCGCCTGGCGAGAACTCTCCCGGTCACCGCAAACCGAGCTTCGGAATTCGCAGTAAGCCGAGGAATCCACGAGCAAGTGGCGAGCGGGCTAGGCTGGCTGCCGCTGTCCAGCTCGGGCAGCGTGATTGTTCATAACCGCCCAAGGACGCCGGCACAACGGCCCGTAGCGGGACTTTTTTAATAAACGTGACTTGTACTGGTCCGCTCATGCTGCTGCAAGAACAGATGCCCAGGCGTCGTAACAAGAAACCACTCAAGCGTCGTCGCTCGTGGCGAGGCAAATTAAGGGCCAGCGCCCACGAAGTGGCCATGGTGGCTGGGACGGCGGCGGTGAGGGGGGGGGGGGGGGGGGACCTCAGGTGGTCAGCAGTTTCTCTCAGCAAAAGTCGACCCCACTTTGTTCCCAGCGTGTAATTAGAGCCTGTTAACGATGGAATTTAATAAATTCGGCGCGGGGAAAACCAACCGACTTCCCGCAAAGCACCGGCTCCCCACGGCTGTGTTCCCGGCCGGCATAATAAGCCTTAGCTTCACCGCGGTGCCGCTGAACCGGGCAACAAAAGCATCTCTGCGCGCGGCAAATAACGGGGAGCCGAGCGGCGCGCAGGTCCCGGTGGCTGTAAACGGCTCCCCCTTGCCCGTCCATTAATTTGTTTGTTAATTAATTTCACATAAATAACGCCCGGCGTCCCCTGCCACCTTGGCCCCTTGTTTTGCATCTGGCGCCCCGCGCTCTTGCCCGCAGGGCTCGCGTTACGGCAAGAAGGGGTTCCTGGGGAGAGTGCGCCCCCTACGGTCGCTGCGGCCGCGTGGGGAGGCTCAGGCAGCAGCCAGGGCCCCAAAAGCGGCCGCGAGTCGCCACCAAGGAGCCGGGTTAATTGAAAAGTGGACCTCGGGGCTCGGAATCATTTTCTTTTCCCGGAGTAGGGAACGTGCCGGCCGGAATGAACACTGCTCCTGCCGCTTTTACGCCCCTAACCGTAGCACCGCTCTCTTCTCCTGCCGCCGTTCGGCCCAGCAGGCAGCAGAAGTGAAACGACTAGCAGAGTGGCTCCGGCCTCTGCAATGCTTTACGCTCCGGGTCTACGCGCTCGACAGACAGACAGCTCACTAGGCATACCGAGACTATCAGCGATTTTCCCGTGACTAGAGCTTCCAAAATCTATCGGCGCTTCAGTTGACACGGCAAGGGCGGAGATGCTTGAAGGCATGTTTTCACATCGTTAGCATGTTGGACACTTACCCATGTTGCCGCCTTTACGTAGTAACACCTCTACGTACTTTCATTATTATGTATTGTATTGCACATAAGAGGCTGCAGAAGAGGTCCATTTTTAGAACATTCTTCTTTGGTGTCTCTTCTCATTCGTAACAGCTCCAAACTGTGCCTTGAGAGCTAGCTCTAGGTCACGGCACATCGCTGGGCTCCCCAGGCGTAGAAGAGTTCCGTGCTTGAAGATCGTCGCTTGCACGCGAAAGTAAGGAGTTATTACGTCTCCGTTCTACGCCTAAAGCTAATCGCTGACATACGAGTCGATCAATCACTAACATTTATATCAATACATCAAGCGAAGTACAGAAGGAAAAAGGCTTAACGAAAAGAAAATATGTAGTAGCCCCCCATTGTAGCTTCAGAAAAATTCATACCGATCACGAGCTCAATTCCCAGGTATTTGTGAGCCTTGTGCAAATTCCGTGCAAGAATGGACCAAAAATTCTTAACTTAGAGCCTAATAGTACAGGGCAAATGTATCTGCAGCTGGTGCTCGTACTCCAATAAAACGATTTTCTCATTTGTCTAACGCACTCCACGGTTTCTCGTCGGAGCTTCCTACCTACTTCGAAAAGCTACTCCATCTTTTGTACAATTAAGTTTGCCGATAATTACTAACATTCATATTATTTACACAAGCTTACGTTCATAGATGAATGCTAAAGCTCCGTCATTTTGCTTAAGAAAAACTCGGTGTAAATTCGAGCGCACAATAATTAAGCTTTCGTCCTTTATTTTGTTCTAACTACGCCCGTAGAAGTATAAGCGTCTCGAACATAAAGGTACCATGAAAAGTAAAACCACAATTTATTTTCTTCATCCTGTTACTCTGAGAGGTACGTCGCGCACAAGTATATATCTTTAAAGATAATATCGCTGCGATCAATATTAGTATTCTGATCGATTGTGCATGATTATCCGTGGTCTGTTTCTGCGGTGAGGCGGAAAATAGAGGCGATTATTTTTGCGAACCTAGCTAAGTGAATAAATAGGTTCTACAAAGAACGTGTCAACTTGGGTCGTACAAAGAACGTAGCTGGGGGCGAACGTTTCAACAAGGGCACTTGTTTTTGTCAGTGCAGCAAATGCCTTCCTTGCAGCGTTTTGTGTACGGGTAGCTAACTCTATCTCTCTTTCTCCTTTCAATGGAAGAGAACGATGAGAATCGGTTGATGCGCACAGTATCGAAAGTCGAAGCGTACAAGAAACTTTGTCCTGTTTACGAAAGCAGGTCGAGTTGTATGACTAGGGGCGCCTTGCATGAACATTTAATAATGAAAATAATAACGAATTTAAGAATGCGTTCTTTAATGTTCCATAGACAACGCCTAGTACTGCACAAGAACGCGGTCTTAAATTCGTTATTATTTTCGTTATTAAATGTTCGTGCAAGCCGCCCCAGGAGCCGGCTGCTGCAATACCTTCAAGCAGTGATTGTTTGCTTGTTGTTTAGCTGATCTAAGATAATCTAAGATAATCTAAGATACACATTTTAGCTCATTTTTAACTCTCTTCTCGTTCAAATACGTCTTGCCTTACTTTGGATCACACATTTCTTTCATTAATTACTGACTCTATTCGACATCGTGCCACAGCATAGCCGCTGCCTGTTTTTCTATGCAACGAAAGCGTGAAAAAATACGCCTATCGAAGAGTCGACTATACAAATGTCATCAGGAGTGAGACGAAAGCAACAAGAACAAAAGAAAAGTGTGAGAGCATGAAAGCAGAAAGCGAACATAGAGAAACGCAAACGGCACAAATCTTGCCAAACTCACTTAAACACGAATGTCGTAATTGCGTGGTTGTGTGATCAGTGTTGTGTCGCACGTATTGCTTGCTGCAGCTCTGGCACGCCAGTTTTCCTGGCATTTGCAGCCTGAGTTGGAGATTTCGCTGCAACAAAAGTTATATGTGCTTATAGCTGCGATTTTCGATGCAAAGAACAGTGGCGTAACATTTACCCACGTTGAATATTGTAAGCCACGCACCTGGTAGCAGTTTCCTTGACTTCACTAGCTTTGAACATCTTTTTCCTCAGTCTGATTTTATTAATGTTTTTTTTTTTCTTACTACGGTTTCCGCACACTCCTAAGCGCCTTAATTCCGGTGCGGCGTAGTGTACGAGGAAGAAAGAAAAAAGGAAAAGAAAGTGGAACTGTGAAAAACGATGCCTCGAAAAGGCCAAGAGTAACAGCGGGGCCACGCGGGGCTGAAATTCCGACCGCGCTCCGAGCGATCGCTGAGGAGTGTAACGCGATTAGTTGTCCCTTCGCCCCTCCTGTCTACCGTCTGGTTCCTTTTTTTTTCTTCTTTTTGCTGCTTTTTGTATATTTATGGCATTGTATTAATGCGGCCTTGTAATGTCCTAACCTAGTAATAACGGATTCTCAGCTTGCCGTTCTAATTTTTTTTTTTCTCGCTCTACCTTTCTCTCACTTGAGGGTGTGACTTTATTCCTTTAACTCGCTTTCTTTCGGCCCCCGACTAGGAGAGACTTGACTTCCCATTGAATTTTTATGGAACACTTATCACCAATCACAGTGGTTCCGGGGCTAGAAATTTCGACCCACTGGTTCTTTCTTTTCCTGTAAGGTTATATATCGGCGTGGTCGAGGAAACGTTCTTTTTTTCTTTTTTCTTCTCCTAGTGTTTATTTGAATCACTGCCTGCCTTCTTTTTTTTAAGCGTTCAACGTTGAGGCGCTTAGTGCAGCGCGCTTGTGGCGAGAACAAACGCTTTCGCCAGACCACACCGTCACTAAAACATGTGAGAAAAGTGAGCGCGTAGAATTCCTTTTAAGTCTTCGTCTGAGCAATAGTTCTTGGGTCGTTTTTGCCGATGGCAGCCATTGCGAAATCGGCCTGTGATCACTACTGCTAAATGATATGGTGTGGTAAGCCTCCCCCCCCCCCCCCCCCCCCCATCCGAATAAATTTATTGCAACGAATTCATTGTTTAGTTCGGACACACAATAGATGAGCACCTCTAAGCAGCGTCAGGAACTTGCGTATATCTTCATTTTTTCTTTGATTTTCACGTTGATAAGCACTACAAGGCGACCTCCACACTTAACGGAGCATGAAAGGTGCTAACCAATGTCGTTCTTATGGGTCGTTTTTTCTCAGCCTTTCAGGCTAAACATGGTCTATATGCAAAAGACAGTAAAGACGCCGTCATGATATATTACATTTACTTGCACATTTTGCCACAGCTCCAACCCCTCACGTGGAGAAGTGGAGAACGAGAGCTAAGTGAAATTGACTATGAGAAGAGGGTCGTTTGTTTTTACGGCTCCGAAACCCCTAAGCAAAAATTACGGACTGAAGAACGCGACGACCGCTTTGCGACATTCTCCTTTCGGCTCTCGTTATGCATGTTTAATAACCATAAGCGTGTGTCGTTATTCCCAGTAGACGAAAAAAAATGCGCAACAGTGTCGCACGAACAGCTGTACAGCAAATTTCGTTAAAACTTGCTTTTAAAACGTATCAACTGAGTAAGGAAAAAATGATTTATTTCGTAATTTTCTGGTCCAGCGTCATTCGTGGTATCAGTTAAGATGTGAATGAAAATGAAAGTGCTCAGAGTTAGGAGACATTTTAGACACCTCGTTTTTCATTCGCAACGTCCTTGCCTTGTAAGACATCACAAAGAAGGCATCTGCAGAGAGGAAGAGAGAGTGAGTGACTGTGTCTGTGCGTGTGTCTCCCCCGCCTCTCTCTCTCTCCTTACATCTTTTTCGCCGTTTCAATATAAATAGTATTTTCATGTGTAATATCCTTTTATTACCTCGCAGTAAATGACCTCAATGGTGTACACTTCCATTCCCATAGCGTGTTCACATGTGCTTACACGCTTCTTTGCAATCTCACCAGTGGAGCCGTCCATTTCGGGCCAAATTAGCATCTGTCCTTTTTTAAGTTTACTTCCAGTCAGTTTTCTGACCTTACGGATTTAGTTGCTTCTCATATTACTAGATTTTTTCTTCCTGTTTTTTTTTTCTCTTTTCATTCGGAGGTAAAGCGTAAATAACCACCACTACTGCAGTGTGACTTAGCCGACTTATTGTATCGTCATTTTACTTAGATAGGTTACAACACATAGAAACATGGAGTGCGCACATCGAGTGAAATGTTGAGCAGAGTGCTCAACTGTACCAATACGCTGTCCGCATGAAGCGCAATTTATTTCGGCGTTCTCGCTCGCTCATACGCTTGCCAGGCCAGACTTGCGCCTTGCTCTCTTTGCTAACCTCCCTTGAAACGCTGTGGAAACCGCGCGCATGTTCGTCGAAAGTATGCGGTACTGCTTGTTAACCAGATCCAGTGCAGCACCGCGGAGCGGTACAGCAAATCAAAAGCGCTCAGAGTGTATCGACCGCCGGCGTCTTGCTGTCTACCGCGTTGCTCAACGCTGCTTGCTACTAAGCGGAGACTCCGCCGGACGTGCGTGCGAGCCAACGAGAGCCTCGCGTTGCCCCGGAGGTCTCACGGTCCCACCTCAGCCCTGTTCTGGCGCCTCAAGCGAGAGGCCACAGTGGGACCAACTCAGCGGACTCCTCCTGTCCGATTGTCGTCCCGGCTGGACTCTCTCCTGACGCGCACGCTGTTGACAGGGGCGGTTAAGCAACCCTTCTCATTGAATAAGGCGAGCCCCGAAAAGTCGCGCTAACGAAAGGACAAACAGGCAAACGACCGCAGCTCATTTACTTAAGCTCTCCCTGCGCGTGTCTTGGCCTACCGCGGGCAAAGAGTGGCTCTTTGTAGCCTCCGGCGTGGCTGTGTGAGGGGGCTGTAGTGCACGCCGCAGACGCTGCGTGTCTTTTCTGCGTGGCCCGCTGGCGCCGACTGTTTGTCAACTGCTGGCATTCCTTCCTAGGCCTGCTTACCGAAGTTCTGTTCCAGGCAAGCTTTAGAGCCATGATCTTTGCCTTGTGGCATCTAAACTTGTCAACAGTGCGACACTAAATAAATAAAAAAAAACATTATGTGGCTTGCCTTAAATAACGCTACCGCGAGAATTCTTCCAAGAAATATAATGGACTATTGAAGCCAGTCGGCGCATAAAATAGAGGTTTAGATTTGACCTCCAAGGGAAGGGAGCCTTTTGTTGTTCGTGGACTTGAACCAACTGGTCGTAACAACAACGTTCCTTGTTTCTTGCAACTTAAAGTGGCCCTTAGCGCTCGCTGCGCTGAAGAGAGCAGCGACGGAGGGCCGGCTTCCCTCTCGGACAAACAAAAGGGGACCGATGCGGTCCGAGTCCGCTAGTCAGGCGACTCCTTCTCGGTGAGGTCTCCCCAGAGAACGGCGCCGCCTACGCCGGGGGCACGCGCGAGGTAAAAGCAGAGCAACCCGACGGCGACCGAGTCCTTCCTGTGGCGGCGCGGATGTGGCCGCGCTCTCAAAATAGACGCAATGCGCCCGACAATGTTTCCCGGAATCAAGGCTTTCTGCCCGTCTCTTACTGGAGCAAACAAGCCGGCCGCTCCCTTGTCGAACCGGCTGCAGTTGCGACGGCATCGGAAGAGAGAGAAGGACTCGCGCACCCACCAGCCTGGAGTTGCTCGATCCTCGCGGCGCCACCGTGACGTTGTTGGCCGGCACGGCGCTTTGCTTGGCCGCACTCCCCGCTTCTCTCGCTCGCCGCCGACGCGGAGTACGGCATTTGCGTATGGGTGATATTTTGCGGGTATGATAGGGGCGGTCGCGGATCAGCCGGAGCAGCACTTGCATCGACACTGCGTCAGACGACGCTGCGACGCAGTATTGGTTTTCAGGCACATCATACCGTCCCATGCACTTTGCTTTGTGCCATCTCCCGACCTCCATTGTGCAGCAGCGCGCTCCGAAACTAGAGCCCTTTTTTTTTTTTCTTTTTTAATGGCGCGCTGCAGCCACACCGCGCTTCCCTCTGCTGCGTGTCGTGCAGACAGGGGCGGTACGTCTCCGCCGGGAGAAGGTGCCATTTCTCCTTGTTAGGGTGGATGTAACACGTGGTTTTTCGTGTCACCCTGGCTCGCCTACTTGCGATGCAGAGCCACGCGGCGGTCGCGCGGCGCGCTCCATCCCGAGCCAACGAACCGGCGCGCGCTGCGGAGGCGATTGCGGCGCCGACAGCAGCGCCCGGCAGAGAGCACCAGACGGCTCGGAGTGGCTGTCTTCGCTATCGCCGAAGCGAGGAGCCGCCGGTGCTATTTCGGAAGCGTACATTAGCGGCCACTCTCCGCGGCGCTGTAACCGATCTGTGCACGCGAGAAACAATGGTGGCCGCTTATGCGACGCGCGCGACTCGTCTCGGTTTCGCCCCGCCACGCGAAGCCCCGGCGGAACCCCCGCCGCCAAGTAGGACGCGATCGGCGGAATTATGGAAGCACGCGACGGTGAACCCCCTCTGATTGGATCACGAGTCGTAAGTGGTCTGGCGTGGAAAGCAGGGGTCCGACTCGTCGACTGCCATCTTTGTGTCAAATTGGATACGATCAAATCGCGTTGCTTCCTTGGACGCGGCTCCGGGATGCTCCGCCGGTCGATGAATGTCCCCGGCCCTCTTGTCGGGGCTCAATGACTCAGGCGTCGCGGCGCGATCCGCTCGGCGAGCCACGAAGCACGCAGCCGGTGCACCTAGCTTCGTGACTGTGCGCGCATGCGCGGCTCTCCTGTCGCCGAGGGAACACGTGCGTTGCGCCAGCATGCTCGCACGATACGTACAAAACACGAGTTATACAGGCGAATTGAACTGTCAAGATTATTTGGTGCTTCGAAATGAAGCGAAAATTGTCAGCAATATGTCTTGTCTCAAATGACGCCTCTCTTAGAGCTACTCGAAAGACTATTCGTTCTTCAAGAACAGTTTTATTACCGGAATTTGCAGTATTGCAAATGGCTGTGCAGGATGTTTGTCAAAGTCAGTGTTTTGAAAGACGAGCTGCGCGAGGTGCCGCGAAGGAGGCATTGGTCTTGCCAAGGGTTAATAGTTCTTCGCTCGTCATTCGAAGTTTTTGAAATTGCTGCCGTTCCTGAAGTCGACCGTGAGCGATTGTAGTTTCGATGTGCACCTTCGGACAAAGTGACACCTTCTGTGCTTTATTTTCTTTTCTTTTTTCTTTCTTTCTTTCTTTCTTTCTTTCGTTCTTTCATTCATTCAATCATCCCCTGACCCCCCTTCCCCTGACCTACGTAGTAAACGGGGCGTGCGTCCCGTTTACTCCTTTCCTGTCCTTTCCTTTTTTTTCTCTCTTGAAAGACGAGGGCAACCCAAAAACATACAAGAGGTTTCGAA
The DNA here is from genome assembly GCF_023375885.2 of Dermacentor andersoni. Taxonomy (NCBI): domain Eukaryota; kingdom Metazoa; phylum Arthropoda; class Arachnida; order Ixodida; family Ixodidae; genus Dermacentor; species Dermacentor andersoni. Next base: position 82,888,009 of record NC_092814.1, read on the forward strand.
AATGCAGACAAAGGAAAGCATGAATAAGGGTGAGAGAGAGAGAGAGAAAGAAAGAAAGCCGCATTGACGGGGAATGTCAAGCATCGTGCAGTAAGTTTCGTAACTAAACTAAACTAAACCATGAACATCGGTCACTTCGAATCGTGCTTTGAGGAATGTTTCTTCTCAGAGAGTCAAAAGTGTCGACATGTGAACCGCCTGAATGTCGATCCCTTAAAGCATAACGGGTGCGTGGTTTCATAGTAACATAGTAAAGCGTAGCCTTAAATCAGCGGGGCGACTTAATCTGCTGTGTCATTAACCGATCTCCTATGAATTAGCGACGTCTAAATGGTTACGGTGATTAGCGACTTCCAGGTTTTACAGAAAGGTACGACTGCTTCGCGTTGATTACCTCGCCTTCACACGAGTTCATTAAGCCTGCCCATCGGGCTTTTCTTTTTAATTTCTGCCAGAAAGGTTCTAAATACCTCGGATATTTAAGATGTGCAGCTAAAACAAAAACAAAAAAAATTAAAAGGGTAGGCGTTATTTTTGAGCGCTTAATAAGAGTTTGCAAACGCGTACCTCAATTGACTCTGGCATGCGATCTTCGGCCTTTGAGATTTTTGTTTGTTTGTTTCTTGCTGATAAAGCAAATAAACGGCGTAGCATCCTTATCAGGTAAATTACGGTTTTCGATAGGTCGCGGCCGTAGTAACAGCATATTGGAACTGGACACCCAGTAACTGTGCAAGTCAGTCGTTCAATTAATCATTTCCGAACCACATATAGATATTTTAATGTGCACGTCAATCAATCAATCAATCACATTTAGAACCGCATGTACATCTTTTGTGGTGCCTTCATCGGCGCCGCGCATCTCGCGTATAGCTCGAGTCGAGAGCAGCCTCGGTGCGCCTCACTGTTCGTGCTCGTCAGCGTCACTTCGCGCCCCGGGTCCTTCGCGTGAGGTTTCATCGTGCACGGCACTGCTGCCTGCAACGTCTCGACGTCCCGTGCTTCAATCGCGACGCGGCCCTCAGAGCCGCCCGCCTGGGATCCAGTGGTTTCCCATACCTTTCGCTGGCAACTTAGACCGGCCACGGCCTCTTTCCCACTTCGTCTGTGTGAATGTACCCCACATAAGTTTCATTTCAACTTTGCCTCTGGGAGTGCTGGGAGGGGGTATGGTAATCTGCATTGTTATCATCAGTGCCGCGCATGTCGCGTGGCTCGAGTCGCGCGCAGCGAACAGAACGCGCTGTTGTTCTTGGCCGGGCTGGACGCAGCAGCCGCCGCTCCTCTCGCCGCTTTGGCTTCGCCTTCACGAACATAGGGACGACGGTAGGTCAGCCACCGTCACGTCGTCCTACGCCTCTGTATATCGCGTACGATGTCTTCAATTATTTACACTTTATGTTGGGCAATGAAAATACGTTGCAGAAACGGTATCGATTGTTAACTTGAAAGGCCTCAACCAGCCCAGCCTTGAAACTTATATAGTTCAGTGGTAACGTTCATTTCCCAAAGCGAAGGCTGTATAGATTCGCTTAGCTCAGATATAAGAGTAAAACGAACACGCTACAACCTGGAGGTGCAGCATCAGTGTAAAAAGCGTCAAGGGGCGAGACCAAATGATTCATGACCCTCCGCGAGTCGGCAGCGGGGATCCAGCACTGGCCAAGCTTTTGTTCTTCATCGCTCGTTTGTCCTCCACGGAATCTTGTGGGCCGCATGCTTTCCGGTCGAAAGGACCGACGGAAGGAAGCCAGGCTCCCATGCAGGCGCATCGCGTGACACGACCTCGAACTGGAACGAAATCCTTAAAGCAGTGGAGGAGGAGGAGCGAGCCGGGACGGAAGGGAAGCTGCGCGTCGATATAAAAGCGGACAACAAAAGGAGAGCGCGGTCGCAGAGTCGCCCGTATCAGGTCGGGGGGAGCCGAGAGCAAGTGCGCGCCGGGGAATTGAGCGATCGAGCCGCGGCCGCAACGCGAATCTCAACATCGTTGCGAGGGAATCCCCAAGAGGCGCGCGCTCGCTTCAGCGGTGTGGAGGAGGACGAGGCGTTGGGAAGAGTAGAGCGTCGCATAGCCCGGAGAAGATAACTTTTAAAACCGAATTCGACACGATGGAGGCACCAGACGCACCGCGGTCGCGCGGCACCACCCGATCTCGCCGCCTCCTCCCTCCATTCTCTTCCTCTCACCCAACCTGCTCTGCTAAAGTGGAGTTTAAATCAGTTCTCGAGAATTTAAAACGCATTTGGTTGGTCGTATCATCGGGTAACCGTGCCACGTCCCGCCGCTTCTGGCTGTCTGTACGCCCGCAGCTTTTGTGCTTGGGGTCGAGGGGTTCCGTTCTCACACGCGCATGGTAGCGCATTGTGGGTCTGCGGGTCTCTGCGGGATTGTGACCCCTGTCCAGCGGCCGGGGAATTACGACGGGGGATTCAAGCTCTCGAGAAGACGACGAACGAGCTGTAAAGCGGTGTCGGAAACGAGTTGTCATTTCCTCCTTACTTTTGCCAGTTCATGATGCCCCTTAGAAGTGCTGTGTCTGATCGCCTTGACGTGACACTTTGACAACGTGATCTGTATAATGCGCGCATCGCCTAGCCAACCCGGAACGAAGAGACCACGAATTCAGAGCGACAGCATTTTTTTCTTCTCTTTTTCCTTAGAACGTCTTCATGGCATAACAGAAGAGTTTATGACACCCAATGTGTCCACATCTAATTATAAGTTTTCGAGGCATTTTTGGCTCGTAGACATTGAACCTGAGCATGGCGTCTGCGTCGGGCATGAAGTGGCGTCACCACGTCACATTTACCTAGATCGAACGACAGCTGCTCACCTACCCGAAAGAAGCAGCAGCAACAGCAAGGAGTGAAGCTGATGTACACTTTGCCATTCATTTTGCTTGTAGTGCATGACGTGTCGTAAGCACGCAGAAGGACATATCGCAGGACAGGCGCTGTGCTCCGTCCCTCAAGAAGCACCTGATTCCGGCCAATCTGGGGCGGTGCCTTGTAAGATTGCCGCTTCTTAAACATACTTCAGTAACTGCGCCGTGGGAACGCTTTTTACCTGCATTTCATGGATGCTTGCCGGACAAGTTGGTGCATGGTATATTAAATGATGGGGAGAAGGGATGGTTGCACAACGAAATTAATTAGACAGAAGAAGTGCTTCATTTCTCTCGTCTACTTCCATTGACCTGCAAGTATGGCCTTATTGTTGCCAATTTTTACAGAGATGTTTGTTTTTAATGCAAGCTAATATAGCGATGCACACAGCAGGTTTTCCAGCGGTTATTTTTCATTACTACCGCGTATATCCTTCCTCCCTCCTTCCGTCGCGTTCAGACCAATAAATGTGAAACTGTCCAACAACCTTATTTTTGTTTCTGTACTTTCTTTTTGTGGCAACTTCCTGTTGTGTTACATAACTTTTCTTCACAAACAAAGCTGAGGCTAATTTTATTGCAATGTGCCTCTTCTTATTGCTGGGACAACCCTATGTTGACAGTCGTCGTAGGAAGACGTCATACTCAGCACGGCTGGGCTCGAGTTTCTCACCACAGCTCCAATTATTCTCCCTGAGCTGTATATAAAGGAAAGCGGGAGACGACAAAATTACATTTCAGAATTCTGCAAAAAAAATTTGCTGTATGCCTTTTTTTTTTCAGCACGCTTGTTCATTTCTCATTTGAGAAATGAACCTCCCCCGCTCACAGTGAACGCCCTCCGCAAAGTAATAGGTTGCTTCATAATTTGTTCCGCTGATGTGGACGCAAATATCAGCCATATCACTACCATTTCCTTCCTCACTGGAAAGATTTTTTATCCCCGCTAAGCCCGGTTTTGACAACCTATTTGGCTAACGCAATCCAGTTTGTAGAAGCCAGCTCCTGGAATTTAGCTAGCTTTATCGTAATGCGCTGTGCACCTGCCGCGTTAGCTTAGTGGCTATGGTGTTGGGCTGCTAAGCACGAGGTCGCCGGATCCAATCGCGGCGGCCGCATTTCGATAGGGAAGAAATGCGACAACACCCGTGGGTACTTAGGTGCACGTTAAAGAACCCCAGGTGGTGTGGAGTTCGACACTACGCCGTGCCTCATAACCAGATCATGGTTTTGGTACGTAAAACCCGATATTTTCATTTTTTTAGATGCGCTGTGCAATCTGTCATCGTGAGCCCCGGGAAAGGTGTTATCTGAGCACGCTAAACTATACCTGGCGCAAGCGCACGTGGGCACTCGGGCGAAAAAACAAATTAAATTATGGGGTTTTTTCGTGCCAAAACCACTTTCTGACTATGAGGCACGCCGTAGTGGAGGACTCCGGAAATTTCGACCTCCTGGGGTTCTTTAACGTGCACCTAAATCTAAGTACACGGGTGTTTTGCATTTCGCCCCCATCGAAATGCGGCCGCCGTGGCCGGGATTCGATCCCGCGACCTCATGCTCAGCAGCCTAACACCATAGCGACTAAGCAACCACGGCGGGTGGCACTCGGGCTGCGTGTCGTGATATTGAATCGCTCATCGCACTATCTCAAAGCAATTTTATTAATTGCGTCCTATAATAAAGGCACCTAGATGTCAACAAGAAGACATCGAAGCAACCGTTTCCTTCAATTTGGTCTATTACGTAGCGTAAACGTTCACGAAGACGAGAAAATTCCTTTCCCCTCGCTTGCCGAGCACCGGGCTCGGTCAAGGGTTTCCGGCGCTTCGCGCAGCGCCGCGCGCACGCTCTCCTCGCGCTTTCTGTACCCGATGTCCGCCCGGGAAAACAAGATCTGCCGGCGCAGCTCTGGCTGGCGACTAATCCAGCCACTTATCCGCGCCCGCCAGCCGAAGCAGGCGCGCGCGCTGCGGCAGTCCCGTGCAACCGGAAAGTGTCGCCCGCGCAGCCCTGGCGCGCTCGTCGCGGCGCCGGGCTCATAAATATTGCGTCCGCCGTTGTGATTCACTGGAACGAGAAACGCGGCCGCCATAAAATTTCCTCGGGCCCAGGGGCGGGGGGAGGTGCGGCAGCGACGAGTGACTGGGCTCCCGGTGTCTGCCTTCGGAGACGTGCCTGCCGGAGGAGGCCGCCACGGCCCGGGCCGCGCTGCTGCCAGTCCATTTTTCACGCGCGCTTCAGCGGCGGATCGGCAGCCAGGTGCCTGGGCGCGCGAGACGGCGCCCGTGCTCGTGCCCGATTGCACCGGCTGGGCAACAGCACACTCGGCCGCACTCGCTGATCGGCCCTGCAGCGAGTGTGCGCCGAAAACCACGTTGGACAATGATTTATACGCGCTGCGCCCGGATTCCTGCTTCGTTCAAGCGGTGCGCCGCTCTCGTGTCCGCTTTTGCTCGCTTCTCGTAGGCTGCTCCGCGCGCCCGGCCGTCCTTCTAATGTTTTTTTTTTTTTCACCCGGAAGTTCTTCCTCGAATGTCGCGGCCAAATAACGGCCTATGCGCACGCGCGCTGCGATTTTTTGTTTCTCGGTACGTGCTCTGGAACACGGGTTTCACTCAATGTCGCGAGAACGAAAGATGAAGCAGCGAAACTGTTGCGGGAAACGTAGGTCACTTGTTAGAATGCACCTTCACCGACTGAAGGAGCCGACGTGGTGTTTCGTATATCTTTTTTTTCCTCGACGACCGTTTGCGGCTGGGAAACGTATATAAACCAACAGAAGGTACGCTTTCGTGGCACATCGAGCACGGCGACTTACAAGCTCTTGTATTATAATGCTACGTTACAATATTACGAGGACGAACAACACTGCGCCATGGTGTTTTTTTTTTCTTTTCCCGGAACGAATACTCTAGACGGGCTCCAGCCTGCTGCTACGCACAGCGACTGACACAATTGTGTATTGTAATGCTACGTTAGTGACATTACGAGGACAACACCACGAGCAGTGTGGTGTTGCTCTTTTTCCAGAACAAACGAATGCTTTATCTGGGTTCGAGCCTGCTGTGTGAATATCGATGTGAGAATAACGGACTTTCATTGTACGCCTCTTCAAATTCGTCACCGGTATAAAATGCCTATTGTAAGTGACTTGTAAGTTGCAGATGTGCAGATGTGCGGGGGCAGCCTCTCGGTGTTTGCCGAACACATACGTGGCTAATAACAGCGGAGGAAAACGCGTACAAGCATGAGCACTATGGACTTTTTCTCAACCTATTCCTATGTGCTTCAACCGCCGCATTAATTGTCATTGCCCAGAAACATCCGTTGTCTACACACATAGCCGTTAAAGCACTTAATGTTCACAAGTGGGGCGCGTATAAATCTCATTAATCTAGCAAAATGTCCAATAGGATATTTTTTCCAGGGACAGTGCAATGAGAACGATTGAAGACCCCGCAACAGCGATTCCTATGTCCGTCGGTCTGTTCGTCCCGTTACACTGCGGCGCGCGTGTTCGTGCTGAGATCCAAGCAATGTTTGGCCAACACACACACACACACACACACACACACACACACACGCACACGCACGCACACGCACACGCACGCACACGCACACGCACGCACACACACACACACACACACACACACACACACACACACACACACACACACACATAGAATACCAAAACTATGCGTAGCATTTTACTTCGATGTCGTTTAAGTGCTCTTAGCAAGGTTTGCACCGTCCATCTGGTCAGTTAAGCAACTGTCTGCTTCATGACGATGTCGTCGATGTCATGCTGCCGTCATGTTTATCGTAGTGTTGTTGTCGTTAATTGCATAAAGCTCGGGAAGTTTGCAGAGGATTGCAGGAATTCTGATGTCGCAATAAGTTCGGAGTTCGGCTTATGCGCTTACAAACGAAGTACAATATGTTTTTCTTTCTACTGGAAAAGGATAACTGGTAACAGTTTAGAGAATGCTACACACCATGAGACAGGCAACATGCCAAATTTCGCTGTGCTGAAATTTGTGCGCACAGTTTTGGAGAGAAAACAACTCTAGATTTATTTTTGCCGCTGGCCCTCATCCCCCGTTTCATTTTTTTTTTTTTGCCCTCTATTTTTTTTCTAGGGTGTCTGAGGTGCTGTGCGAACTAACTAACGCTTATGCGGGGCCGCTTGTCAGCACCGGCAAAAAAAAAAAAAAAAGAACGAACCAAGTACCGCATTCCTTCGCTGCAGAGGCTGTGCGTTGCAGCCTTTGCGACCACTGACCGCACGGTGACGAGAAACGGCTGTGATCCGGGCCTTCTAACGGTGTGTTTAAGGAAAAGCGTGGGGAAAAAGAGCGCGTCTATTGGATTGAGATCGAAGGAGCCTCGTGGAATTTAGCCACAGGCCCTAGGAGTCGATTAGCTGCCCGACCGAATGCGATGCTCGTTGGCTGTCTTCTGTCTTTTAGCCAGCGCTATAGCACCAGGCCTCCGATATGCTCTAGCTGCGGTAGGTGACCGTGCCGGCAGCAGCACCGGCGTCCACATACAGGATATGTCCGAAAGGTAATGTCAATGTGTTGATTAAAATGAATTTATTGATCAGGTCAGTGCAACACATTAAAAGATTTCAAAATAGACTCTTCCTGCGTCGAAACATCGCCTCCAGCGAGATTTCCAGGCATCGAAGGTGGCACGCTAGGCTTCCTCCGGAATGTCCTTTATAACCTTGGTGCAAGCCTCTTTAACTTTGTCAACTGTCCCGAAATGATGTCCTTTCATGGGAGTTTTCAAGCACAGAAACAAAAACACGTCTGGGGGAGCCACGTCAGGACTGTGGGAGAGCTGGGTAACCGCTGGCACCTTTGAATTGACTGCGAAGTGGGTCACGAGGAAGGCGGTGTGGGCTCACGATGTGCGTTTTCATGGTGAGGTTTCTAATCACCCGCGATTTCAGGCCGGACGTGATGAACCCTTCGTTTGAGTCTCTTGAGCACTGTCACGTAGATTTCGGCCTTCACGGTTGTACTATGTGGTACAAACTCGAGGTGTCCTTTGATGTCAAAGAACACAATGAGCATGGTCTTGGCCTTTACATGCTCATTCTTGCCTTCTTAGGACAAGGAGACGCAGAGGTTGCCACTCGGCGCTTCGCCTTTTTATTTCCAGGTCGTGTTCAAACAACCAAGGCTCGTCACCTGTGATGACATTGTCTAAAAAGTGGGGGTCACTTTCGCACAAGTCCCACGTTTCTTCGCAAGTTTCAACTCAGCGCGATTTTTGATCGTCCGTTAATACTTTGGGCACAATCTTGGTGCACACTTTTAGCATCTGCAAATTATTCGTCAAAATCTTGTGAACGGTACTTTTTGGGCAGGTTTAATGTCTGTGCCACTAAACGAACACTCAAACGACCGTCTGAGTCCCAAAGATCTCTCACGCCCGTCACATTTTCATTGGGGATGGTAGTTGACGGCTGTCCAACTTCATCGCTGACCTCTTCACGACCTAAGAAGGCTTTGTACCACCAGTAGACTTGACGATATGGCAAACAATTGTCACCAAAGGCCGTCTTTATCATAGGAAAAGTTTACACTGCGGACTTGCAAAGTTTCGCACAAAGTTTGATAGCGATTCTTTGTTACATCGAGCTCTGCATTACGGCTTGCACAGAAAATAAAAACGAGTTTCAGGGAAAATCCTGTCCGTACTCTCCATATGGTAGCAGACGACTGAGCGACCGCGCTTGCGTAAGCTAATATCCCCTCCACAAAACCCAACCGGTCCTAGCGCACTGCGACGTATAGTCCCTTCACAATATAATCACTGACATTACTTTTCGGACAAACTCTGCATGGAACTCCTCTGCTCCCACGTTTCAGTAGGGAGCCACCGTGCGGCGCGTGCGTCGTTGTGATGCAGTCGCTGTACGAGAGCCTCGCAGGGTGTCACCCAGTAGCAATGTGCTGTAAATTTTGCATTGTCCTCTTGTTTACTGGTGGCATGTTCAACAAACGTTTGTTTATACTACTAGTTGTGAAACGAAAACGTTTTCATCCACTCAAGACTAGCACGCAGCTAAAAAGAAAACCCGCGCGCGTTTTTCAGAAAGGAACATCGTGGTTGAAGAAAAATTCGTCCTGTCTTCAGGAGGTCCAACCCAGCACCAACACCTTTCCGGTGTGGTCACTCTATCATGTGAGCTAACCAGGAGGCTAGCAGATCGCAGAGCGAGGCCCAATTAATTGACACTCGAATTACGGGGTAAGTGAGAATAGCAAATTGGTTCCGCGGAAGCCCGGAAGGTGAAGGAAGGCAAATATTGTCATTCACCAAAAAGTGGCACGAAGCTACCATGGTCTCTTTTTTCTGCATTAATTTTGAATATGGCTGAGTGAAACTGATCACGGCATGACTAACGCAAACGAACACAACAGACAGCACTAGTGAGCGCAAAGCAAAGCCCAGAAGCTGCGAAGGCGTGGTTCAGAGAAACGCGTATGGGTTTTCTTTGTAGCTTCGTGATACAGACGGGTGAACGAAAATATTTTCTTTCGTGAACCTTCCTCCAACTTGTAGGCTTCCCCAGAAGTTATCTGCCGTATAGCTAATTGTTGTTGTAATGCTTTTTATTTACTCAGGCTTCAACCACCCGTCTTTACAACTGTCGTAAATATCCGACTAGCTTAACTTAGGTGAAAAAAGGGTTGGCAGATGGAGTAGCACACACTTGGTATAAAGGTTATAAACAGGGATAAGGTGCCTCAGAAATGCTGGCCAACCTTTCGATAGCAGGACCTACCTTCGTCAAAGGAGGCCCCGTCATCTTCGGCAGGTTAACCTTAACGGGTTAGTAAAGCGACGTCGCGTGCCGTCGTTGTCGGTGGCGGCTGGCTGTAACCCGTTAAAACTAACCTGCCGAGAATGACGAGGCCGCCTTTGACGAAGATAGGTCCTGCTATCGAACCGTTGGCCAGCCTTTCTGATGTACCTTATCCCTGTTTAAAACCTTTAACTTAAGTGCTGTGTTCCATGTACATTCACCACGAAGCAGTGCTGGCAGGGGACACACTCGCTCTTTTTCTGGGGCACTGCCTATTTGTGTGCATCTGTTCACATATCCGGACAGGCCGCCATTGGAATATGAACCTGGCAACGTTTAACGCAAGAACATTATCTAGTGAGGCGAGTCTAGCAGTGCTATTGGAAGAATTAGAGGGCAGTAAATGGGATATAATAGGGCTCAGTGAAGTTAGGAGGCCAAAAGAAGCATATACAGTGTTAAGGAGCGGGCACGTCCTGTGCTACCGGGGCTTAGCGGAGAGACGAGAACTAGGAGTCGGATTCCTGATTAATAAGAATATAGCTGGTAACATACAGGAATTCTATAGCATTAACGAGAGGGTGGCATGTCTTGTTGTGAAACTTAATAAGAGGTACAAAATGAAGGTTGTACAGGTCTACGCCCCTACATCCAGTCATGATGACCAGGAAGTCGAAAGCTTCTACGAAGACGTGGAATCGGCGATGGGTAGAGTGAAAACAAAATACACTATACTGATGGGCGATTTCAATGCCAAGGTAGGAAAGAAGCATGCTGGAGACAAGGCAGTGGGGGAATATGGCATAGGCACTAGGAATAGCAGGGGGGAGGTATTAGTAGAGTTTGCAGAACAGAATAATATGAGGATAATGAATACCTTCTTCCGCAAGCGGAATAACCGAAAGTGGACATGGAGGAGCCCGAACGGCGAGACTAGAAATGAAATAGATTTCATACTCTGCGCTAACCCTGGCATCATACAAGATGTGGACGTGCTCGGTAAGGTGCGCTGCAGTGACCACAGGATGGTAAGAACTCGAATTAGCCTAGACCTGAGGAGGGAACGGAGGAAACTGGTACATAAGAAGCCGATCAATGAGTTAGCGCTAAGAGGGAAAATAGAGGAATTCCAGATCAAGCTACAGAACAGGTATTCGGCTTTAAGCCACGAAGAGGATCTTAGTGTTGAAGCAATGAACGACAATCTTGTGGGCATCATTAAGGAGTGTGCAATAGAAGTCGGTGGTAACTCCGTTAGACAGGATACCAGTAAGCTATCGCAGGAGACGAAAGATCTGATCAAGAAACGCCAATGTATGAAAGCCTCTAACCCTACAGCTAGAATAGAACTGGCAGAACTTTCGAAGTTAATCAACAAGCGTAAGACAGCTGACATAAGGAAGTATAACATGGATAGAATTGAACAAGCTCTCAGGAACGGAGGAAGCCTAAAAGCAGTGAAGAAGAAACTAGGAATTGGCAAGAATCAGATGTATGCGCTAAGAGACAAAGCCGGCAATATCATTACTAATATGGATGAGATAGTTCAAGTGGCTGAGGAGTTCTATAGAGATTTATACAGTACGAGTGGCACCCACGATGATAATGGAAGAGAGAATAATCTAGAGGAATTCGATATCCCAGAAGTAACGCCGGAAGAAGTAAAGAAAGCCTTGGGAGCTATGCAAAGGGGGAAGGCAGCTGGGGAGGATCAGGTAACAGCAGATTTGCTGAAGGATGGTGGGCAGATTGTTCTAGAAAAACTGGCCAGCCTCTATACGCAATGCCTCAAGACCTCGAGCGTACCGGAATCTTGGAAGAACGCTAACATAATCCTAATCCATAAGAAAGGCGACGCCAAAGACTTGAAAAATTATAGACCGATCAGCTTACTGTCCGTTGCCTACAAAGTATTTACTAAGGTAATTGCAAATAGAATCCGGAACACCTTAGACTTCCGTCAACCAAAGGACCAGGCAGGATTCCGTAAAGGCTACTCAACAATAGATCATATTCACACTATCAATCAGGTGATAGAGAAATGTGCGGAATATAACCAACCATTATATATAGCTTTCATTGATTACGAGAAAGCGTTTGATTCAGTCGAAACCTCAGCAGTCATGGAGGCATTGCGGAATCAGGGTGTAGACGAGCCGTATGTAAAAATACTGAAAGATATCTATAGCGGCTCCACAGCCACTGTACTCCTCCATAAAGAAAGCAACAAAATCCCAATAAAGAAAGGCGTCAGGCAGGGAGATACGATCTCTCCAATGCTATTCACAGCGTGTTTACAGGAGGTATTCAGAGACCTGGATTGGGAAGAATTGGGGATAAGAGTAAATGGAGAATACCTTAGTAACTTGCGCTTCGCTGATGATATTGCCTTGCTTAGTAACTCAGGGGACCAACTGCAATGCATGCTCACTGATCTGGAGAGGCAGAGCAGAAGGGTGGGACTAAAAATGAATCTGCAGAAAACTAAAGTAATGTTTAACAGTCTCGGAAGGGAACAGCAGTTTACGATAGGTAGCGAGGCACTGGAAGTGGTAAGAGAATACATCTACTTAGGACAGGTAGTGACTGCTGATCCAGATCATGAGAGTGAAATAATCAGAAGAATAAGAATGGGCTGGGGTGCGTTTGGCAGGCATTCGCAGATCATGAACAGCAGGTTGCCATTATCCCTCAAGAGAAAAGTGTATAACAGCTGTGTCTTACCAGTACTCACGTACGGGGCAGAAACCTGGAGGCTTACGAAAAGGGTTCTACTTAAATTGAGGACGACGCAACGAGCTATGGAAAGAAAAATGATAGGTGTAACGTTAAGGGATAAGAAAAGAGCAGATTGGGTGAGGGAACAAACGCGCGTTAATGACATCTTAGTTGAAATCAAGAAAAAGAAATGGGCATGGGCAGGACATGTAATGAGGAGGGAAGATAACCGATGGTCATTAAGGGTTACGGACTGGATTCCGAGGGAAGGGAAGCGTAGCAGGGGGCGACAGAAAGTTAGGTGGGCAGATGAGATTAGGAAGTTTGGAGGGTCAACATGGCCACAATTAGTACATGACCGGGGTAGTTGGAGAAGTATGGGAGAGGCCTTTGCCCTGCAGTGGGCGTAATCAGGCTGATGATGATGATGATGATGATGTTCACATATCAAACACACACACACACGCACACGAAAAGCAGACAATGAATTTAGAAAAGCATATTGGAAATTATTTGTAAAGTTAAATTGAAATGTGGAAATAAGCTAAGGGTGAATAAAAGTGGACGAAAAGATAACTTGCCGCAGTTGGTAACCGAACCCAAATCTACCGCTTGGACGTTTTAAACAGTGACATTTTGTTACTGCATGCCTGTTCACGCGGGCAAAGTGGGCACGATAGTGAACTGTTTACAGTAGCATTCTTGTCGTCATTTCGGTTTCTGCCTGAAGATGGGCTCAGTTCTCTTCCTGTTGTGACAATTGACGTCAATACTTGTCCGGCTCTTCCTTACTTTGTTGTGTGGCCTTGGTAAAATGCATGCGCCAAAAATGGTGTGACTAAATTGACCAAAGGTAGCCAGACCAAGTGCTTCTGAAGAAGATAAAATAACGTAACTTTTTGTAGCCGTTATACCTTGAACTGTCGCACCTCTATGCTGTCGATCCTGTATAGAAGTGTGATATGGGCTACTACGTGGATAACTTTAGCTACTTAAGCAAATTTCCTTATCTCAACAAGCGTGTGTATTTTTCTTTTTTATTTGTCACCTAACCTACCTGGTGTGCGGTGCCTATCGAACGACAGCCCTGCGCAGCTTTCTCTTCCAACGGCAACACGCCGGATAGCCGAATTCTCGACGTGGTGAATAATTATTCTGGTCAACAGAGCAACGTCGTTAACGGGTCTGCTACTGCTCAAAACCAAAATTATTGGCGCAGGCCGCTCAGTATGGGGTGTTCGCAGCAGCTATGATTAATGGGTGCAACATTCATCCCCAAGACCACCCACCACAGCTTCAAGGGTGTACCGAGTGTTGCTGACGTTGGGCTTCAGTGGACCTCAGCGGAACTGAAGCCAAAGGCCGTAGGAGGACCACTATAAATATTCGCCTATGCTGGCGTGTCGGGAACAACACCAAAGTTTTCCTAAGCCGCGCAGTCTTGTACAGCGTCTGGGCTGCTTGTCTCCTATTTTTTTCCCACTGTATGGTGTGGCAGGTATCGTGGCCGCAAACGATGTAAATTGACACTAAGCTTCGTCCGTTTCTGCATCAAATTCTCCCCCCCCCCCCTGTATTTTTCTATGTTACTTATTTTGCACTCAGATAACTATCTCATTCTAAATTTGATGAGTCAGGAGGGAATTAATATGCGAGCACAAATGAAACACTAAAAGAAAATGGTGCACTTCAGGAGTGGTTCTTTGTGAGGAATTAGTATAAGCAGTCTAGGTCGGCATAATGTAAACATTCCTCTCGCTCGATTGCATTTTTTTTCTAATCATGCACCGTTCACAGCTGGGCTATCCCGATGATAACGTGGGTAATAATATGGGTGATAACGTGTGTGATGACGCCTCAAAGATAGTTGGCGTTCGGCGAAGAACGCTAGCAACCCTAAAATTGTCCCTGAAATGGTCGAATGATAGTTAGCGCACGTCCTGTGTTCTTTCATGTCCCTGTCAATCCAGCGCTATGACTTCAATTTATGCAACGAACCAACTAGCCCAAAAATTTGCACTCCGGTGAACTTTAAAGACCATACGCATTTGCCAACACTAAACTTTAAGCCAAACCTTAAGCTAACGTGGCGTTAATCATATACAGTGGCGCTTCACGTTTGTTTAGGGTCCGTGCCGGTGAGGAATGAGCCGTACATATGCCTTCAGGGCGTCCAGGGTATTTAATTTATTGATATATTTGCATGACAACGAACGGGGCAAGCTGAAATTTTGCGTTTGCATTAACATTTAAGGTTACATATAAAGAAAGACATAAAAAATTACGAGCAGAATCTCCTGTGGGAGTTACCTAAATGATGCATAAGTATTCGGTACTAATCACCTACTGTTTCGTCGTGGTATGCTGCTGTATTTGGCATAAATGAGAAACACACTGAAAGAATCGTGAAACGGACAGGCGCAGTTGCAATACGGAAATGTTGACTGAGACCAGCATGAGACAACGAAGAAAAGGCGAGTAGGAGCAATGTTCGCTGATGTTATAAATAACTCCCAGTGGATGCGGACGGTGGGATGAAATGTGGACGTGGGATGAAAGAGATTTTGTAAATGAAGCAAATATATACAATATTTATTATATACACCATCTCTTGTTTGGTCCTTTTTGTTGCGTTTCTTTTTTATCTTCAAATTGGATGATTCCGCTGCTTCGTGGAAGATGAGCACTGGCCGATTCGTGCTGTAGTACGTCACGTAATTTAACAGTAGACAGCTTTAGTTGGGCGACCGCAGCAGCTCCGCGTACGCAGGAATACCGCGGAGGTGACAGTGCGCATGCGCAGTACGCAGGAGCACGCACGGTCTCTTGAGTGCGCCCGCAGCTTTTCAAAAGCTACGTAGGGTACGCTGCGCGCTCTGCAGGCTTTGCGGGATGTTCTTGCGTGTTCTCGCGTATCCACAAGAGCGCATTTTTCGATTAGCCTCTTGTCGAAGATATGACTCCGGCTTGTGGCGTGACTTCGTGGCGGCTGATATTGTCTACACAGTTTCAGGAGCTGGCATATGTCGGTGCTGAGCAGCACACTACCGGCTTCTGCGCATCCAAGTCGGCAATCCCCTTCTCAACTTTTGCGTCCGGCCAACTATTGCCGTTTTGTGCGCGCGCGCTTGGCTACGGACGCACGACCTCGTGCGCTGCATACGTGGGTGGTTGCGGACGCCCAAATAAAGCTGTCTACTGTCACGTTTGGTAGACCTCGTACGTAGACGTGGTCGATGACGCTGCCTCCTTTCGATGTGAACCGTTATCAACCATGATGAACCGTACTTTAGCGGCGGCTGCGTATGGCGCGGCCGCGCGGGCCCTATCTTGAAAGTGGTCTGCGATGGGGGAGCACTGCACCGAGTGCTTATAGCTTCGTGTGCGCTGTGTTCTCGCCCTTAGTTCACGTTGAAACGAGAGGCAGCACGAAGGTCATTTCGCTCGCTGCTGCGGGTCCTGTCTTTAAAGCGATCGTGTTGCGTGACGGACGGAAGGGGCGACAGAGGGACAGACGGACGGACGGATTTTATCGTTGGGTAGGCGTAGAAATGCTTACACATTCAAAAAACAAGGTAACCTGAATTTGTTAGCACAAAAATTAGTACGCTTGGAGCAGATTACCCCTGCAAATTTTGCCGTTCTCGGCGCTCGTGAGAGAACAAAAATTTTCGACACGCGCTTAATATATGTTGTCAAAACGAAGATGAGAAGTTGCTTAATAATTGTGTAGGTCAAATATGCTATGCTTTCGCCCCTTGCATGACCCACCTCAAACGTTAACGCGGTAGTGTTCCGTCCGCAAATCCCGAGAAACGGAAGTGGTGCGTCCAGATTCCCGTAAAGAAGCGCAGTCGCTGCAGCATCGACGCCTTTCTAGAGTCGATATGTATTGATTATGCACTTACTGCGTTCTATATGCATATACTTTATTGCGGTTAACCTCCCTACCTTTCATTTATCATTTTCTCTCTCTCTCTCCCCCCCTACTTTATTGCAATTAGTTTTGCTAAATTCATTTAGTGCTACGGTTGCTAAAATTAACCAATCGAACGTATTTTATGAAAGTGCAGGAGCTGAAGCGTAAAGTTAAGTTCGCTGACACAATCGGTCTTGCATGCACTGAACGCAACTGCGTTAGAGCCCGGGGGTGACACGCATGACACTCGCGCAGGTTGTTTGTATTTTCAGAGCCGACGAGACGTGGTTTCTGTTCCTAGAACTGCGCTGCTATTCGACACATGGAACCGCTGCAAATGGTGCACTTCAACTGCGGTGCCCAATATATGTGGATATTTCACGGAAAAGCGTATGTAACGATAAGCCGAACAGCCACCTCACCGCGCGCATGTTGCTCAGCGGCATATAGGCGCGTTATTGTGAGCTAACACAAACACTGGCACTGTCGGGGTTGGCGGCATTCCCATTGCGGTGTAGGAGATACACAGTTTACGCCGTCCAGCAAGCATACGTGTGTAACGGCAGACCTGGCGGCAATGTCGCGAGTGATCGAGTACGATTCTGCGGCATGTTCTGGGTTAGTGGCTCACAAGTTGATTTATGTGTTCGCAGGGCATGCCATTGCACGGGGCCAGTTGCAGCAAGGTGTGCGAACTTCGAGCAAGAAGGCCATGTGGCGTTCCTTTAAGTGTTGGGTTGTGTGTCACAAAAAAAGGGTGGTCATAGCGTGGATTGTTGATTGTCCAGCCTATTTAGAAAAAAAGTATGTCATGTATAGGAACTGATTGGTAGAATGTGCATGAGAAGTGTGGAGTGAGCGGGCCCGTAAATGGCCGCTGCTAGTCAATGTAACCTACTTTTTTCTAATAAACCTATCTATTCCTAAGTTGGCCTCCTTTTTGAGTGCTAAGTGTCGCCGGACGGCGACGAAGACGCTTTGAAGAATCGTCTGCATAGAAGTCGTGGAGAAGAAATTAACTATGATCCATTCAACTGAGTTTCATTTAAAGAAAAATGCACTTTGTGAGCACAATGTAAGGCCTGTTAAGACTACCGTGCTGTGAAGCACAAGCACGGTCAGCACACCATGCACTGATGTCAAGAGAACTGTTGCTTCATCATGATCACACATCACAAGTGCCGTACATGCATTTGGACCGCTTGCTTGCAGTTTTTGAATAGCAATGTGTGTCCTATAATGCCATTTTTGAAGCAACCATCCCAATTTCGAAGTCGCTCAAATGTCGCCAATTGTTCTGGAATATCGCTAAAAAAGGTCCCCGTTCACTAAAAAGAAAGTATTTGTCGCTAAACAGACAAGGAATTCGATAAATGTAGCGACAAAATTGCTAATATGACACCAGTGCTTCGGACGCCATAAAACTGTACGCCAAGATAAACATCCCAAAAGAAACTGCTCAAAAAATTACTTATCTTTAAAACGTAGATCATGACGAAAAATGACGCTCCACGCAGGAATCAAATCGGCAAACTCACGATCACGATATTTCGATTCTCCGTTTGTCGGCAACACTCAGCCGAGATCAAAACTTGCGCTCCTGGCACGAGAAGTAGCCGTAACATGGCGAGAGCTTTAAAGAAACACATTTGCCCACCTCAGCTTCTATAACGGCATACACCCCACGCTTTACTCTTACAAATGCCAACACTGCGAACAATACGCCTCATTCTATACCACACAACCTCGGAATGTTCCCACACACCTAACACACCTCGCAACACCAACCTCACACCCGAGGAGTGCGAGGCTGTGCTGTACAGTTCGGACCCGCGCTACCAGCGCAGACTGTTTATGCGGGCCCGGGAGACTTCTCACGCCGCAGGAGTGCTAGTCTGCAGACACTACAGGAATGCGTGCAAATATGGCGAAGATGCTGGAACTAAGTAGCGGTTTAACAGCTGGCTTTGCGTTAAGGGGGCATTGTAGGGTACATGGGTCATCTTAATTTCAGCGTTCTATTTAAAAAAAAAGCTACTGCATATGTTAATCCCAAATTTTGCTTGCTGAATGGGGATGTCCTTTAGCTTAAAGTTCAGTAGTTTTCCGTTGAGGCCCCTCAAATAGTATCTGTATTCATGCACCAAATTTTAGATAAAGTTTCAAATTTCAATGTACCTTTCTCGGAAACTAAAGGCAGGATGACCATTTAAATTGGCACGTACATTCCTGATATTACTGTTTTCAGCACAGTGCGCATGTTTGCCCTTTTCGGCCGTTTTACTGTTTCGTAATCTCAAGTCGATGGATTCGTGTCAGAGTGGGACAGAAAGCTCTTTATTGAAAAGCAGAGTGGTAGACGGCCCATATTCGCCTACACGATACTCTGCAGGTAATGGGACGGATGGAAAGAAAGACCCTAGGAGAGTGTGTGTCAGGATCCACACTATATATACGCCTTCGTTGAAGATCAAAGCCGCAATTGAAAGGTTTTTCTGAAATGCAAAGGAGAGTGTGTTCACAAGCGCGTGAAAAAGAAATGAGGTCAAAACAGTGCCGGACGCTTAGTACTGAGCATCATAGGCTCTGCTGCACCCTGCGTTTCCTGTACGATCCAGTGCTCTTGCAGTAACGATAACAGAGGAGATGCCGTAAATACAGAGAAACGGTACCCCAGAAGAAAAAAAAATACCGTTTACATTCACGCAGCCAGCTATCTTGGCCACTTGTCATTTGCTCGTGTAGTGGCGTACGAAGACATCTCGATTGCACTTGCATGGTCGTCTCTTACTTTGTGTCGCTATGGTACAGCACTTATTTTGCACCATATACAAGGAATGTGTTGTTTTACTGACAGACATGAGCTTCTCGGATAGCCAGCGCTAACGTAACCTGCCTTCTTCATCATCAGCTTATTTTTATGTCCACTGCAGGACGAAGGCCTCTCCCTGCGATCTCCAATTACCCCTGTCCTGCGACAACTGATTCCAACTTGCGCCTGCGACTTTCCTAATTTCATCACCTCACCTAGTTTTCTGCCGTCGTCGACTGCACTTCCCTTCTCTTGGCACCCATTCTGTAACTCTAATGGACCGCCGGTTATCCATCCTACGCATTACATGGCCTAACCAGCTCCATTTTTTTGTCTTGATGTCAATTAGAATATCGGCTACCCCCGTTTGCTCTCTAATCCACACCGCTCTCTTCCTGTCTCTTAACGTTACGCCTAACATTTCTCGCTCCATCACTGTTTGAGCGGTCCGTAACTTGTTCTCGAGCTTCGTTGTCAACCTCGAAGTTTCTGCCTCATAAGTTAGCACTGGTAAAATTCACTGATTGTACACATTTCTAATCAATGATAGTGGTACGCACCCAGTCAGGATCTGGCAATGCCTGCCGTATGTACTTCAACCCATTTTTATTCTTCTGTAAATTTTCTTCTCTTGATCAGGGTCCCCTGTGAGTATTTGACCTAGATAAACGTACTCATTTGCATATACTAGAGGTTGACTGGCGATCCTGAACTCTTGTTCCCTTGCCAGGATACTGATATTATTTTTGTTTTCTGTGTATTAAACTTCAGCCCCACCCTTACACTTTCTCAGTTAAGGTCCTCAATCATTTGTTGTAATTCGTCCCCACTGTTGCTGAACAGGACAATGCTATCTGCAAACCGAAGGTTGCTGAGATATTCGCCATTGATCCTCACTCCTAAGCCTTCCCAGTTTAATACCTTGAATACTTCTTCCAAGCATGCAGTGAATACCATAGGACAGATTGTGTCTCCTTGCATGACCCCTTTCTTTATAGGTATATTCCTACTTGTGGAGAACCAAGGTCGCTGTGGAATCTTTGCAGATATTTCCCAAGATATTCACGTATCCCGTAGTCCTTGATTACGTAATGCTTCTATGACTGCTGGTATCACTACTGAATCAAATGCCTTCTCGTAATGTGTGAAAGCCATATAGAGAGGTTGACTGTACTCTGTAGATTTCTCGATTACTTCGTATCGCATAATAAGCAACAACAACGGCAACGGCGGTACGTTGCGTGTGAAAGAATTTATAGGGAACTTATATTTCCAGCATGATTCTAAATCAATTTCCTTCCAAAATAAATAACTAAAGGGAGCACACTTGGTCTTACCTATTGAAGAATAACGACAGATATCAGTCAATGGATGTTTTGAACGTAAATCTGGCTTGTTTTACTTTTGTCCTTTTTCTTGATGATGATGTTATGAAAGTAAGCGGACTATATTCGATGCTGTTAGGTTTAAGTCGTACACACGTGGTACTATAAAGAAAACAAACAAGAACGCCACACGAACTGGTTTTCCTTTCTGTGTCTCAGTTTCTCTGCGACCAGTCAATGGTGCGAAGTGCCCACGACCGGCTATAATTAGATCGCTGCTGCAGAAAGCCCCCAGCCGTCCGCATGACGCACTAGCGGTGTGCCGCTGCTGCAAAGCGTGCCGATTGATTTATGGGGCCGATTCGCGAGCTTTCTGTAAGCGGGGTCTTTTAACTCGTGCTGCGAACGCTTCCATGTCGTGCATACATCACGGCACGAGGTGGAGTTGGCTTCCGATGGCCGAGTCTCGTTTTAGCCACTGACGAGACAAACCTCTCCCGGAACGCCACGTTCGGAGGCATTTAAGTCGCGCTCCCTGCGCGCTACAAGTAGCCGCTGTACTCGAGAAAGCTTTGCGCGTCCTGCGTAATATTGAGCACACACCGGCCACTTCGCACCTTGTTATCGTCTGTGCAACTGATGTGTAACGTTGGTGGTATTTGCAGATGCCTGGCGCTCGG
This sequence comes from Dermacentor andersoni, assembly GCF_023375885.2. Taxonomy (NCBI): domain Eukaryota; kingdom Metazoa; phylum Arthropoda; class Arachnida; order Ixodida; family Ixodidae; genus Dermacentor; species Dermacentor andersoni. Next base: position 82,909,177 of record NC_092814.1, read on the forward strand.
GTCGATAATAGAAAAATAATTTTAAAGGAATAATGCTATCTAGTCCTGTCGGGAAAACGCTCCTGCAGCAAGGAAAATGCGCGCACCTTTACTGATTCGCGCCATTCAGAAGACCGCCTGTCTGGCCACCATTTCCTGCCGGTTATTAATCCGCAAACACTATACTGTAACCAAGGCCCGGATATAACGTTAAAATGGTAAAAGAGAAAAAGGAGGGATAACTAAAGGACAGCTCAACCGAAGAGAAAAGATAAAGAGTTTAGGGCGGAAACTGGTAAGAATTTACTGCCAACAAAGACACATTTGGGGGTTTCAAGATTCCTTATGTTTCGTGCCCTCGTATACTGCACAAAGCATTATGTCATAAATGTAACGCCACGCTCAACGCACACTTTAAATCGTTGTAATGGGCAGGCCAAGAAAGGTGAAATTTGGCATAGAGAGGCACAATGAACTGAAGATTAGACCTACACACACATTTAAGGTCATGGCAGGTTCAGCATAGTCATAATTCGTATCTAAAATATCAGCAGGCTTCAGCAAGTCCTAATTTCATCACCTCACCTAGTTTTCTGCCGTCGTCGACTGCACTTCCCTTCTCTTGGCACCCATTCTGTAACTCTAATGGACCACCGGTTATCCATCCTACGCATTACATGGCCTAACCAGCTAAACATGGCCTAACCAGATAATGCTGCAACAGCAGCATTATCTCACGACTGACGAACTTCTTAAATTTTGCGACGTAGACAGCGTCGTTTTCGTCCGCTTCAGTATAGTGCCTACTGGGACGTTCAAAGTATATACATGCACAGATGCAGCCACTCTTAGAGGAATGGTGGCGCACGAAACCGCGCACAATATCGTAAGCGTGAATGCCGCGCGCTACCTCAGCGGTAAGAGCCTCCGGCTCCCAACTGCACGTGCCGCAACGGCATTAGCTTGATTACCAGAGGCAGTTTGTGGGCAAAGTTCTTTTTGTTCTCCATATAGTGAGAGTGAATCTGAGTATGACAATATGGACAGAGGACGGCGACATGGTGCCAATGACATGTCGAGAACAGCGTAACGAAAAGTACGGATATACAGGGCAAACTATAGTTTAGAACTGCTCGTCACATTGAGAGGAGAAAGTAGGGAGGAAGTGTTAACCAGAAAAGAAAATACGTTTTGCTACATTGCACTGGGAGACGGGAGAGGAGGAGCTAGAGAAATAAGAAAATAGAGACAGCACAGGCACACGATCACAGCCGCTAATCATCACCGAACGCGATCACAGCGCGTGATCGTAGTGAAGAACAGTTGTCGAAAGCCGTTTGGGCAGGTTTGTCTTCCTTAAAAATTGTAGCAATGCCGTCATCGCCCTCTGCTGCAATGGATTTCAGGTCAGCATTCCATCATGGTTTATTCTGACAACGGTATGCTATCAACGCGAGCTGACGCAGCCACGAGCGATCGTCTCCGCGCGCTCTTTCGAGGACAGTCACACAGAAAGTGTTCAGCCTGTCGTGTTCAAGGGTCTCCTCTCGACCAAAGTCATGACACGTAGCGTTGTTGGCCATTCTAATATAAAAGGCAAAATACTTCGTAAAGGCCATTCACAGCCGGCAAAGAAGAGTACATAGCCTGGCGTCGTCAAAGTCCAGATGTGGCGTGAAGGCGCAGCGAAGAGTCCACGGGGTGCAGTCGGTTATTTTGGAAAGTTGGGAGTGTTCCACACGGAGAATGTGATGTCTCGTGCAAGGGCGTGAAGTTTTCTTGACAACGGTATCGATTCATGAGTGCTGTCATCAAGAGCTGAGTGGGAAGCGTCATCGGCGTGCCCGATGACGCTTCCAAGTCAGTGACGCCACACTGACTTGGAAGCCATTTAAATGTGACGTGGTGCCCTTTCTCGACCGAGCTACTCACGCTGCACTTCGTCTCGCTAGCCAGAAAGAACCGCTAAGATAATATTCAGTGACTCGAAGGCAGCGCTGCAGATCCTGTGCTATGATCACTGTGATGCGGGCCACACGAAGAACTAGTGTTCGAGATCAGAGAGCTCACCCATACCTTGTCGCACTGAAATTACACGAATAGGCACCTTTGGCCAATTGTAGCGCCGCCATTCTCAGCGCAGCTTTCAGCGTAACATTTATTCGCCCCCTTCATGGACTCCTCTACGTTGTCTCAGATGTGCCGTCGTCGTGCCGTCGTCATTCCGTCGATATCGCAGTCGTCGTCAGTGTCGTGTCATAGTGCCACCAAGTGGGTTGCGCTACAAATGACTTGAGGATTCCAGAGACGTCCTTTTATTTTAATTTTATTTTCATTGTTTACACTAGGCACCAGGAGTACTTAAGTTGTTTTTCATTTATTCTCGTCAAAATCAGCATTACGAGACAAAGATTGCGCGCACTTTCAAACGGTTACAGCTTAGCCTTCCATATCCTAATCTGCATGCAATCAGTTTAATAAAGAGAGACAAATACAATAATAATAACGGTGGTACTTGTTAACGCTTCCCCGACCACGCGCTGTCACCATGACACGGTCGAGGCATGTCGCGTGGTCCGGGGCCCGTTCTTTGTAATGCCATTTGCGAGGAAATTTTCTCCTTGGCAATTAGATTTCATCCTTACCCTGTTTGCCGAGAACAACGGGAGGAGCTGGCGCGACGGCGACGGGTGAGGGGCCGAGAAGGGACTAGCCCAACTGGAAGGAGCTCGATCGAGCTAAGGGGGAAGGTGATGGGCGGAGAAAGGGAGGGGATGGAAGCAGGCACGCAGCTTTCGACAACGCGTATCAAACAGTTGGCAACCGCATTAAGAGGAGGACGAACAAATGCCTGCTAAGAAATTTCATTAGTTCCCAGCCGGGGTGGGCAACAAGCAGGCGGCGACTGTGCTTGAAGCAGGTCCGAGGACGCCAGCTTCCTATTATTCCCCCGGGAGCGACACTCGTTTTTCCCCTTCGTCGATTCGCGTGACTCGTGTTAGGAGTCCGGACGCCTGGTGCTCATGGACTCATGGTTGTCTCTGGCGACTCGCACGGTTGCGTAGGGCATTCCCTCTGTGCCTAGAGGTGCACCACTGAGTGGCCACCGCGTGAGAAAAAGAAGGCATCTTAGGTGTTACTTCAAGGTTCTGCAAAACAGACGTCTGGCCATCACTGAATTGGGTCACAACACTTAAGTGAGCTACGAATGTCAACCGTAGCAGTGACATCACAGATATAGAGGTAGGGTAAGGACACCCCAATAAGCGATAAATAATAAGATAATCCTCCTTCTTCATAGCCCACTGTGTAGCTATTGTATTTGAAAGCCTAGATAATAATTAAGACTCCAAATCTCTCTTCAGAATCTTTCGCCCTAGTGGCAACAGTCATTCCCGATAACATGACTGCAACACTCTCGGTGAGACTTTCATGAGATGACCTTATCACAGGTTAACTTTACTTTTATTTCTTTAATATTTATTTTAGTGCTTCATTCCGACCTCTAGCACAACGGGCAAGACTGCTTTTTTTTTATGAGGGTTACTTTTTTCTCGAAAAGTTCATTCACTCACAGCCATCTCCGTCTTCATAATGATGCACCACAACAAAGGTGTGACATTGAGCTCTCAAAGGGGCTTTGACGCATTAATTGTGTTGGAATGCACGCAAGCCTCCTTCTATGCATGAGTACGTCTGGTATTCTTACTACGCCTGCCTTTCCTTTTGACCGCAGGGTTTGCCATATGCGGCATATTATGGTTATAAATAAATGCGTGCAGTCCTTCTTCATGAAGAATCTGCATAAGTGGTTCGTGGAACAGATTTTCCCACCCGCTCCCACCGCATTCCGATGCAAGAGACGTCCACAAAAGAGAAAAAAGAAAGAAGAAAGCGCCCACGCGCTTAGATTTAGGTGCAGGTTAAAGAATCTCAGGCGGTCAACCTAATGTCACAGCTCACTGTGCAGTCTTAGGACGTTAAATTTCATGAATGAATTTCAATACCTTTGCCCGAAAGGTTGTACGTTAAAATAAAGACATAGTTGGAAAGGGGCTAGCATGTTGTTTACGAATCGCTTATCAGATTTGCTCGTCTAAAACTGCACTCAAGGACATGGTTCATTCAGTCACTTCAAGGTCTATCTGCATCTTGATCAGTGTTCGGCCGGATAGACTGCATGTGTCAGACTGATTGTTTTTCCTGACGAGCCCCCTGCCAAATGCCAAAGTTACAAATCACGAATTACGGACGCGTTTATTCTAGCTTGGCATGCGATTATGTACCGAATAAGTTTCGTGTTCGGAAATTACTCGTGGAGCACTTTTGTGTTTAGTTGAGACGCTGAGCCGCCACCACCTCTGAATGTAGCTTTGGGCGTTCCCTTTCATGTTTTTCGAGATGGTACGGGGACTTTAAGTAAAGTTGAGGACAAGCGATTTAGTTGGGGGAAGACGCCCTCTCCGCTGTTCTTCTTTTTTTTTACACTACCATATTATGAGCAGCAACCGGCGCTTTTACGAAGTTGAACCCACCGTCAGTTTAATTGTGCGTCTGTTGACAAGCAGGGGGTCGCAAACAAGCTAGAAGGTAAGGCTAACATATCGTAGTGGGCCAGCGCTAATGCCAATGGACATCAAAACCAGCCAGTTTCTCGAGCGTCTTGATGGCGGTGTGGCGCTGGCGGGGCGACGAAGCGGGCGTCTCTGCTGGAGCACGTTGCGTCAGTGATGCGAGTGACATGACAGGCCTGGCGTCGACGTTATCGCCCTGCCGTTGCCCATAAACCTTTTAAGGCGCAATGGGCGCGCGTGGACCATAGCAATAAATAAACCCTCCGAATGGCAGGAGGCCCACGACCTTTAACCGGGTCAAAGAAAATAAGCACAACAATGGGATCCCAGCGCGAAAGTAGCCTCGCGCTTCTGGCGGCACTTTGGCAGCGGACGTCCCCGCGTGGGCACCGGGCAATTCCGAGACATCTGTTGTTGTCGCGCCATGCACAATAGCTTCGCCGCACGGCACTTCATCTCTTCCCTTCCCGAGGGCCTCTTCCACAGATCACCCCCGCCACGCTTGCGGCAACCAGGTCCAGTTCTGTGCGGTTGTTGCAGTGAAGAGCATTCTCGTCGTCACGTCAATGTGTAAAAAAAAAAAAAAATCGTCTCTTGTAAACAAATTTTGTTCCGCAATTCACGGCCGTCTGTTAGGGCTGTACCGGTAAGACACGTTAACTCTTATTCAATAACTGGCGACAGGTCTTGTCTAGAAAGGAAGGATGGCGCCTTGATAACACAGGACCGGCAAACGGGCTTGGCGCTTCGTAAAAGTAGGCGGTGACGAACAAAATAGCAGAAAAGGGTGGGGGGATTATGCATAGGTTTCCTGCTCGCGCGCTATATATACGGCGAGAGCGACGGGGGAAGGGGCAGTGGCCAACACTCGAGTGTCACCCCTGTTGCTTTCGACGGCACTACGACATCACCATTCGCACATATTTGCCGCAGGTACCGTTTAACTCGGCAGAAATCACTGCTGACCTTTATTAGTAAGTGCTGTAGAAAAAGGTAAATTTAGTCCTTTGTCGCCTAACGCCAAGCGAACCTTATAACAAAACATTCGGATCTTGGCTGTCGTCTTTCGTGAAAACAAACGCTGGTTGTTTTAGCTCCCCTACTGTCAGAATCAACATAGGGTGTCCATTGTTTGTGTTCGGATCTCCCCGACCTATGTCTGTCATTGACCCCGGAGCGAAGCGCTCTTCTTCACTTAGTTCCTTGTCCTCTACCAACTTTTCGCTGTTTTCTTTTCTTTCTTTTTTTTATGCGGCCTCATCTTGGTCCAGAACATTGCTTAGGCTGTAATCAAATACAGGGGGCAGCATAATACAATGCCGGAACCACTACAGTTATTTTCTGTTTACTACAATGTACTCCCCTGAGTAAACGGACAGGAATTCCGTGGTAAGGCGAATTTTCTTCTTCGCCTATCAATGTAACTTGAAATTGAGGACTGCAGTTCAAATTTGGCACTGCGAACGTTCCGGTGCGCTCGCCAATTCTAGCTTTTGCGTCACATTTTCTTTCTTTCTTTCTTTCTTTCTTTCTTTCTTTCTTTCTTTCTTTCTCTTTCTTTTTTTTCCAAATGCCGTGGTCCGGATACTTTTGCTCACGGGTGTACGGTGTTTATACGGTGAATAAATATTCCTTACATCTAGACAGTGGACAGACCTGTGATGTTCCTGAAGCGATTGATTTGTGAGTTCTATAGTAATCATTTTCCTCATACGTTTTGCGTTAATAAGCAATTAACAGCAACTACATCACCATCAGCAGCAAGAACAAGTACGCCATCAATGACAACAGTGATAACAAGAATGCGAAAGCGTTTGAGGTATTTTTTTTTCTCTTGGCGATTAGCAATAATGGTGTGTTTAGCTTGATATTTTTTTTGATCTTGCAATCTGAAATGTCGGAGCGAAAACAGCCGCGAAGTAAGCAATGGTTGGCTTTATTAAGAGGATTTCAATCGGTGCTCCATCCGTACTTTTGCCAATTTTCTTCGCGCACTTCGCGTCTCCTTGGCACATGTAGATAAAGTGACTTACGACATATTCCGAAGTACTAAGAGCGTCATTCTTTGACTTCTGTGAACCAGGGCAACGTGTAGGTTCCGAAATACCGCAACTTCCTAGATGACGTTTAGAAATCGTGTGAGAGAGAAAGAATCAAGGAAAGCAAGGACGTTAACAAGACGCACATACCCTTTACTACCCTGCACTCGGGGAAGGGAATAAATGGGCAAAATAAGGGGGGAACTGGGGAGATAAAAGCATAAACAGTAGTAGCGCGCACGCTTGAAGGTGCGCGTCAAGTCTCTAAACAGACGCGGAGATCTGTCGAGTTGAGCTACTGTAGAAACGCCCTTCTTTGTGCCTCAGCGACGCGCACGGCCATGCTCCAAGCGTATTCGCGTCTGAAAATGTTCTTGAGTTCAGCCGGTTTAATGCCGTCGGGATTAGGTCGGTGCTTTGGTGATATTATTTACTACTCTTTTGTAGCATCAGAATGCGTAACTTTGCCTGCTTAATCAGCAAATTTTGACGCCGTGTCGTCATGGTTTGTGGACTAACTCTGCCTCTTCTGTCGGCTCTAACGTAAGGAATAGCGAATTACGTTCACTGCGGTAATGTGTTGCTTCACTCAAGAGAGAGAGAGAGAGAGAGAAAGAGAGAAAACCGAAAGAAATGAGAAAGGCAGGGAGGTTACAAATTGAAAGGGTGAAAGAGACGTTTCTAGACCCCGTTGGGAAAGCTTATCCTAGTTTTATACATCAGCCACCCATTTTAACCAAGGTGTTGGCTTCACCAGCTGTTTCCTAAATAAAATTGGCACGCTGGATTCTCATCATGCGCTTTTCGAGAACCAGATGAAGAGAGCTAGCAGGTATTGTTGACTTATTTGGGTTATATTTAGCGGAGGCGAAAACTGCGTAAACCAAAGAGCGCGGGAAACAATGCATTTTCTTAGTACATTTCTTGTACTGTCATGTTCTACAGTTCATGGATGGCGTTGCGGGCGGTGAGAAATTTTTTTATTTGTTTTTATATGGCGCCCAAGTGTAATTCTGCGTCGTCCAATGTTTGTTCATTCTTAATAGGCCTTATTATTATTATTTTTTGAATCATTGTAATCATTCATAGCCACTTTAATGATTACATTCTCAAGATCCGGCATGTGTTTCATCCGGTTTGGCGTAGTATCCAGAAATGAAACGGAATATCAGGGAGCAGGCGTTTCCAACCAAGTTTACTATACTCTAACACTACCTCGCATAGACTTCGGCTAGACGTCCGAGACTTCCAGAAGGATGCCTCCTTATCACGTAAAAGCTGTACTTTAGGGACGATAGTTAACTGTTGGCAAATGTTGCTGTGCGAATTTTGTTATGCCCATTCAGCACTCAATTAAACTATTTCTGTAAAAGTGTGCATTCCACTTTGCACCCAGGAAAACCCGTCATTACTATCTTTTTCCTTGCCAGGCCAAACTTCTTTTTAAATTATTATATGGTATTAGGAGACGTCGCCTTTAATTGGCGTCGGCTACTCCTTTTCACATAGGGATTTGAAACAAAGGCCAACCTTCTTTAGTTTTCCTTTAGCTTGGCCTTTTCTTCCCAGAAGTATAGAAGAATGAAATACCATACTGATTCATCACCTTAATGCTGCAAAATCACTTGAAACTCGCTTTCCCCGTAGTTCGTTCTAGGTAAAATTGCTGTTTGATGCGGTTCTATTTGTAAGGTTGAATAGCATGACTAAAACAAGGACACGAAGAAGCAAAACCTCAGCTCAGCGCTGTGCAATCTCAGTTCTAAATATGAACCCACTAGCCCTCATCAAAATGTTGTTAATGCAAGTTTTATTCGTTTTCTTAAGGTTTCATTTTTTTCTCGCAATGGTATATTGGCGTTCTAGGTGTCTGTATTGCATAAATATCAGTGTACCTTGCCCCTGCTGCTTGGGCCACAAGGCCTGCAGTATGCTCTAAATGAATGAATGAATGAAATACTCACAACTATCGGGAGTGACAATAAAATGATGATCGAACCGAACAAATAGCATTCGACCACCGAAAGACATTTCCGACAAGGGCGGTGAGTAAGTTGCTATGTTAAATTAATATGCATAGGTCCTAATAGCCACATACACCATCACAAATATAATCTATTCTGCTTTCTTTTCTTTCATTCTTTTTTCAAGTAACATTGTCCAAAATACTTATTGAGTTTTGTTCTTGATATCCCTCCTTGTGTTGTCCCAACTGTTAGACACCTTATAGGTGGCATTAGGTGGCGCTAAAATGCATCAGAGCTCTAGAACCCTCGCAGAAGCACTTGAAGAATTACAAGCACGTCACTGCATTAGCCTTCGAGTTGTTCATGCATGCGAGGGCGATCAAGCTCAGTAAAGCAAACGAATTTCAGTGGAAGAGTAACGTGCTCTTTCGAAATTCTTGCATTGCGGCCCTGCAGTCTGCTTCCACGAAGTCCGTTCTAACTTCAAGGTTGGTGCTATTGGAACCACTGGAACAACATGAAGGCAAATCGAGAGATAGCGGCGCGAATGGGCCGGCGCGCTCGGCCTGCCGCGTTGCCGACTCCGAGCTGTCCACGCAGGATTGATCGCACTGACCTCAATCGACACGTATGATTCTTCGCTTGCGCTTCTCCCCTCGAAGCTGCAAGTTAGGGGGCACGTAAGCACCGCCCGAAATGGATGCATTAGCTCGCGTTAGGAGGGCAGTTTTGTCCGTCGTCTCGCCTCCTTTTTTTTTTTTTTCGCTCGCTGTCGACCACGCGCGGCGCTCGTTTCTCTTCGCTGTCCTCGCCAGTGAAGCTCCACGTGGACATTGTTTCTTAGCTAACAATCACGCCGAAAGCCCGGTCATTTCTTTTTTCCCGTGCTTTTCTCCTCTTCCGTCGATGGGTGCGCAGTCATTATTAGAAAGAGGAGGATGCTTAACATGATTAGGAAACGTGTGGCGCCTGCATTGTCACCCTGGTCCTTTATATCGGCGCCCCTAAGCAAGATTGATGGTGATGCAGCCGTTGGGTGCAGCCTCATATTTCGGGTCCCGCGGGTGCATGAAGAGTTATTTATCGCGCCTCGTCTTGTCCGGACACGGGGTCGCGGCCCCGGTGTTGGCACCGACGCGTCCGGTCGTCGCGCTGCGAACGCTGGCCGCCGCCTCCGCATTACAGGGGCCGACGAGATCACTGCCTACGGCCGCGCAGTGTGATCACGTGGCGCAAAACACTCGGGGCGGCGCCCTTGTGCAACGGCTTCGCACGGCCGAGGAGAAATCGTCGAGACGATTCCCGCGCTGTCACAACGCGGACGCTATTGTTGCTGTCTTCCTTCCATCCCTGTTACCCGCGCGAAATTGGGGCTTTTCGTCTCCCAACGCTTTTCTTAAGCCTGAATAAATGCTTTTAGCAACGTTCGTCACAGGCGTCTAATCGCCGTCAACACTGCAAGTGCAGACAGTACCACGTACGCGGTCCCGTGCACTCGCTCGAGAGTTCCATGCTCCACGCTATACAATCGGGAGAAAATAATTTAATCACTGTTGCGTGAAAATGAGTTGTCGTCACCATTATATTCACGATTTTCATTTCAATAAAAAATTTCGCCCCTTATGTGAGCACTGATCCCGCCACTCCTCTAAGTACTGAAAAAGTATTGGTTAGGTTGTCCGCTGCTAGGCGTCTGCAAGTGCACGGAGCCGGAGATTCCGAGCATCAGGCAACCTTGAGCGACACATGTTTCCAAAATTTCAATCCCATTCAAATAAATCGCTCACTCACGCAGATAACGGATGTCGCGAAGACGACGGCACCGAGAAGGGAGGTCCTAGATCTTGGAGGCGACGATTCGTATATATATATATATATATATATATATATATATATATATATATATTAAATTGAGAGAGTATATTTCTGATGAGTCCAGAAAATGGAGCAAGAGTAAAAGGCCATGCCTGGCGAGGTTCACTGCTCCGAATGTATAAAAAGGCAGCCTTGTTATGGATGCCAACAAACTACAGAAGATGAAGTAGTGGACCCGCTTGACACATACAGCCCAGATGATCGCGCCAAGGATTTCAATATGCCTTTAGTTTCTTTTTTTTTCTCTCTTTCTTTTTTTGAAGGTGCTTAAGTCGTTGAACTCCCACTGTGTTCCCAATCTCACTCGTAAGTACATACCACGTCTTGAAGGGACAAAAAATGTTTCAACTTTAAGAAAACATTTGACGACAACGACTTAACTTCAGCCCGCGACAAACGAACGGGGTGCTGAAGCGCTGCGTTCAGAAATATTTTAATATGAGAGTTTGGTGGGGGTGAAATGTAAAAACGAAGTGCAAGAACGCTGGTCTGCTTGAATTTAGGTACACGTTACAGAACCCCAGGTGGTCAAAATAATCCGGAGTGCCCCATTACGGCGTGCCTCATAATCAAATCGTGGTTCCGGCAAGTGAAATCTCAGAATTTAATTAACAACTTTTTGTCACTGATATTTAGGGGAACTGTAGTCCTCATTCCAAGCCACCATTAATATATATAGACCAGAAAGCTTTCATCTTTCGAACAAGTGAGCGATACGTCAAATGTACGGTTTTATTCCAGGGGAAAACACGGGATAGGCGGGAGATGGAAATTCGACACGATGAGCAAAACGAGAGTAAGGTGAAAGCAGCGTCCGAACGTTGGCTCCTGCTTTCACCTTGCTCTCGTTTTGCTCTTCTTGTTTTATTCCACTAATACATTTGGGCACGATAAACTGCCGCTTTGTCGCAACTGTTGTCGCTTTGTTTCATTTACTGCAACACGAAGAGTTGTTAATTAAGCAGGATAACTTGTAAATAAAATACGATAACGTCTGTCTCTGGAATTAACTTTTCTTTCTTGCTACGCGGCACCGTTGCATAACTTGCAATGACCAACGATTACCATATGAGAACGTTTGACATATATATGTAACTAAGCAAGTGATCGCGTGTAGCATGCGCACATCAAAATAAACGCATGCTGTAGTATATAAGCTAAAACCTAGTTTGCGCTATGGTTCTGCTCACAGGTTTACCTTGCGGCTCCACTCAAGCGTAATAAGATAGCTTCTTGGGCTATAAACGTCGATCAACTCTAATATTATTAGCAACAACGAACGCTGTCGAGGTATTCAGCGTATAGTATAACTGATTGCGAAGTATAACTGGGGAGGTTCGAAATACCCGTTTGAATTCCGTAATACGTACATCAAGTTAGATTGGTGACTTTCTTTCTTCTTTTTTTTTTCTTTTTGCGTAGACCGTTTCTGGTAATTTCCACTGTCAAAGTGGCCACGACGAACACTAACAAAAACGAGAGTGTACAAGCGTAAACAGTTTGTCTCTGCACCTTGCTTTTTGTGAACGATTGGCAAAGATCTTAAAGCCTACATTTAACATTTTAAAACCTCTATTTCAGAAAGCGAGACGGCAATTTCCATCAACGCGTCGACATTAAAGTACGCTGATATAGCCACAGACAGCCATAACGGATTTTCCCGGCATCTGGTAAATTTACTTCAGAGCTCGGAAACTGTTTACAGCATACAGCCCTCTTTGTTTAGCTGCTACACGAAGTTGGTCGTCATATACATTCATAGCAACTGCGAGAACGACCTTATGACCTCGCCCGCTGGGAAGCATACTCAGTGCGGCTGAGCCTGTTTGTGTTGCTGAGGCACAGAACTTCTGTTGTAATACCCTCGCAAAGCCGCGCGAGTTGTGGTTGTCGCCAGTGGTGAAAAAAACAAAGTTCTGGAACGCACGCGAGCGCTTGAGAGCTTAACCAGAGGAGCAATGGAGCCGGCGATATGTCAAAAGAGTGGTGAATTTAAGGTGGTATAGTATAACCGTGATAGTAGCGCTGATACCACCCGCTGGCTGACGTGGCGAGACAAACCGCAGAGTAGCCGCAGTGGTGGCTCAGTGACTATGGCGTTGCGCTGCTAAGCACGAGGTCGCGGGCTCGATCCCGGCCACGGCGGCCGCATTCTGATCTGAGCGGAGTCCAAAAACGCACGTGTATCGCGTATTGTGTGCACGGTAAAGAACGCCAGGTGGTCGAAATTAACCCTGAGCCCTCCACTACAGCGTCCCTCAAACACACTGCACAGTTTCGGGACGTTAAACCCCACACTTTATTTACGAACCGCAGAGTAGGTTAAAAATAAAGCAAAAGCGACATCGAAAATACCGCCTGATGGCCCAGTAGACGAAGCAATCAGGCGCAAATAAGATAAACAAGATGTTTTTCTTGTTGCCGTGTTGCGGATATTTGCCTGATAAAATCTAGTATTATGCGACGTTTTGACTTATAAGGCAAACTATAGCCAATTTATGGCAAGTTTCCTTTTTCTTTGGATGCCTACCACGAAATTTGTATGACCAATTACCAAATCGAAACAAACTCCAGCTGCCCTCCTTCTGGCAATACGTTCACGCCAAGGTCCATGGATACATGGGTGGCGAAGCCTTAGGATGAAAAGCGGTCGAGAACAATCGTCGGCGACATCAGTGCCGTCGTGTTGCTATGGTCGAATACAGTTGAGGAAGGAGGAGAAGGAGGAGGAAGGCGTTGTTGGCTGCAGGCGTATTTAGCCGCGCTGGAATTGCCGGCATGGACGGATGGATGGATGCTACGAACGTCCCCTTTGAAACGGAGCGGTTGGTTGCGCCACTAATCTCTTGTTTTTATTTTGCATAATGTCCTACCTATATTTTAAAAAATAACACGCAAAGAATTTCCAGCATCAAACTTTCTGAACCACATTGGGAACATACTTTTCTGCCACCAAACCTACAATCGCCTCTTACGTCTTTTGCAGATATGTTTACTTTCCGCCTGCTGTCCCTGAACCCAAGGGTTTCAAGGAGGTCACAGGAGCCTAAACCGACAGCTGGGTAGATATCTTTACATTCTAATGAGACATGTTTCATCGTTTCCCTAGCTTTGCCGCAGCAAGCACATGCTTCTTCTTCCTCGGAGCACCTCGCTTCATAATTACGCGTTCTAAGGCATCCTGATCTCGCTTCGAAAACTAAAGAGCCTCGCTTTGAGTTACCGTAAACTGCTTACTCTGCCCAATTACTCTGCCCCTGTGACCCCTTTCAGATGAGTTTCAGAAACCTAAAATCTACAGGTGTCCTCATTCAAAGCGCATCGCGAAATGAGTGAACAACGCGACGCGGAACAGAACGTTAGCCGTATAGCTTGTAAGCCATCCAGCGCACTATGCCGCACCGCCCCCCCCCCCCCCCCGCCCCCCCGACACAACGCCCCGAAATGAATCTGTTAAACGTCACCAATCGCAATCTAAATCCATATCACTTAAGAACCTCAGTAGGAGCGGCAACACTCGCCTGAATGTCCAGTGTCCTCACGGAAACAACATGTGTCTACATTAACGTGTGGTTCCTCGATGCTGAAGCGCTTAAAATAATTGCGCAGTGTAGCCAGTCTAGCACACTGAGAAATAATGTTCAACATCTCCTCGAGTCTCACAGGTCACACACAAGGGCGACGCGACAAGTCCAATCTTGTTTAGCCATGTAGAGTAAGTGCTGACCCCGTGTAGAAGCGATACAGTGGGCCTGCTCAGTCCCTCCGTCACACAGGATTGGTGACATGGTAACCATAAAGTTTCGAAATTCCTGGTGATGGCTTGTTTTACAAGGTGTCGAGGGTCTCTAGGAGCATTTGTTGGCCTAAGGTGTAATCCACCGCGAGCAAGTCTATCAGCCGTCTTGTTTCTCGTCAGGACTACATCAGAAGGGAACCATTGAAATGTTATAGCAAATACGACGCTGCGCTGCTTTGTGAAGGCGTAACGAACCTGTGTGCCCTTTTCCGGAGAAGATCCTTGTTACAACAACTGCAGAGCAGGCTTGCTGTCTGACCACACTACAACGCGCTGCATGCGCCCGGTGGGACCTCAGTTTTCTAAGGCTGCCTCAATGGACACGCGCTCGTATACGGTCGACCAGACGACGCAGTCCGAGTCGGGCTGCCCAGGACACCTTGAGGGTGGGAATCACAAATGCTGCTGCACTGGCACCGCGGTCCATATCGACAAAACCGTCGGTGAAGACTTTTAGATGTTGGTCATACGTTCTTTGGAAGTGTTCAAGCACCAACGAATGTGCTTCCGCGAAAGGTGTAGAGCGCTTGTGTATCGGAGAAATTGTTAGCTGGCTGTCTAGATTTTTGTATAACCATGGTGGCGCAGGTCGCTTCCTTCGTTTGGGAAATTTCAGGCCAAGAAGACGAAGAGTGTTTAGCGCCATGAAAGCACGTGACTCCGTACGTCGTCGCAGACGATTTAGGAGGGCTCGCCCCGCGCTCGATTCGCTTAGTCTACATACTGTGCGAGCAGTCTTTGAGAGCCGACAAGACGAAGCGGTGGTAGCCGAGCCTCGTGGAGCACTGACGCTCGCCGCTGCTTGTGGCACACAACTCTGAGGACTTGTCGATAAAGTGTTCCCAGCCGATCGTATTGATATTCGCATGGAGATATCAAAGGCAGCTGAAAAAGCACGTCGTTGACCATCACTGCGGTATGTAACATTATAATCGATTATGGATGACATCTCCGCGTTTTTCGCTAGACGTAGAAATTTCGCACAAGGCTAGGACGTTGAGGTGCGTAACTGCGGTCGCAGTAAATGAACATAAATTGAAAGAACCAATTCAGACTTTTAGAGCGCAGCTCTTAGGTGCCTGTTCCTGCGTAGAATGTCGGCGTGCCTCGACGTGGCTCGGCGTCACTCGGCCTACCTCGGCGTAACCGAGCGAACGAGCACAGGGAAGGATGAAAGAGCGAACGCGATGAAAGATGGACATAGCACAGAGATTGCAAGGAGGAGCAGGAGGTGCAGCGGAACCCTGAGGCGGAAAGCAGAGGAGGAGGGTATGGTGATAGTGCGAAAAAAAAAAGCATAGCGCCGCGCAATACGGGCTCTGCGGCGACGACGGTTACAAGATGGCGCCAGAGTACGGCGACGTCGTGTGTTCACCGATGACGCCACCGATACCATATATGGAAACAAAGCACTGCATGAACGGAGGTCTGTGTGTGGCGGCTGCTGTGAATCGCGCCCAAGCGTCAACCACACGCTGCCTCTCGAGATCTCCCGATTAGCGAGGCAGTCGCGCCACACTTCGCTTTGTTTGCAACGTACCGCACGAAACAGGTTGTCCGCGCCAACCAGTATATCACGAAATGAAAACACCTATAGCGCTACGCTCAAATTTCGCAATAAGGAGTATCGTAATCGTCCGTGAATTTTTTAGTTATAATGAGCAGTAAGTCTGAACTAATAATCCATTTCCTTATTGTGATATCACGTATCATTACTATAGTAATGCGGCAGTTTGTGTTATCGACATGGGCAGGTGGGCAGAAATTATGCGCTATGTATTATGGAGCATTTGTAGACGTACTACGTTCGTACAAAATCATCCCGCTATTCGTGGGTGACGTACGCGCACTCTTTATGGCTTACGACCTCATGTGTATGCGAAGCAAAGGAAATGGAAACATTAGCCATAAAAGCCATCTTTTTATGTCGCCACCTCCGATTGTAAGAGAACTTTGACACCATCTAACGGCCCGGTTGGACGTCTGGCGTCGAGCAAATCCAGCTGATACAGCGTGATGCCCCAAAGCGATTCTACTCGCTCCGCCAGTTTCATTGTGCACCGAAGTGCCTGCATTTTTGCACTGTTTCACGCTGCGATTCGCGTGCGCATAAACTGCGTACTGACTCTATCGTGGGCGCGGGCCCAAGTCGCGTCATTTTTACGACTTATGGTACGCTTTACGTCTTTGACATGTGCTTCCGAATATACGCCCTTGCCCAGCTTGTGTCAATCGTAATCTATCCATGTGGCCGTGGATAGTAGACTCGTTTCTCCACACGACATGGACAACAATAGAAAAAAAATAGCGAGGGCTGCTTTGGGACGTCACGATGAATACAGAAAATCCGCGTATAACAGCAGTAAAGACGGCAGAAGACACGACCAGTCGTCAAAGGTCATTTTGACTCTTACCCGTCTCAGTCCAGAATGTTGATCCCGCGCAGCCTCCACCTCCTTTATTCGGTTGGGCCTCTCCCCATTGAAGTAAATCCACATACAGCAGTGCAGCGCGCAGTGGAGCTCACAGTTCACAGTAAATGCATTTGCTGCAGTTTTGACGAAGCTAAGCAAGCAAGCGAGCATGCATTGTGGCAACACTGTGCCCTCGACCGTCATGATGCAAAACATTAGGCTTGTACTATTGCAGTTAACAAACGTGTCACACGTGCGGAATCGTTACCCGCTTGGCAATATAACCGGCACGATGGCATTTACGTATCGTAATGACACGGTAGCGTTTTAACGTGTTAGTAAGTCAATTTATTCATATGAAATGTTAATACATAGTTCATTCCAGATTTTACAAATAAAGTACACTTAATAAAAGAGGTAGCTTACAAAAGTAGCTTGTGTCTAGCTGACACGCGAATATTCTTCATACGGACATAACCATGCGAATATGCCACGTCACGATGTTTAATTATGGAGAAGATACAGGCGTATAGTAGTGAACAGTATGGTATGATATTTTGAATGTGGGTCTTGCGAGCTAAACTGTTCAGAATGTTGTTACTGTGTTATGCACGATCGCTAGCCTTGTCATCGTACAACAAGCAACAAGCATTGTCGTCGTACTTTATGCACACCACACAGCCCATCTACCATGAACATAATTTGTGTATTCCAAGAATGTATGACAAGGAAACCGTAATATCAACCAGTAAGCGAAAATACCTGCGCGCTAGTGAGATAAATTTTAATGATAGGTGGGGAGCTTAGCCGAGCAAAATGTTTGGCATTGTACTACAGCTCTGAACTATAGTAAGAGATTAAATAACGAGAATTGACGGCAATTTGTCTCTTCTTCCACTTTTATTTTCATTTATTAAGGATATGATGCATATCGCCAATTTAACCATAATTCATTCTGCATTTCAATTTTTAAAAACAAAGTGTGAGCTTTCCCTATGTCTCCGCATCTCTAGCATGTTTCCCAATGCAGTGAAAACTATCAACTATCAACTATCAGTGACATCCACTATCACCTCTGCTATTCGAAGTCTATTCATGTGCAAGAGATGTAACTCCAAGTGTGCATCACTTCGTGTGGGAATGCAAAAGACTAACGACATTCCGAGACAACAACCAGCCGAAGGCGGTGACGTCCTTCAAGGACTGAGTACGGCCTCGGGCTCATGTTAGAGACGCTTAACTTACCAGGTAACTTCGCATGTGAAACTTCTATCATGTATCGCACTTAGCCGGATCTCTCTTCCCTTTACACAGATCTCGCGGCATCATTTAAATATACATTTTTATCTCTCTATCTCAATCTCTCACCCACCCTCTCTCTCTCTTTGTCGCCTTCCCTACGCTTTCTTTAGTTTTATTGTCTTTCATATTCTCTGGGGGATGTTTTTCTAAATGTCGAAAGATGGGAAGGTAGGCCTTGCTAGGACCGGCTATCCCAAAATGACAAATAGGCCATTCGGGCAGAAATATTGAAGAAAAAATGTCAACACGCACTAGACACACAAGCAAAAGTCACAAGCTCACAATAAGCGTCACTGTATAGGCATTGGTACCGGCAGTATACTCTAGTGCCTTGTGTAGCCATTAATCACAAATAAGGGGGGGGGGGGGGGGGTGCATACAAGTCCTGTCATATTTACACATATAGTATATGCAGCATCCGTTGCTGCTCATAAACCAGACCGCGAGGGATAACACGGCCGTTATCTCAACACGTTGGCAAAGAAAAAGAAAAGAAAGCGTGACATGAACCCGTCGAGAAAGAAAAGCCCAGTGCACACCAGACAAATAAGGTAATATCACTCATAGGCCGTCTATCAGGTTCGTGCAAACTAAAACTCGCGAAGGGCGCTGACGATGCTCCTCTACTTATCAGGACATGACCACAGTCCCAGCACTTGGCTCATTGTGAGAGTACGTCTGTGGTATGTCAAGGATGTTCAAACATGTCTGAGGTTGCCCCTAGGCAAGTGCATTGAACGTATCTTACGTACTGCTAGAGAACTACGCATGATTGGTTTTGCCATCGTTTTTAGGTGGCTACCCTCCCACATCGGCGTAGCAGGCACCGAGGCTGCTGATAAGCTTGCGCGCACAGCCTTAGCATTTACAACAATGAAGAACGCTCCTCAGAACACAAAAGGACTAACGAAGCAGGCTGTCTTAGACCACTTTCATTCGTTGTGGTCTACACCGTAACAACATTGTGACTATAAGGTAGTGAGTGATGCAGCACAGGACCTAGCGCGTTATCGTTACTGCCAGGCCCTGGGAGACATCGACAATTGCTGGTTAAGTGACAGGACTTTGATGCAGCTAAATAATAGTCAGTTAAAAGTTAATTAAAAGATGGGCTCGAGCGTAGAATGGCTCCGCACACAAGGGCAAGGGACATTTTTAATGCAATCCGTGTCAGTGTGAACATTTAGCGTAGTGAGCGAAGTCACCTGGAACTTACAGCGAAGTAAAGTCACGCCGCGCTTCGAGCCAGTGAAAACAGCTTCGCCTCCCCAGCTGGTTTGGTCTTCCTTAGCCTCCCAATCACTCAGCCACTATCCCAAGGAATTTGTCAGCTCCCCCAGTTTGGTGTTTAATTTCGTGATTGTGTTATGGAAAAATGAGTTCGGTAGTTCACAGACGTGCTGTTTCAACGAGCTGAAACCAGAACCTGTGAGCATAGTTGCTTCGTATTACTGCGCAGAAATGGATTGGAATTTGGATGGTTTTGAATAGACTCCCATACTTCAAACTTGGCATGCAATTTGAAACAGGTTTTCCGCCGCAATAATTTATACATCTCGTGACATAGTGTGCAGCTACGCGTGTAAAATTTAGCTCCTAGAGGCATTTTTGGTTAGTTTGCGAAAAAGAAAGATGCTATCATAAAAAACGCGCTTGTTTCAGCCCACGGTCGCTGAGCACGCTGGCTTTTCGTGTCCCTAATTCCTGGCCTATGTTCGTAGCGTGGCCATCGCGCCGTCTAAAATAGACGCGCGAACACTGGGCCACCTCAATCCCGAAAACGTGTTGGAAATGCGTACGACACAGTTGCTGCTTAAGAGCAATAACATATGCATTTTTCAATAGTGGCAAAAAAGATAAAGGTTCTGCAGTCGTCAGTTATTAGGATAACAGTATGCACAAACTCAACGAACTTCACTATACGTTCAGACGTTCATTGAATGCACACCTTCGTCAACACATATTCACCGGACACTATCATAACCGGACGAACCACTCTGCCCCAACCATATCCTTCAATTAATTTTGTTGCCTCCCCGGAAATAAGCTCAGGGATGAACCCTGTCCACTTGACGTGCTTGGCAGTGACATGCCCATCGTTTACTTTTTCCTTCTTTTCTGCTTTTCGTGAGCAAGCCTGTTTCGAAGTAACGCGTACGTGCTTTACACCAACTTACTTTCAATTCATAATATCTTCAGGATAACAAGTACATAAACTTTCGCCAATTGGCCTACTTGCTCTAGTTATGCTTGAATGTCATCAATTTTTTTGTTGACGAATGCATTGATCCGCGTTACTGGATTTTCAATAACTTAGGGACACAAACGCGCTTGCCGCCACTGTCGTCGGCGCCGTAATTTTGGACCCCGGAACATCTCTTAGTCATCGCATTATCGTTGCACTTCCAAGCAAGGAGGGAGCACCCGAGTGCGCGCTCGCTACCAAATTGTAACCGTGCGCCGTAAAGTCAATGTCCGGTTCCTCCTGTCCAGGTTTGTGAGCGCATTCATTCTACGTCCCGTAGCGTACCGCCTAACGCGGCTTTATTCGTTTCGTACTTGTTCTTCTCGTCCCTGGTCCAGTCGTCTGGTTCGGAATTCTCCTGTCCCAACGACGGAGGGTAACTTTTCTGAAGAGGGGGTCCGAGCCCGTGTCTCCTAGTCGTAAAAGTGCGGCCTCCTCGCTATGACCCCGCAGTTCTCTCTGCGTTCGACTAGAGTGGCGTTACGTCTGCGCCACTCCCGGTTAATAGAGGATCCACCCGGACAGCGCATCTGATTGACGTGTCGGTCTGGTTTTCAATCACAGTGTGCCCTTTTACGATGCCCGCGTCCCAAACGCTGCCGCTGATAGCAGTGGCTGCGTGGCGCAACTCTGGCCGGACTGCTCACGCTCGAGCTCCCTCGATGCCCAAATGCCTTGCCTGCTAACGCTGGCCACGGCGGATGTTCTCTTCTCTTTGCTTTAAGTTTACCAGCAAGAGAAAGTATGGAACGAATGTGAAAAGCACTTTCGGAAGGCTGCTTAAACAAAGGCATCGTTCGTGGGCCCTGCCCCAATTCTTTCGCTCTTAAATACTTGGCGAATCACTCAAGATTTATCTTATAAGGCAGAAAGTAAGAACATCAAATGAACAAGTAATGTATGCCCGTTATCTATTTTTTTTTTCGGTTATGCCGAATTTGAACCCGTACGGAGCAGGCCGGACGCTCATTCATCTTTTCTGAACTGAGACGTGCCGTTGAGGGGCTTCAGAACAACGTCAGCGTCCAGCAGTCACGCTGCTTTGAGGCAATCTAACTGCGGTCATTTGACGGGCACAATGTTCGTTTGCCTTCGCCGGAACTATCGCGAGCACGCAGTCCGGCCCTTTATTAGCCGCGCACTCGGCGAAAGCTGAACCCCTCTGGCGTCGCCCTTAACGAGGTGGAATCCAAACGGACTCGCGTCCGACCGCCTGCGGCTGCTCGAAATGAGACTCGTGGCTGCTCTGCCACGACATTGGAAAAGGGCTACGCACGAAATATTCATACGTAAGCCAACGCCGCACATCTCGAAATTGCTCAGCCTTAACAAGCTCATAAAAATAGGGCTGCCGCGCGTACCGGGCTCAGGGGAGCTTCGCTGTGTGCGTCTGTGTTCCGGCACTCTTGTGCCTAAAGGCGCTCATCACGGAATAGTATCTCCTTTTTTTTCCCCGGCCTCGTTTCTGTTTCCGCTGTTCGCGGTCTTTTCTTGTCTGGGTTCTCTCTCGAGTCCTTCCATCACTCAAGAGCTCTCCTGAAGCGGTCGTGATGGTACAACGACGCGCGCGGGAGGCTCGCGCCCCTCCTTTTGGCTCGCTTCGCATTTGCCCTCGAGCCCCCCGTCGCCCTCTTTTTCAGCCTGGCTTCTTCGCGACAGTTATCAGTGGGAAGGATCTCGGCTGAGGAGTCCGAGGTTAATGTTCTGTGTCCGAAAAGCCCAGCGGCGCTCCTTATTAATAACTGACAGAGGGGAGGGGTCGCGATGCCGCGAACAGCCCACCTGTCTGTAAATGCATCACGCTCTAAATTTACCCATTAACCTTGCGCCGTTCACAATGCGTTCTTTCAGAGCTCTCCTGTACACAGCCCGCAAATCACGAGCTCGTCGTGTTCCGCTTGTTGCATCCAAGTGTCACACCAGAGCGCTGCCATTCTAGCACTTAAAGAGCGGCTTACAGTATCGTACACGTGTTGACATTTTTAGTCTCCAACTTTGCCTGCTGTTCCGGGTCGCTGCGGAACGAGCAATCTTATTAATCCATCCAAATGCGGCCGCCAACACGTCAACCGCCGCACTCGCATTTTTTTTTAAGTGCTAGCGTGACAACGAGTCTCCGAGAAAGGTTTACATTGTATAGGAAGTCGGGAAAACGCGACGAATTGTTCGGAATCTTCCAAATTATTATGCAAGACCTTGCACGGTTTTGTCTTCCGTATTGCAAATGCATGCTGCAGGTACGCCGGTGTGTGCAATCCAGAGATAATTGTCCATGAGTAGACGAAGTATGCAGTGGAAATTACCAGGTCTGTACGATGCAACAATCGTCGATATTTTGCGTCTTCGTCATCAGTGGAAACTGAGCCCTGCCACCGAATGCTGAATAGATGCAGGATGCTATTGATGAATGACAGCCTGACAATTCTAGAGTAGACGAGTGTCATATGGCGACCTGTCACTATATCTATCTTCAAGAAAAAAAATATTTACTCCACTAAAGTTTCATATGCATTGCTAGAACCATTTTCCTCTACTGGGACCGCTTCCTAATTTTCATATCATTTACTTCGAAGTAATGGAAATGTCTGAAGAGCTCTAAAAAATTATTAGTGCCAACACATCTCAGCGTTAGCCTATTTTTTTTTTAATTTTAATGTTATTTGCATTATAGCGTTTTATTTGCTGCTTATCTCTATGAAAGTTTTTCACAATATACAGGTGATACAGAAACAGAAATTTTCATCTACAGACAATAAGGAATCTTTGTTTATATTTTCTAACTAATTTTATTACATTGTCCTTCCTGCAGACTGCCGGTTCAATGGATAAGTTGAATAGACTGT
Source organism: Dermacentor andersoni (assembly GCF_023375885.2). NCBI lineage: Eukaryota > Metazoa > Arthropoda > Arachnida > Ixodida > Ixodidae > Dermacentor > Dermacentor andersoni. The sequence goes on from NC_092814.1 coordinate 82,932,214, forward strand.
AAGATAATTTTTTGATGACCTGTACCGTTACTCTTACGCTAACAATAAATTCTATAATTCTGAAATCACCTTATTAGCCCGGAGCTTAATACCCAATGGTGCGGCGGTTTGGGTCATTCGATATTCGGCATTTTGGACGGTATACCGGCGCGGCAAGCAAGTCGACACAAAAAGAAACGCTGAACTCCCAACTGATATTTATTTCAAGTATGCACACAACTTATACTGCGATGTGTAACACCAAATTGATCTCGCCTAGAACCAATAAATCAAGACTAAATTGAAAACACTAATGACGCAGGTAACAGATCATCGCCGGGGCCGTACACAAAACGAACTTAAGCAGGCGAAAAAAACAATGAAGAAATGAAGACTATTCGTTAGCGCAATAAATAAATAAATAAATAAATAAATAAATAAATAAATAAGTAAATAATCTAATTAATTAAATAATTAATCAAGCGAACGCACCCGCCGTGTGTTCACAAACGACTCACTCGAGCAAGACCGGACACCCAAGGCAAATAAAGATAAGTTGCAAATTCAGTGCCTTATTTTTCCGAGCTTGAATAGCTACGATGGTATACCTTAAAAAGTAAATCTCTAAGACATTAGTAGACAGTTTTTGAATAGCGTAAACGAGCAAATGCAAAAGCCTCACATATATAAATAAAGAGCATGCTCCATACATTAGCGGGTTTCTGTGGCTAACGCTCGCTATGTTAACGTGCGCTATTCTGCGATGTTAACGTAGTGTTTACGGAAGCTAATAGCGTTGTCAAATATTGCGGTTCCTGTGGCTCCCAGTTTTAAGGTGAATTGTCGTAATGGCTGCGCGCTTGCTATCGTTGCTCGCCAATAATTGATGACTTAAGCTTTCTCGTCCACTCAACTCACACAAATAGCAAAGTTATGAACTCCTAAGAACGACGTCGTTTGATGATTCTGGTTCCCGTAGCCCTGACGAGATGCGTTGGCACAGAAACGGTGCGATTGTTGCTAATAGACTATGTTGTCTTGCACAGGTTTGACAGCAGAGAACAGATGGCGCTCTGTCCGTGTACGTTCCTGCACGTTAAACAAAGCTACGAGTGATGTGCACTGTAACGTCTCCGAAAATATTTGCGTTTAGCGTATGTAAGGCTCTGTGCGCTATTCAAAACTGTCTAGTAATGACACTCTGGATCATGAACACCACTACTCGCAATGCATTGTAATGTGTCGCAATGTGATGCATCATAGCAGATTGTCTGCTCCTCGTAATAGATAACCAACAAGCCCAAATTGCCACATTTAGACATTATTTCGCTGATAACAATGTGAATCCTTGCGGTGCCTGGGACATTTGCAGAAACCTCGATTTCTCTTACATGATACGGCACTTGCGCGTACAGTTGGCAAGCGCAACATTCAGGAGCGCCTTGTAGCCCTACGCATTGATCGGACTTATGCGGTTCAGATCAGATATCAGATTACAACGCTTCTTTGTTGTTTACGATGAATCCCAACAGCTGCAGATGCTGCGATTGCTACAGCGCACGGCGCGACGGTTTACCGGAAGAGCGCCCAATGTACGCATGAGGAATGCCCACACGAGGCGTCACGCGGCCAAGCCAGGGAGAAAGCGGCCGGTCTGAGCCCACCGGTGTGACAACTGCGGCGGCTTCCGTCTTCTCGCTCCCTCCGGCTTCGCTTGGCGGCGCCGCTTAGCGCCAGTCACGTGGCGTTTCGCACGCCCACAACAGGCGACGTGCGCGCATCCAACTCGGGAGGTAACAAGCGTGTCCCCCGTGATTAATGGCGGCGGAATGTCGCCTTCGTCGTCTCAAGGAGCCCTCTTGTTCCCAGTCTAGAGACCTCCCGTGTTGTGAATTAAATTTGCTTCCACTGCTCGGGCCGGAAGCGTTCCAATCGGAAGATTCAGCCCGGGTTCGCGCATCCGACTCAGCTTGGCTCACTGCCGCCTGCAGCGCGCGCATGCTCTCCCGGTGCCGCGACCGCTGAGAGAGGGCCCGCACCGCGGCTTTAATGTCGTCATCGGCTTCCGCCAATCTTCCTGTGGTCTCTGCTTTATCGTACTTTTGTCGGCCTGTCTCATTCCACGCAGATATAATCATCAAGATGCTGGGCTTGGGAGTGTCACTGCTGCGTCCTGGCGTCCCACGTGGCTTAGTTCATGCCCTGACGAACAGTTCGTCGTTGCCCTCCGAGCACCCGAATAATTTTGTCTCACTTGGGACAGCAAATGCGCCAGGCATGACGAAAGACTCGAGGGATTCGCAACCAATGTGTCATATCGTGCCATAATGCAATGCCATAATAATGTGTGTGTAAAAGCGCATTAAGTATGCACCATGTTAATTAGTTGTCACAAGATAGCGTAGCAAAGTCTTCTTGGTAGTCTCCGGATGTACTTTTCATGGAGAGTCTTCGGCTGCTATAAGCACGCATGCATCCCTGTTACCACCATTGTTGTTGACGCAAGGACGTGGGGCAAGTTGTGTTCTCTTTGATCGCCGCATTCACGATACAGTAATCGGAGATTAGAGCAAAATCTTCATGTAGTTTCCTCCAGTAAACGTTTAATGTCTATGATAATACACATCTTGGGTGACCGCGCTCCGAGCTCCTGCGTTGCCTTGTGAGGGCAAAAAAGCTCAGGCTGTGATGCGGACACTATATACCACTATACTATGCAATTGTGTTGCACTATATCCACAAGGAAAAGTTGTGTTGTAATCGAACTCTCCCATAGTTCACAAAATGCTTATAGCGGGTGACATTACATGTAGCGTAGGAGCTCGTAAACCTCAAGTGTAGCCCATTTTGTTCATTTAACAGCATTTTTCAAATTTACGTTCAATCACTGAAGAACAAGCAACTTACTTTCACACCCGCCGTGGTTGCTCAGGGACTATGGTGTTGGGCTGCTGAGCACGAGGTCGCTGGATTGAATCCCGGTCACCACAGCAGCCGCATTTCGATGGAGGCGAAATGCGGAAACACCCGCGTACTTAGATTTAGGCGCACGTTAAAGAACCCCAGGTGGTCGAAATTTCTGGTGTCCTCACACTACGGCGTGCCTCATCATCAGAAAGTGGCTTTGGCACGTAAAACCCCATAATTTTTTTTAAACTTCCTTTCACGCATGAGCTACGAACACCATCACGTGGCGCCGTCAGCAGAGCACTCACGCAGTATCTCGTTGCAGTTGCATATGCACGACAACGGCTGCCGCAGTCGCGCGTGTGTCAAGTGAGCAAGCCAGATTATCAAAGACGGGAGAGTCGCGCGGGGAAGATGAACATCAAGCAACGCGAAAGAGTCGAGCATCCCTAAACCATTTGCGCTACATTTTTGGCTTAGAGATGCCATTAAGCATAGCGCACAAAAGACTATTAGCCCATTCAATGGCTAATACAAAAAAATAATAATAATTGTCGAAGAATTCAGGAAAAGAAAAGCGTTCGTGAATGAGAAGCCAGCTGAAGAAAAAAGAAAGCGCTAATATAATGAAAGACCTAGGAGCACAGGTTCAGGATATGGCCGCGATATTATGTAGGTCTAGTAATATAAACCAAACTGCCACTTGACGTGCGAAATCTGCTGCTTCCAGAGATATTAAGTGAGAACATTTACCAGGGTGTCAACCAACCAGGAAAGCCGGGAAAACCTGGATTCTCAGGGATTTTGAATAGTCTGGATAAATTCAGGGAAAACTCAGGGAATTTGTGCTTCTATCAGGGAAGGAAGGAAGGAAGGAAAAAGTGGAGAAGGAAAGCAGGGAGGTTAACCAGTTTAGCCTAACCGGTTTGCTACCCTACACATGGGAGCGGGATGGCGGGGATGAAAGATGGGAGGAGAGAGAGAGAGCACATAACACAGCAAACACATCGTCAGTTACAGTCTGTCACTCTTGCGCGGTACGTGACATCACTGTCACAGCCGCTTGTCCAAGCCCGTATCCTTCATAAACCGAAGTAGTCCCTTCGTCGCCTTCAGCTGCGATGTCTTCTGTCGGCGATATGTGAAAATGGTTGCAACTGACAATGGTCTATTGTCCAGGTGCGCTAGAACGGACGCCATGGACTGTCTCTGAACATTATATTCAGGACAGTCGCACAGCATGTGTTCCATCGTCTCCTCGCAAAGACAGGCATTGCAGAGAGCGTTGTCGGCCATTCCAATGCGAAACGAGTAGGATTTCGTGAAGGCCACCCCTAGCCATAAGCGATAAAGCAGGGTGGCCTCACTTCGGCGGAGTCCAGTTGGCATACAGAGATGCATCAATGAGGGCAGGTCGTGTTGATGATTGCTGCGGTTGGTCTGGCTGCTTGGTGTGCACCATAGAGAGAGCGTGATCTCCCGTGCAAGCACTTGAAGCCTGCTGGCTGCGTCGGACCGTGAAAGTGGTATGGCCTCTTCCTGTGCGTCTCAAGAGCTGTCCGAGCGGCTTTATCGCCGTCCTCATTTCCTATGACGCCGCAGTGACTTGGTAACCACTGAAACGTCACGTGATGTCCTTTCTCATGTGATGTATGAAGTAGGCATCTAATATCGAGCACGAGCTGTTCGAATGGCCCGCGACGCAGAGCTGATAGCACAGATTGTAGGGCTGCCTTTGAGTCACTGAAAATTGACCATTGTCGAGGCGGTTCCTGATTGACGAAACAAAGTGCAGCGCGAAGAGCAGCTAGATCCGCAGATGTAGATGTCGTTGGGTGGTCAGTCCTAAAGCTGATGGTAATACCTCTTGCTGGGACGACCACAGCACCGGACGAACACTGGATGTTTGTGGAACCATCTGTATAAATATGTGCACTGTCCGCGTAACTCTCGTGCAGAAGAAGCAGAGACAGTTGTTTCAGCGCAGGCGACGACAGCTCAGACTTTTTCCCGATTCCTGGTACGCTGAGATGGACTGTGGGGCTGACAAGGCACCAAGAGGGTATCGATGGTTTAGATGCAGCGGTGAAGCCCGAGGGAAGTTTGTCGTTGTACTTGACGATAGTTTTAGAGAATGATGCTTGGTGCCTGTCTGAAGGTAGTGTTGCAAGGTGGTGATAGGGGGCACGTGCAAAATGTCTGATATGCGTTCTCAGGGCTTCCACCGTGATATGAGTTTGCATTGGGTGGTCCCGAGCAATCGCAATAGTTGCCTCAGTTGACGTGCATCTGGGCAAACCAAGACAAACTCTGAGTGCTTGAGCTTGTGCTGCCTGCAGAGCACGAATATTTGTTTTGCAGGTGTTGTTCAGTACAGGTAGACTGTATCTTAAAAAACCGAGGAAGAGAGCTCTGTAGAGTCTCAGCATTGCGTCTACTGACATCCCCCACGTCTTTCCTTTCAAGTATTTAAACAACTGGGAGGTTGCTGTCAGGCGCCGTTTCATGTAGGTCAGGTGCGGGCTCCAACTGAGGTCTCGGTCGATAATTACGCCAAGAAATCTGTGGGTTCTGACATAGGAAATGGTCCACCCATTGATTGAGATGACATAAGGCGTCATTGGTTTGCGAGTAAATGCCACTAGGGCGCATTTTTCTGGCGATATGCTCAGACCTTGTTCGCACAAGTAGCTCGCTGTCAAAGTAGCCGCTCTTTGAAGCCGTGCACGTATCTGAGGACGTGTAACTGCCGAAGTCCAGACACAGATGTCATCTGCGTATATTGAAATTTTGGTGGTAGTTGGCAAGTGTTCAGCAAGCCCAATAAGAGCGACGTTGAATAGCGTCGGGCTGAGAGCACCGCCTTGAGGAACGCCCCTGCTGGTATAGCGTCGCGCAGTTGGGCCATCGTCAGTTAACACATAGAATGATCTTGCAGAAAGGTAACTTGCAATCCACAAAAATACTCGACCACCTAGGCCAACCGTCACAAGAGCGTCGAGAATCGCCTCATGTAATACGTTATCGTATGCCCCTTTGACATCTAAGAATAAAGCTGCAGATAAACGTTTACGGGACCTTTCGTGCTGGACATATGAAACGAGATCAACTACATTGTCGATGGAAAGCGGTCACGTCGAAAACCAGCCATGGAATTAGGATAAATCTTGTAGTATTCAAGGTACCATTCCAGGCGGCCAAGGATCATCCGTTCCATTATCTTTCCTACACAGCTGGCCAACGCTATTGGGCGGTAAGAGGTGAGCTCTAGCGGGGATTCGCCCTGCTTCAAGATTGGTACCAGGCGGCTCACTTTCCATTAGTCAGGAACATTTCCCTCCTGCCATGAGGTGTTGTATAGACTCAATAGTGCTATCCGTGCGGATTCTCCGAGATAGCACAAGGCTCGGTATGATATATCATCTGGGCCCGGACGCCTGCAGAGAGCTAGTGCCGCCTCGAGCTCCTCCATTGAAAAAAGGAAGGTCCATGCGGCAATCACGGGAATGGGGGACTTCATCTCGGGCTGGAGGGTCTGGACGTGTCGCTTGGTCTGCCATCCGCGCACAAGTCTTCTGCGACATCGATGTCTTGCCGCCCTTGGAAAAGCGCGAGCGCCTTGAATGGAAAACGCCGTTCCGGAAGGCAACGCAGACCTTGCACCGTTTTCCAAATGTGAGACAGCGGCTTGCGGGGGTCGAGTGACTGGCAAAACGTTGCCCAACGTTCAGACGCTAATCTATCCATTCGACGCTGAATCTTCTTTTTTATCCTCCTGGCTGCCCTAAGGTCATGGATTGATTTTGTACGCCGATATCGACGTTCCGCCCGGCGACGAAGTGCGCGAAGTCGCTCTAATTCTATGTCGAAGTCGTTTCGCGTTGTAAGAGATCGTCAGCATGCGAGTGGCGTTTCGCATCGTATTTTTAATTGTTTGTTCTAACCCAGAGGGTAGGCCCTCGCTGCAGGCATCTTCCATATCAGATTTGAAGTTGGCCCATTGAATCGTCCAAATGGTATTCCGTGGGCCAGATCTAGACGACAAGCCTTTGATGTTCAGATAGGTGGGAATGTGATCACTCCCATGTGTCTCAATATCTGGAAACCACTTCACACATCTGGCGAGAGAGTTGGAGACGAAAGCAAGGTCGAGGCAGCTGCCGTATGTCACGCCTCGAAGAAAGGTGGGGCTACCATCGTTCAAGAGAGTAAGGCCATAGTTGTAGGCGATGCTTGATAATCTTCGTCCTCTTGCATTTGTCTTTGTGCTTCCCCATGCTGGATGGTGTGCATTGAAATCTCCTATGATGACCCATGGGGCGGGGCAAACACTCAAGATATCTGCTAATCTTTTAGTGTCGAAATTGCTGGAAGGCGATATATACACGCCTATGAGAGTAAACAAGAGTTTGTTCTTTTTAACTGTGATGCATATATACTGATTGTCGTCGTGGGGCGCAATTGGTTGCAAAACATAGGTGAGTTCACGACGAACAAAAACGATGATTTTGCTGCGTGCACCATTTGTTGATGACATGAAACATTCGTACCCTCACAGTCTGATTGGTTTCGAGAAGTTGGGCTCACAAATGACGATGAGTGGAAACACATTGGTGTACACATACTGACGGAAATCTGAAATTCGTGATTTTAGCCCTCTGGCGTTCCACTGCATGACGGACGCTGCCTTGACTTCTTTTCGGAAGGCTGGGGTATGGGTAGCCATCTTTCTAGTTGAGGGATTCAAGCACAGGGAACATCATCAGGAACTTCTATCAGGGAACATTTGCTGTCATTTTATTGAAAGCGGATGAAACTCGTCCTAATGCTGGCTCGAGTAAAAAAGAGGAATCGTAACGAGTTGCCTTTGGTTGGAGGAGTTGCCAGTGTACACCGACCGATTTTGCAGGCGCACGATTTTTGCGACATGCCCAATAATGCAGACGGCTTCGCGGCACCACCTACCCCATAGAGTCAATGTGCAAGACAATCTCAAATTTCGCACGCAAGAACCTTTTGCCATCCAATTTTTCGGACTCTTTGCCACGACCGTACGTCCGAAACGGCATTAATCATAGCCAACACCGCCGTTTTGATTATCTCGCCGCCTCGAACCGGCGCTCTCGCACGCAGATCCACTGGCAGCCGTAGCCACCACCGCGGCAACGCGAGGGCTAGCTGCTTCAACGTCCGCTATTAAGGCTCTTGCCGTTCGGTGCCGTGTTTTCATAGAAAGAATTCACCGCTTTTGGCAATGGCACCGACTCCGCCTCTGTAATCCTCGCGGTTGGCTTCGAAGCCAATCGCGTAATGCCGGTTTTCTAAAGGCAGCTTCCCCTCAGTGTAGCAGTGTTACGCGCTGAAACATATGTTAAGTATTGCGGTGAAGCTTAACAAGTGTGGGAAGGAGCAATTGTCACGGGACAATTAGGGAATACGTATTAGGGAATTAGGGTATAATTATGGAATACGTATTGTATTCCCTAATTATACACGCGTGCACCCACCGTCTGCTGTCACAGTACGAGCACCGATATGCCTTATAGGTGTACTGTCAAGCCTTCAGAGCTTTTTCGGACGTGCCTGTGGCGATTTTAACCCTTAAGGGCAGTAAAAGACATGCTTAGAACGACAGAAAGCTGAGCTAGTTGGTAAGGATTAATGATGCAAGAAAGGTGAGGCGTGCAGACAGGACACAAGAGAAGAGAAGTGGACAACACGAAGGCCGATTATCATCTGAAGGGAGCACTAAGGCGAAAAAAGAAACAAGACACAAAACTAATCTGTGCATGCTCTGGAATGGTACCACCACGTGTCAGTCGGGTACACAGTCGGCGTTCGTGTTGTCCACTTCTCTTGTGTCCTGTCTGCACGCCTCACCTTTTTTGCATAATAGAAGACATGCATTCATTTTTTCGGACTGCCCGATTTTTCGGAAGTTTTAGCGGCCCCTAGGGAGTCCGACAAATCGTACGTTAACTGTACAGCTGATCAAGAAGATGCTTCAAAGGGTCCGTTGGGCAAACGAGTGGCGTAACGAGGCCGAGAACAGAAAGGACATATATTATTTAGGAGCTAAAAGAAAAATATAAAAGAAAGGTGCTCCAGCCCGTACCACTAAGTATAAACAGAAAGGACGGTCGCATTGTGAAGTGATCGGGAAATGAACTGTGCCGACTCTTTTTTGAAGGAGCTTGAGCTTAAAAAGGAAAGTGTTGGATGACGCCGCGTTGCAGGTGACCCCCATCCAAACCGAAATAAGCTCTATAAAGCAGTGAAACGCAAAACTGAGGCATTATGCTTGGGCTGAGAATATGTCAGGACAGTTGAGGTTGACTTTCCAGCTGCTGAGAGAATCTCACTTGTGACAAAGTTCGGGCCTAATACAAATGAGCTTGCTATCAGTTGATAGAAATAGCTCATTTTCAAAAACATTTGGTTCTGTATGCATCTCTTTTTAATCGTAGTTGAAAATGTTCGACTCGATTTGCAATGGGCTTTACCATTCTTTTTTCGAAGATATTTTATTCGCTGTGCATATTACTTACCCTCCCTTCAGTTTTCTTTTTGGAATTAAATGAACATTACTCCTTAGTATTCAAACTGGATTAAGCTGTTTTTTTTTTTTTTTTTTAATATGCTTACTTAGAGAGTGACTGCATCGGGCGACATAGTGTGAACCCGTCTTGAATAAAACAAAGTTCTTTGTCACTCATGGAGTTTTGCAAAGGCACTCAGGGAAAAGTTGGAAAACTAAGGGATTTTGAAAATGTCAACTTGGTAGACAACCTGTTTTACTGACCAATGCATGGTGGCGTTCGAGCGAATACCAGTCCTGAGCACCGCCACAGTAAACACTCAGTCGGTCATGTAACTGGGGTTGGTACTTCATGTAAAGGGCTGGATGACATTCGAACTGCTTAGCGTAGTCATTGACTTGGGGCTGCGGAGTCTGTCTGATTTCTATGGTCATTGTCACTTTCACTGTCTTTCACATGGCTACAGATATGCGCGATGATTTAATCGCCATGTCACACTTAGGCTACTATACTATACATCCTCAGAATCTACTTTAAATACGTCATTTTTACGTGAGCTGACATGACGACATCTCGCATATATACTTGGTATTGTCATCATTATCAATTTCTATGTGTAGTCGGCCTCCTCTTCCTCCTCGAATTGCTCAGAATCTTTGGCAAAGACGTCACGAGAACAAAGATTAACTACCCCGCGACACGACTGACATTATGTTCAAAGTGTTCTATACCGTCATGCGCCGCGCGCCCATACTCAGCAGCACTAGATCTTGAACACATGCTGGCACTGATGATACCGTGACTCAGCCGGTAGAGCGCCGATCCGAGAATGAGTCTGCAGGCGCGATTCACCGCTAAAAACCAATTATACAATCCACGCTGTATTAATTATTGATTTACCGCGGGTCCGGAAGAAAACGTCATTCGGCGAAAACGTTGCAGAACCTTGCTCTAGCTAATATATGCAGTTGCCTACGAGCATTTCATGCCTGGGAGCAAACGAAGTTGCGTGAATACTTGTTTATTGACAGTCGTCCTTCACAGGGTGACATTTCCTCTTTGCTTTTGTTGTTACTTTCTCTCTCTCTCTCTCTTAGTTATTATTATTATTATTATTATTATTATTATTATTATTATTATTATTATTATTATTATTATTATTATTATTATTATTATTATTATTATTATTATTATTATTATTGATGGCTGCGTGAATAGGTCAGTAACAAACTTGACTCAGTATCGACTGCTAAAAAATAAACTCGCGCTTTGTTTCGTGGAAGCTACAGTGAAAACAAGCGCACAGCGGACGTTTCGACCATCTGGAAGTGCGCGATGCAACGTGCTTACGGGCTTTAAAGGAATCACCAATTTGCAGGGCAAGCCAAGTGTCATGTGAACGCAACATGAAGCTGTGAAGAAGTCAAGCTGAACATTTGCTCACACCATAAAACTGGCGTTAGAACAACCACATGCGTAACACCTATATCAAAAACCCAAACAGCTCTTCATAAGTATCCCTCAAAATAAAATGCTTTGGTGAAAACCATCTTGTATAGAAGCGACTATGACCTATTGTTCTCAAATACGACTGGCAACATTGATTCTTGCTGCAGTGGTGCGGGCCGCGAAGCGGGGGACAAGGACAACGAAAGAACAACGCTCGTCTCCGCTTCGTACTATTTGAAGAGCTTATTACACGCTAGTCCAATCTCTACCTCTAAAAACATCTATCTTACGAGATAACATTGATATAAAGTCTATTCTAGCGACGACATTCTGAAGTTTGAAAATGGAAATTGGAGACAAAATGCGACACAAATGCTTCGCGTGCCGTTGCAGGTTTGCCAACGCGAACGCTTTTTAGAGGATTAATGCTTTAAAAATTATTCCTCTTAATGATCACCACCTTTTAACAGCCTTTAGATCCGAACTCATTCGAAACGTGAGATTCATACGGAAGTTAGCTAATCTACAGCGTAATCCCGCCACATCATCTAACGAGACATACACGTAACTTATATATTCTGCGACCGCGTAAAAATTACGGTTTTCAACTGCTCCACTAGTGTCTCCAAATGTACTAAAGAAGTTTAGTCTAACGGATGAAAATTTACACATTCTGTCAAACAATGGTATATTGCAAATGCTGTGTTGAATGTATGAAGTAATGTTTATTTATGCTTTTTTTTATCGAGTTTTCTGTACTGGGAAGCCTTAGTTTGTGTATATTGACGCGTGTACTTGTTTATCTTTCTCGGGTGACCGCTTTTTCACCGGCTAACAAAGGTTGAACGTTATCGCCCAGCGCAGGACGCGTCTGCATATATTGGAAGTTTCTAGAATGTTATCGATGGTTCTATTCTTTGTCTGTTGTCACCAAACCTTGTGTAATCTGATTCTATGCGCGACACGAATTGCGTAGTACTTTCTGGGAGGCACACGAGCACCAGTGGTTATTCTGGGAGTGGCGTTCACGAACGCATACTCCTACCATATGGGAATGGCCGAGAGCCTGATGTGCGACTCCTGTGGTTGCGAGGAGACCATCGAGCACCTATTATGTACGTGCCCTCGCTACGATGTCCAACGCCTCTCTCTGCGCGCAACTTTACGCAGACTAGACTCGAGACCGTTCACCGAGTCAAAGATACTCGGACCGTGGCCACAACCGTCACTGGCTCGAAAAGCGATTCGTGCACTAGTGCGGTACTTGAAGTGCACGGGCTTAAGAGACCGCTTATAGTGTCATTGTGTACGGTGTCCCTCCCACACATACTCAGTGCTTACTCTCTCCCTTTCTTCCTCTTTCTATACCCCTTTCCCATACCCCCAGTGTAGGGTAGCAAACCGGATGCTGTTCTGGTTGACCTCCCTGCCTTTCCTACCCTTGCTTTCTCTCTCTCTCTCTCTGGAACCTACCATGACACGTAGAAAAGCCGTTGCGCTTAATCCGCAGATCATATTTCGACTATCGCCGACTGTGTTCGCCGCTATCGTTGCGCTTTAAGCGTAACTTGCTTTTGTGGGCGCCAGGTCCACCCAATGATAAGGTAGTTTCGTCATTCACAGTTTTGCGACTTTCTTCATCGTCACTACAACGTGATAATGTTGCGTATATTAGAGAGGGTGCCATCAGAATCAGAATCAGAATTTATTATTAGAAGTTGGGGTCACGTTACAAGTATTTAATATACAGAAGGAGGTCCCATAGTCAAAGACTGTATTGGGACCTCCTGTCAAGAACAGTTATTGTAGTTAACATCTCAAAGCAACAGTAGCATATAATAAGGAAGTGTGCAAGCAACAAGAAAAGAACGGTTACAGAACAAAACACAGAATTGATTAGAAATAATAAGGTTTAGCCTATCTCATGGTAGAAGGAAAAATTGTGCGGGGACAAAATGCAACAGTTTATTTACAACAACAAAAGTTAAAGAAAGAGGAAAAGAAAAAAAGAGAACAAAGACCGAATACAGTAATCCTTGTCGTTAATCTGTCAATAATAAATGCATTTTTAGTTCTCTTTTAAACTGTGATAAAGATCTTGCGTTTTTTATTATGAAAGGAAGAGTGTTTCATATTGCTATGGAAGTGAATTCTACAGTCTGTTTACCATATTTAGTGCGAATTCTTGGTAAAAGAAAATTGTTATTCAATCCAAATTTGGTGGTACTATGAATCAACAGATTAGATGGTGAAACTTTGATCGATGGTAGCTCATTATTCACAAATCTGTAAAAAAGAAAATACCTAGGCTGTATTTAGTGAGTCCAGAAATAGTAGGGATGTTATTCTTGTGTAGTAGGGAAGTGGCATTAGAAAAGCGTGGACTGCAAGTAATTATTCTTATGGCTCGGTTCTGAACTGTCTGGAGACACGCAATAGGTGTTTCCCCAACATATTCTGCAATATATATAAGTAATGTGAGAGTGGACAAAAGAGTGATAAAGTGAGAGTAATGTGGTACGTGTGAAGTAAGGGCGTGTTTTAATTAAGATGCGTATACCATAGGCTATATTCTTTTTTATGTGAGCAATATGATTGTGATATTTCAAATTACAATCAAGTAGAATACCAAGGAAAGATGAACATGAACTTGGAGAAAGGCGGTGAGGACCTAAAGTGATAGGTGAATTGGATGGTATGTTTCGCTGATGTGAAGAGAATGGAACAAATTTAGTCTTAGTTGCATTAATAGATAACATGTTAACATTACACCACCTTAGGATATTTTCTAAGTCAGCATTTAACTTATTAACGAGAGATGAGATATCTTTACGAAAGGTGAATATAGTGGTGTCATCGGCGTACAGAATGCATTTTGTGGAAGAAAGACATTTAGATAAATCATTAATATAAACCAAAAACAGAAGTGGCCCCAGGATAGAGCCCTGGGGCACACCAATGTTAGTAATTGGCTGTCGGGAATAAGCATAGGAAATAGAAACAACTTGAACTCTGTTATACAAGTAGCTTTTTAGTAGTGAAAGAGCAGGCCCACAAATGTCGATTGCTTCGAGCTTAGAGAAAAGGATATTATGATTTATGCTATCAAATGCTTGCGTTAGGTCGATAAAAACTGAGGCGGCGAGAAATCCTTCGTCGATTAATTTTTTTTTAGTTGGTCAGTAAGCTGAATGAGTGCCAGCTCATTCGTCTTCCTTGGGAATATGTGAACATTGTCGCCTTCTGCTGCCTTTCTTTTATCGGGTAGTGGGGCTAGTCAAGCTGTTGCAGGGCGGCTTTTAACTAACTGTCATTTGCCACTTACGTACATTCTGGTATGCAAAAATCTGGTGAAAATAAAAATCAACTGAATCAGAACTCTATCAGTCAGTCAAAATGATAATTTTTGCTGACCAAAATTCACAGATTGTTCAAGCATGATATCTCCTTCATCTTTGATTAAATCGACCGTTATTCCATCTTCTCCTGCCGCTTTTCCTCGGGTCATGTCTTGCGAGGCCCTTCTAACTTCATCGATAGATATATAAGGAGCCCCCGTATGCTGTTCAATACTACTTCGAATGAAGGTAGCGTGGTTGCTCTGGGTGCTGTACGGGTCAGTATAGGATTCTTCCGCTGCTTTTACTACATCTTATTTTACCATACTATGTTACCCTGCTTATCTTTCAGTGCATACATCTTGGCTTGTCCGGTGCTAAGTTTTCTTCTCACTGATTTCATGCTCCGACCATTTTTACTGCTTCCTCTGTGTTTCTCACGTTATAATTTCGAATATCCTTTACTTTCTCCTTGTTGATAAGTTATGACAGTTCCGCGAATTCTCCCTGATCTCTTGAGTTGGACAAGTTTATGGTTTGTCGTTTCTTTATTAGGTCCTTTGTTACTTGGGAGAGCTTGTCTACTGGTTGCCTTGTTGCCTTACCTCCCACTTCAATTGCTGCTTCTGAGATCAGCCTAGTTGCGGTTTCATTCATTACCTCTATGTCATCTTCATCTCTGTGTTCTAAAGCTGCATATTTGTTTGCAAGCACCGGCCTGAATTCGTCTGCTTTTACCCTTAATGCGTCTAGGTTGACCTGTTTCTTCTTGATTAAGTTTACCCTTTCTCTCTTCGTATTGAGGGAAATCCTAGACCTCACTAATCTATAATCACTGCACTTTATTCTACCTAATGATTTCACATCCTGCACGATGCTAGGATCGGCAGAAATTATGAAATCGATTTCTTGTTTCGCCATTAGGGCTTTGCCTGGTCAGCTTCCTGTTGCTACGCTTCCCGGGGAAGGTATTCATTATTCGGAGCTTATTTCTTTCCGCCAGTTCTACCAACGTCTCTCCTCTAGCGTTGCTAAGGTTGATGCCGTAGTTGCCAATTGCTTGTTAACCAGCCTGCTTTTCCCCTCTTTTGCATTGAGGTCGCTCATGGCTACAGTATACTGAGCTTGCACTTTTCTCATCGCCAGTTGAACATCTTCATAAGGCTGTTCTATTTCCTCATCATCGTGACTGGTGGTTGGGGCGTAGGCTTGTACTGCATTTGTTATATACCTTGTTACGTTTCGCCTACAACGCGCGGTAATGCCGGCGCGGATGCAACGGACGCCGGGGCTTTGTTCAAAGCGGCGGACATTTTGGCCCGTCCAACGCCGCCGCAACGCCTACCCGCCAAGCGTGTCCAGGCGTGTTTCAGTGCCACGTGTCTTCGTGTGTGCGTGTGTGTGTGTGTGCCCTCGCTTGTCAAAGCGCGGCAGCCGGGGAGCGGAGTTCCCCGAATGAGGAGCCTGGACGTCTCTCGGCTCAACTGTTCGCGCCGTCGTGTGGGTGAGGGTTGGCGATGCGTCACTACACTCGGTTCAGCAGGTCTCTCGGCCCGACAGTTCACGCCGTCGTGGGCTCATGCTCCGCCGTCCCGTGACCTTCATCCCGTGACCTTCCCTCCTTCCCTTTTGGACCGCGACGCCGAGAGTATAAGAGCAGCTGCCCCCGGACGCCAGGAGGGAGGCTCCGATTTGTACTGTTGAGTTACGTGCTCTCCCGTCTCTCCACTTCGGTCGACCTGACCGGCCGCTCTTTTGCTATGTTAGAATAAACAAGTTGTTCTGTTACCAGTCTTCTCATGCTTTGCCGGGACCTTCGGATGCTTCCAGTGCCCCAGGCCGCCAGGCCAACGCTACCCTTGGGGCTTGCGACCCATTGGCAATAACGGGCGTCAGCACCGAGACCCCAACAACTCGTGCCAGCGGTGCGATTCCAACATCTGGTTGCCAGCGGTGGGATCGCGACAACGGAGGCCAGCAGCGAAGAGATGCGGTTGACTGTATGCTGAGCAGCACAACGACCATCCGGGAGCAGCGCAACGAGCCCTGTGTGATGACTGGTTGCCTGCAGCGGAACGACTGCGCTGAAGTCTTGGCTGCGAGGTTTGGTGAGTGCGGGACTTTCTTCTTCTGAGTTTTGCCAGGCTTTTGTTAGTGTTAGAAACAGAGCTGGTAATTGTGGTTGTCGTTGCTACCGGGTTAGTTTGCGGCAAGACAATAGTAGGCAGTAGAGAAAGCAGCATTCAGAGCAGCCATGGATTTGAAGTCGTTGCGCAAACCGAAATTGCTGGAGCTTGCGAGAGAGTTGGGTCTGGATGTCTCAGACAAACTCAGAAAACCAGAACTGCTAAGGGCTATTCTTGAGTTAGAAGCTGAGGATGACGAGCTGTCGGAATGCCTTGAGACCATTGAGGAGAGGGAGACGGCAAAAAGACAGGAGCGTGAACTTAAAGAACAGAAAGAGAAAGATGAGCGCGAACGTAAAGAACAGAAAGAGAAAGATGAGCGTGAACTTAAAGAACAAAAAGAGAAAGAAAAAGAAGAGCGCGACCGTCAACACGCATTGGAAATGAAGCGTCTCGAGTTAGAGATGGAACGCGCTCGTAATGGAAGTCAGGCACACGGTGCAGGAGAACGAGTATTGTTCAAAATGACTGACCTGATGCGGCCGTTTAAGCTTGGAGAGGACATTGGTTTGTTCCTGGTTAACTTTGAGCGAACGTGCGAGAAGCAGGGGTTCTCACGGGAAACGTGGCCACAGCGCTTGCTCACTTTGCTACCCGGCGAGGCGGCCGACGTAGTCGCTCGCTTGGAGAGAGAGGAGGCAGAGGATTTCGACAAAGTGAAATCGAGTCTGCTAAAAAAGTACCGGCTGTCAGCGGAGGCGTTCCGTCGGAAGTTTCGGGAAAATGAGAAAGGCAAAAGTGAGTCATATACAGAGTTTGCGTACAGGCTTATGTCAAACATGCAGGAGTGGCTCAAAGAAGAGAAAGCGTTTGGTGACCACGAGAAAGTTCTGCAGTGTTTCGGGCTAGAACAGTTTTATAGTCGGTTACCTGAGAACGTGCGGTACTGGGTCTTGGATAGGCCAGACGTTAGTACGGTGGCTAGAGCCGCTGAGTTAGCCGAGGAGTTTGTGACGCGTCGGGCTCGTGGAGCTAAGGACGGTCAAAAGGGTGAATTTGGCTCCAAGTTTGAGAGGCCAAAGTTCACGCCCATGAGAGCAAAGGGGGACACACGTAGTTCGGATGCGAGTGAAAGCAGTCCGACCGAACGTACGGAGACGGCGGCAACCGAAGCCGAACGCAGAAAGCGGTTCGAGATGAGGCAAGCGCGCGTTTGTTATACGTGCCAGAAGCCGGGTCACTTTTCGGCGCAGTGCCCAGAAACAAAACCAAAAGTCGTGTTTTTTTCATTAGGCAGCACTGACGAGAACATCAAGCTTCTCGAGCCTTACATGCGAGACCTCCTCGTGAACGGGAAAGAGTGCCGAGTGCTTCGCGATTCCGCAGCTACAATGGATGTAGTTCACCCCTCTTACGTAGAACCCGATATGTTCACGGGCGAGTGCGCATGGATCAAGCAAGCAGTGGAAGCTCATAGCGTGTGTCTGCCGGTAGCAAAAGTGCTTATTGAAGGACCTTTCGGAGCACTTGAGACGGAGGCCGCAGTGTCATCTATGCTGCCCCCCCAGTACCCGTACCTATTTTCGAACAGGTCCGATCACCTCCTGCGCGAGAAGGGGCTTTTGTTTGGTGAGGCTAGCGTTCAGGCCTTAACCAGATCGAAGGTTCGGGAGCTCGCTGCAAAGGCGGTAGTTGCGGGACCGACGTTGTTGAACGATGAGAAAGGGTCAGAGGCGCAGCAAGCTGGTATTCAGAGCACGCCCGAACGGGATAAAATTGAGCCTGTAGCGTTAAAGGCACCAGATACTGGAGAGGAAATTCCCGATGCGGGAAAGTTAGAAGAGCTTCCGGTCGAGCTTCCGGGACTAGGCTCAGTGACTAACAGGAAAGACACCGATCAAGTCATTAGTGACTTAATAAGTAAAGCATCGCTGTCGCCTGAGCAGAAAACCGAACTACACCAGCTCTTACAAGAGTTTCAAGGTCTGTTCTCTGAGAGGCCTGGTAGGACTTCTGTCCTTACTCATGACATAGAACTTACCTCCCCAGAGCCAGTACGATCCAAGGCGTACCGGGTGTCACCCCGCCAGAGCGATATTATGGAGGCTGAGGTAAAGAAAATGCTACAGCTCGGTGTTATTGAAGCGGGTGAGAGTGATTATACCTCCCCTTTGATTTTAGTTGAGGTACCGGGCAAGGAACCTCGTCCTTGCGTCGACTACCGCAGGCTTAATTCCATCACTAAGGATCAAATTTATCCGATCCCTAACATCGAGGAGCGCCTTGAGAGAGTGAGTAGCGCTCAGTTTATTTCCACCCTAGATCTTGTCAGGGGTTATTGGCAGGTTCCACTTACAGAAGAGGCTAGTAGGTATGCGGCGTTCATTTCACCCATGGGGACATTCCGTCCTAAAGTTTTGAGTTTTGGTTTGAAGAACGCGCCATACTGCTTTTCAAGCCTCATGGATAAAGTGTTGCGGGGACAGCAAGAATTCGCTTTACCGTATCTAGACGACGTAGCGATATTCTCCGCATCCTGGCCTGAACATATGGCGCACTTGCGGGCAGTGCTAACCCGCCTGCGCGATGCGGGCTTGACAGTCAAGGCTCCCAAGTGCCAGTTAGCACAGGCCGAGGTTGTCTACCTCGGACACGTGATTGGTCGGGGTCGTCGCCGCCCCTCTGAAATAAAGGTGGCCGCTGTGCGAGACTTCCCGCAACCGCGCACGAAGACCGATATTCGGTCGTTCTTAGGTGTCGCCGGCTACTATCAGAGGTACATCCCCAGGTACTCTGATATCGCGGCTCCCTTGACGGATGCTCTAAGAAAGACAGAGCCGCAAACAGTCGTCTGGGATGAGACGAAGGAAAGAGCTTTTAGCGCCCTAAAAAGCGCCCTAACAAGCCAGCCTGTGCTACGATCGCCCGACTACACAAAAGGGTTCGTTGTTCAGTGTGATGCTAGTGAGCGAGGCATGGGCGTTGTACTGTGCCAACGGGAAAATGGAGAAGTAGAACACCCCGTCCTGTATGCTAGTCGTAAGCTGACCAGTCGTGAGCAGGCGTATAGCGCCACCGAGAAAGAGTGTGCGTGTATCGTGTGGGCCGTTCAGAAATTGTCATGTTACCTAGCCGGCTCGAGGTTTATCATTGAAACGGATCACTGCCCTCTCCAATGGCTGCAGACCATCTCTCCCAAAAATGGCCGCCTCCTGCGCTGGAGCCTCGCTTTGCAACAATATTCCTTTGAGGTGCGTTACAAAAAGGGGAGTCTCAACGGTAACGCCGATGGCTTAAGTCGAAGCCCCTAACGTGGGAATCAGCCTCAAAATTGCTTGTTACTGATGTTTTTCTTCCTGAGGCAGGATTTTTAACCTATTGCTTTTGTGTAGTGTTTCAAAGTGATGATGTGCTTTCTAGTGCAATTTTCCGATTTGTGGACGCGTTCTGAGTGCTGCTAAACTACTGTAAGGAACTAGGCAGCAGTAAAAAGGGGGAAAGAGCCTGGCAGGGCTTAGTGAGGGTTGTGCCGTGCTTGCTGACTGAGCGGTTGACTTTTGGCGTGGTTCTAACGCTTGCCGGAAACGAGAACAAAAATGTCAACTCTCCCGAAGTCACTTTGCAGTGTCCTGTGTGCACCTGAACGTGAGAACGAGGCCTTCTCTGTGCGCTGCGCTCAAGAAACGCCCAAGGACGCCCAACTTCGGTTATGAGCATCATCGAGCGACATCCCTCCGGACAGCGGATGCAGTCCCCTGACCTTCGGGATCTCCTTCCCCCGGCGGGGCGGTCTGTTACGTTTCGCCTACAACGCGCGGTAATGCCGGCGCGGATGCAACGGACGCCGGGGCTTTGTTCAAAGCGGCGGACATTTTGGCCCGTCCAACGCCGCCGCAACGCCTACCCGCCAAGCGTGTCCAGGCGTGTTTCAGTGCCACGTGTCTTCGTGTGTGCGTGTGTGTGTGTGTGCCCTCGCTTGTCAAAGCGCGGCAGCCGGGGAGCGGAGTTCCCCGAATGAGGAGCCTGGACGTCTCTCGGCTCAACTGTTCGCGCCGTCGTGTGGGTGAGGGTTGGCGATGCGTCACTACACTCGGTTCAGCAGGTCTCTCGGCCCGACAGTTCACGCCGTCGTGGGCTCATGCTCCGCCGTCCCGTGACCTTCATCCCGTGACCTTCCCTCCTTCCCTTTTGGACCGCGACGCCGAGAGTATAAGAGCAGCTGCCCCCGGACGCCAGGAGGGAGGCTCCGATTTGTACTGTTGAGTTACGTGCTCTCCCGTCTCTCCACTTCGGTCGACCTGACCGGCCGCTCTTTTGCTATGTTAGAATAAACAAGTTGTTCTGTTACCAGTCTTCTCATGCTTTGCCGGGACCTTCGGATGCTTCCAGTGCCCCAGGCCGCCAGGCCAACGCTACCCTTGGGGCTTGCGACCCATTGGCAATAACGGGCGTCAGCACCGAGACCCCAACAACTCGTGCCAGCGGTGCGATTCCAACAACCTCCTATTCAGCTTTGCTGCGAATACTGCTACCCTCTCATTAATACTGTGGAGTCCATCAATGTTGCCCGCTATGTCTTTATAGATTAGAAGTCCTACCGTGTATTCTCTTTTATCTGGAGGTCCTCTGTAGCAAAGGACGTGGTCGTTAATCAGCACTGTATGGGCCTCACCGGTTCTAGCCTCACTAAGATCAATAATATCCCACTCAATGCCTGATAATTCCTCAAGGAGTCACACTAGGCTAGCATCACTCGAGAGAGTTCGTGTGTTAAGCGTTGCCAGCTTCAGTTTCCAGTGGTGGCCTGTCCGGATCCAGAGATGCTTAGCACCGTCTGCCGCGTCGCAGGTATGACCGCTGCCTTGGTCAGGTGCTCCGGAGCTGCTGGGGACTGAGGGCCATGGGTTAATTGTGGGGGTCATGAGGGAGGTAGTGGCCGAATACTGCACGAAGGAGGCAATTCTTGTTCTGGTGAGAGATTGTCTTTTTTGAAGTTTAGTGGGCCTTCTTAATTTGGTTGCACCTGGACTAGTATGGCCTCACTGTCTCTCGACATTTTTTTTTGCTGGTGTCACGCGCCAATGCAAGCCTGAAGATCTAGTATACTGGAGGGGGATTCGAGCTTACGACCTTCAGATTATAAGCCCGGTGTTCTACCTCTGCTCCACCCCACCGCCTGCATCACGCCACCCCCATTCCGGCCCTTTATACGCAATGCCTCACGACATCAAGTGTACCAGAGAACTGGAAGAAGGCCAACATTATATTAATCCACAAGAAGGTAGGCATTCAAGAATTGAAAAATTATAGGCCCATTAGCTTGCTTTCAGTATTGTATAAAATATTCACCAAGATAACTTCCAATAGAATAAGGGCAGCACTTCTGTCAACCAAGAGAACAGGCTGGCTTCAGGAAGGGATAATCTACAATGGATCACATCCATGTCCTCTATCAGGTAATCGAGAAATCTGCAAAGTACAATCAACCTCTCTATATGGCATTCATAGATTACGACAGGGCATTTGATGCAGTAGAAATACCAGCAATTATAGAGGCATTACGTAATCAAGGAGTACGGGAGGCATAGATGAATACCTCGCGAAAAATCTACAAAGATTCTACAGCTACATGGTTCTTAACAAGAAAAGTAGACAGTTACCTATGTAGAAAGGGGTCAGGCAAGGAGGCACAATCTCTCCAATGCTATTCACTGCATGCTTGGAAGAAGTATTCAAGCTATTAAACTGGAAAGGCTTAGGAGTGAGGATCAACGGCGAATATCTCAGCAACCTTCGTCTTGCATTGTCTTGTTCAGCAACACTAGGGACGAATTACAACAAATGATTTAGGGCCTTAAGAGAGAAAGTGTGAGAGTGGGATTGAATATTATTGTGCAGAAGACAAAGATAATGTTCAATAGCCTGGCAAGGGAACAAGACTTCCTGATCGCCAGACAGCCTCTAGAGTCTGTGAAGCAATACATTTACTTAGGTCAATTATTCACAGGGGACCCTGATCATGCGAAGGAAACTTACAGAAGAATAAAAATGGGTTGGAGTGCATACGGCAGACATTGCCAGATCCTGGCTGGAAGCTTACCACTATCATTGAAAAGAAAGGTGTACAATCAGTGCCCGCTCGTTTCTCCTTCGGCTGCGCGTCGGCTGCTACAACACGGCCGCCAGAATGCACAGACTGCACGGAAGAGGCAGCCCCGCGTGCTTGGATTGCGGCGAGGAGGAGACGCTTGAGCACCTTCTGCTCCGCTGCTCGGCCTTCGATGCTGAGCGCACTGCGCTATTTGCATCATACCGTCGTGTGGGACTGCCCTGTGACTCGGAGGGAGCACTTCTCTTTCCGGCAGCCCACCCTTCCATTGTCAAGAAAGTGCTTTCTGCCCTACTTGACTTTTGCTGTGACACGCAGCTGAGAGCGCGGCTGTAAGCCCCGCTTCTTCACCCTTCTTGTTATTTTTTTTTCCGCCTTCTTTTCCTTCTCTCCCTGATCTTTTTCTCCCCACTCCCCTTTCCCTGTGCAGTGCTGTTGAGGTGTCCTCCTCTGAGAGACAGTTACGGCACTGCACTTCTCTCTTCCTCTCCTTCAAAAGCCACTACACGCACAATCAGTGCGTTCTACCGTTGCTAACATATGGGGCAGAAACTTGGAGGTTGACAAAGAAGCTCGAGAACAAGTTAAGGACTACGCAAACAGCGATGGAATGACAAATGTTAGGCGCAACGTTAAGAGACAGAAAGAGTGCGGTGATGGATCAGAGAGTAAACGGGGATAGCCGATATTCTAATTGACATTAAGAGAAAAAATTGAGCTTTACAGGCCATATAATGCGTAGGATGGATAACTGGTGGGCCATTATATATACAGAATAGGTGCCAAAGAAGGAAAGGGCAGTGGAGAACGGCATAAAACTAGGTGGGGTGATGAAATTAGAAAAATCTGCAGGCGCAAGTTCGAATCAGTTGGCGCAGGACAGAAGTGATTGGAGATCGCAGGGAGAAGCCTTCGTCCTGCAGTGGAGATAAAGATAGGTTGATGATGACGTTTATTCATGGCAGTACCAGACATCAACATCCTTCGATAATCGCTCTGTTGTGAGCTGTCTGCTGGAGTTATGTCATGGGCTTGTTCTTTAATTTTAGTACGTATTCGTTAGTGAAAACGAGCACTTGGTGCCACTCAAAGGAGTCAACATCTCTTAGACATTAGGTTGCAAAATTCGCCAGTATGAAAATATTACCCTATTCCTCGCTAATCACCTTGCTAATTAAAAAGCGTAGAGGACATGTTGTAATTGCAAACTTTTAAGGTCAGTCAGCACTCAAAGCACCATAATTTACTGGCAACTATGTGCCTTGCCCCAGTTTTGACAAATACGCACTCAAAATGCGTCGCAAAATACATTGTTATTATTCCAGTGAACATTTTTCTGCACTGCACACTTCCACAGTGCAGGCAAGGTCAGTAATGGACACTACATTTGTATCAGGTACAGGCTAAGCAAGTACAGAGACATAATGCGACTGTAAACAGCACAATGTATTTAGCTTTCATGGGAGTCAGAAGGCATTGCACCTCTTCTCACCATTATTTCCTCTGTACAAGCATCAAACATCGCCTTCATCATCGGGACATCGCTGCGTCAACGTTTCACACTGTGCATACGACTGATTTGGTGTTGTAAATTTCTGCATAGCTAGTGAACGGTGTAGTGCATAAACATATACATCGCATGACGTGAAAGTTGTGCCTGCGCGCTGAAGAAAGATGAACATTGCGTGAAATTACGCGTGGCATGAATATGAAGACAATCATAAGGTATGCATTCAGTTGTATCTCATTGAATTACCCGTTGCACTAGAGCTTCGCTTCAGATTGATTCCAACATGCGCGTTAGATCCACATAATTTTTTTTTGCTTCATATTGTGTTGTTTGCTGCATATTTAGTGGTGCGAGAAAGAGAGAGGAGAAAATTGCATGTTAGTGAAAGGCACATCAGGATGGAAGTCTTTCCGGCACTCAACCACATGACCGCCATCACAAGTAAGGAGGTCATGCGTACAAAGCCTGCGAAACTACGATGCAGCAGCGCACCACTTCACTTATCGCTGACAAACTGAGATGGCGCAAGCAGACCACTTATTTTTTCTTTGCAGAAACCCACAACCTCCGCAGTATTCTAAGGGTGCCGCGCAGAAGTGGGCATAAGTGAATAAGCAGATCAATGCACGCTTGTGTGTATTGGCCGGCCAGACTGCGCGATTGTTTTCGAGGAGCGCGCGAGCGTAAACAGGCGGCAGTTGTTCTTGGCATGCGCTTACTCTCTTTCGTACACGTGATCCCATGGGCAACGGGGTGCGGTAGTCGCTGCCCTGTTCCCGGCGCGCGTAGCCGCTGCCTCGTGCAAGCGGCTGCCGCGACGAACAGCAGACACGGCGAGCGTGTTTTGTATAGGCCGCAATGAATTTATCGCCTTATATCGCTCCGCCAGAGCGCGTCAGAAACGGGTGCCCTGTTAGTCGCGACTGAGATCAAAGCCCAGTAGGTCGCAGAAAACCGGAAGCCGACTATTTTAGAAACCTCGTCTAGACGCATAAATAAGTCGTCGTTGGCTTTTCTCTTTATTTTTATTCTCATTTTCGCGCAGCCGGTGGTGCCGCAACCCGAGCGCCGCTTCTCGGGAATCGCAAATGACGTGAGCGTTGCTCACTCAGACCGACGGCCGCACCGCATGCGCGCGGGTGAGCTTTGCAACTTTCGGGTGAACTCCGCTACAGAGTGTCTCAAGCGCCCGCCACACGTCGCCTCGGCTTAGCTTTCGGATGGGCCTGTTTGTTGACAGAAACGGGCGACAACGAGGCAGAAATGGGCGTCGCATGGCTGCCCCCCCCCTTTTTTTTTTACCACGCCGACACACACCCCCACCACTCATCTTCACTCGCTGCGGCGCATTGTACTGGCGCCCCCTAACCAAACCGAAGCCAAGCAGCGTGGGAGCTGGGGTAGAACGCGGGCCTGATTTAGACCACTTCGACGCCATGCCCGACGCGCGGTCGTAGCCAGAAGCGAAAACACAGATGTGGACAGCCCGCAAGCTGGGCCTTGCGGGCAGCCGCCGCTACCGCGAAAGTTAGCCAACATCCGATAGTCACGGCTCGCGTCCGGGCACGGCGACACAGAAGCTCGAGCTCTGAGACGGAGTTGACAGGCCTGGTCAATGACACTGCACAACTCATTCTGCTTTCTTTTCTCTCGCCCTCCATGACGCAACACCTCATATTTTTTGTGCACTCACTCGCCTTCCCTGTAACGTTGCAAACAAGATGCTAGGCTAATGAAAAGTTAGGGGATATATTTCTCACAGTGGTGCTCATACAGTGACGGCAATTCCGCTTCAACACACATTGGAGTCTGCCAGTAGAGCTTTAAAGTTAGCAACACCTGACGACATCCTATATTGAAGGATGAAGGAAGGACTCGTGAGGTACGCTTGCCGAATGTCAAATAGAATTTTCTCGACGCATCACCACTGCTATCAGCCGCTCCAAGCCTTAGTAGTCATACTCCGTACTACATAGCGCCGCTTCGGACGGGTGCATATATTTGTCTTGCGTGCGAGCTGGCTTTAGCAAATGGGGTCTTATCTCATCACCAATAACGACGTTGGCGGATCTTTTGATTGAAGTATGGCTACAGAATTCCATAGGGTGCGAAACATGGTCATTGTGTCTTGTTAATCCAAAATGCCTGCTACTATGATCGGCGGCATTATGCATAGTACATCGGGGTGCTCTCTCCCTGTGGCACGGTTAACGGCTCGACGACGTCATCTTGCGTTACGAGGTGTACCTGTCGTTACCGCGCTGACGGGCCCCTCTTCAAGATTGGCGTTGGCGCCATTTTTGGGAGCAAAAGTGTGAAGCTCGCGGCAAATGCCCGAAAACAGAAGACGGCCGTGTTCCCGGTTGTAAGATAAACGATAAGAAAGCATGGGCGTAACGGCTCGCACTTTGCTTCTATTGTGACCAACGAAGCATGCCGCCATTACGCGAGCCGAGCCAAACATAGTGGGGCAGCGGCGCGCGACCCAATCACAACGGCCGCATTTGCAAGCGATCCCGCGATGAGGTGCAGCCGTTAGCCTCGCCATTGAGCCGGTACTTAATGGGAACACAATTAGTGTGGTTTCCAATTCATTAGGGGGCGGGGGAGTGCATCTCTCGCGTTGCCCCGGAGCACCGAGCACTCGTGCGAGGGCCCCCTGTGCTCTCGTTCTCCTTCCACAAGGCTGTCGTCGCGGTGACGGCCCGTTACCGAGGCTCGCGGCCTCTATACACACACAGCCTGCTTCACTTCATTTCACGATTATGTGGCGTCCTCGCTGTGGGCACCCTCTCAGCTTGGAGGCGCTGCCACGGCCTCGCGCATCAGAAGCAGCAGCGAAAGCTCGTGCGGCTGACTGGCCGCTGGGGTCGCGATCTTGTTTTTCTTGCCGGGCCGCTAATTAGGGGCGCGCTGCTGCGGGGAGAGTCCGCGCGCCGGCGAGCTCCCCATTGTCTGCACTTCTCAGATCCCGCTCGCAGCCGCCGCCTCCAGTGGCCGACGCCGCAGCGCTCGGTGGTCCGCTGGCACCTCTCGGCGCACTGCCCGGCACGTGGAGCTCTCACCTCAAAGGGCGACTTGCGCTTAGCTTTCACCCGGAACCTCATGAAGCATGCCTTTTTTCTTTCTTTCTCACCGATCTTTATCCTCGCTTTTTTGTTTTCTTGTCCCTTTGCAAACAGTGGGCATTCTGTCAAAGGGTCATTGTGAGAAAGCACCTTTTTGTGAAAGGGTGTCGCCAAGTTTTTCATGTTTCTCTCTGTCTCTATCAATTTCTTTCTTCTTGGCCTTTGTACGGAGGCCATTCCTTGAGCTGCTACTGCTGCTGCTCGGGCGTTCCCACCGCCCTTCCTATTGCTAATCCGGCACTCTCATGATGTCATCTCATTAACGAGACTGGAAAAGTACCGCAGCCTAAGAATTGTGAGCTCCATTGTGAACGGCCACGCAATTCCGGACACCAATGAGGTTTGGGCAGTGAGTGTGCTTTCAACGTAAATGTTTTTCTGTTACTAATGTTGCTTTTATTTTCTATACATGCATTTCGCCTCTGGTGAAAGAAAAGTCTACCACAATTTCCTTGGTTTCTCCTCTAGGCTTGAAATCTGCACTCCATCAATACTTATTTGATGCAGGACTTTTGGGTTCGCTGATGTTACGTAGATGTAAAATGAAATTAATACTCTTTCACAACGACGACAACACCCACCCCCCAACCAAAGCTTCACACTTCTTATATTAATGACGGCGTCACACCGAAAGGCCGCTGCAGGCAAAAAAAAAAAAAAAAATGTTCGTTAGGAATGAAACTTTCTGAAGCATAATGTGAGCTAAGCATTTGGGCTGCCAACAGATTTCTCTTTTGATACTTATGGAAGAGAGAGGGGAGGAGGGGGGCGGACAGATAGAGCTTAAAGGGAAGCTGAAACGGTTTTCAATTTCCATGAATTTATGGGGTTGAAAAGAACAGACCTATTAATTTACGGTTCCGAAATTTTTTTCTTCGTTTTGTTAATATAAGGGGCGGAAATCGCTTTCTAAATCCCCCCCGCGGACACGCCCCCGTCGCTTCCCGGAGCGCCGGGTGAGGAGGCAGCCGGAGGAGAGAACCACCGAGAGTGACGTCATTCCCGGGGACCGTGCTGCCGGACCGGCATGCTGGCATGTGCTGGCATGCTTCTTTCCGTCCTGCGCTTTACTAAACGACGCTACGAGAGATCTGCTGCCGCTGACGTTTGTTTCTTTTTGCGATTTTCGTGAACTGTGCTTCCTTTCTGTGCTGCGTGAGTGCTTACAGCCAAGGGCGCCCAACATGCCCTCGTTTTGTGCAGCATTCAGCTGTGCGAACACAGGCGGGCGAGACGATATGGTGTTTCACATGCACCCGAAGGACAAGAAGCTTGCAGCACAGTGGCTCCGTGCGGTGAGGAGAGATAATTTAGTGCCGACGAAATCAACTGTGCTGTGCTCGGACCATTTCCGCGAGAGTGATTATCATCGGAGCTTGACAACGATGCGGGCAATCGGTATTCCAATTAAATCAGCGCGACTGAAGCCCGGCGTTGTTCCGTCTATATTCTCCCACAAGAGAAACACCTCACCACTTCGAAGAGCGGCCTTCGCCAAGAGGCGCTTAGTTTCGAATGAAAAAAAAGAGAATTAACCCATAGAAACAATCGTGTACTTATACGGCTGCTAAAACGTTGTTTTGAATCAATTTGCTTTTCGTTATTTTTTAATTGCAGCCCGTCGCGGCAGCTTCACGTGCATAACCGCGTGAGCAAACGCCGCTGGCACGCTGCGAAGCATAGACGGAAACGCGGGGAGTAGTAAATTTTGGTGACCGGACTTCTTGCGTAGCGTTGCAACTGAGGTATGAAATGGAGTATAGGCTTGCCTAGCGACATTCGACGTACGGTTGCAGTTACCGTAAAGTTACCATGTTTACCATACGGCGGCGCTAAAACTGCATAATATCTGTATGTCAACACTAGCATGCAGCACGCATACCGATTCTTGATCGAGCCACAATCGTAATGTCGTCGAACCATAGTATGAATATTGCACACATAATCCCTCTGGCCATCTCTGGATGTGTATGATAAGCAACTTCCATGACTGTACCTCGCAGCACTGTATGTGCGTGCTTTGAAACTCGGCACTTATGTTCGCGATCGTGTATCAACACGCAAAAAAACGACGGAACTTTAGACAAGCAGCGGCAAGGTGCTTGACATCGCGGAATTGCACCCGTGTTTACAATCTAATGAGAAGTTAGTGCTTCGGCATTCTTGCAGCAGCAAGTTCCCAGTGACACTTTAGCGCGTTTTTTCTCCCGTCATTAGAACGTGCAACTACATGAAAAAAACATACGTGCCAGCTAAGATTTCTAACACGCGAGAAGGTGCACACATCGCTCTCGCTGTTGGCACACTCAACATCGTCGTTGCCGCCGTTACCGCGATCGTTTTCTGTATCGGCTGTCGGTTCGAACATGTACGGCGAAAATGCAACCTGTCCGAGATAGCGAGACCGTCTCATAATGCTTACAATTCAGCTGTGAAGCCAGAACAGAACAGCATAGATGAGAACAGCGTGTTGCGCTCTGAAACGGCGGCGCCGACCGGCGATCCCCGCGAATGACGTCACATCGGCCCCGACCAATCACGGGCAACAGCGGCGTTCGCGCGATGCCCTGAGGCGCTGGTGCGCGTTTTCTTGCAAAAAACAGCCGCTTGCGTTTGTTTCCGCCCTTTCTAAACGAGATATTCGTGTTGAGGGGACTCAAAACTGTACAATGCCGCAGGGAACTCATTTTTTTCGAGAAGTGTTTCAGCTTCCCTTTAAAGCAAATTTGGCAGCCACCTCGCAAATGCCGCAGAGTTATAGATTTGAGTTTTGCTTCTTTCTTTCGTCGCTAAATGGTATGTTGATTTTACACTGCTTTGAAAACACGTGGTTGTGCTTAAAACTTAGGCGAGAGGAAGATCCACACTTAACAAGCATCAAACTTCTTAATAAAAGTGTCCGTTAGAATGAAAACTTAAAGCAAGATGCCAAATACAATCTCTTCTATACAGGGCACTTCACTTTCAATCCCTTTGGCACCGCTTGCGCTCAATGTAGGGTCCTTCAAATTTCAGGTATGGTCAAAGGTTCTGGTCTCCAAAACAGGGTTGCCTAGTCCCTTCAAGCCACTGCGTAGTACCCCGTTTTTTTTTTTGTTTTTTTTTTTTTACCACGTAAGAAGAAGCAATTAATTTTGCTAAGGTGTGCGCCCCAGTAGGCTTCCTAAGCGCTGCTTTTAGTTCGCATGCTTAGTGGCGTGTCCCAGGCCGCCTGTCGGTGGGGCTGCACTTCATCCCACGCGCTTGACCCACCATCCGAGGCCAGCGATCTCGACCATCCTTCCTATTGATTCACTCCGTTGCAATAAAGAAGTTTACGGCGAGCATGAGCAACCACGCCTTCGTCTTTTCTTGCCTGTTTTGTTTTTGTCTTTAACTCTCACTAGCTTTTTCCTTGTGCTGCAGCTCTACGACTACTATAGGGAATAATTCGTCGGGCTGTATTGTTCAAACGTAGCGCTTAAAAATTACGGCATCCTTATGACATCTTTACGACCATTTCACTGCAATATTAAGAGACAGCGTCTAAAATTTAACGCACCAGTGTGGTACGTGGTTTCTATCCGTGCACTAAACTTCTTTTATACGAGCTCAGTTGGCCACTATGGTGGTGACATTTAAATTCTTAAAGGGACACTAAAGGAAAATATCAAGTCGAGCAAGATCATCAGAGTATTCGTCTAGAAGTCTGTCATCGTTTTCTCGGTGTCAATATACCTGGTGTCCTAGTTAACTTAGACAAAGATCTTATAAAAAGCCAAGAGCTCTAGAGAAATCTTACCGACTGCATAGTAGCGTCAGTCGTGTGTACTTACAGCCAGTATTCTTTTTCATCACGAAGTATTAATTAATTAATTGCTTTTAATTAGTGAGCTTCTTAATTTTTGCTTGAATCGCAAACATATCAATTACAGAGTTGTACAGAATCTTAAATAACCTCGGAATCAAGCATTTATTTCGTGCTGAAGTGTACCTGGTTTTTTCCAAGAAAAAACAAAAGCCCGCGAAATATGAAATAGATGCGCGCTCGCGCGCCGCTACTCAAGCGCCTCCAAGCAACCTTTGGAAGATATACGCCTGCATTCATTTATCGCCGCATCGTATAAGGCTTCCTCATGTAGAATGGCTCGAGAGGTTTCGCCCGTTTCACGACCTAACTAGCTTGGTGCGATAAGCGTCAGCATCTGCGGACGCAAGAATGTTGTTCGCGATCATGAGGCACTCGGCGGGATAAATTTAACCTTCGCGTATCATGAAACAAAGCTACGAAACAAATTCAACCAATATTTAAAAAGCGATGCGCAGAAGAGCACGAAAAAAAAATGCAGCTCTCGGAAGAACAGAAAAGAGCTACTCAGGAGTTTATTTCAATAAAAAATAAACCGAAAGCACGTTGTCTCAGCCGGCCATAAAGAAGCATTCAATGTTGCAACTGGTTCAGCCATTTACTCTTTCTGTCTCTTGAACTCCGGTACAGAGGCAGATTTTTTACCTATTTCTATCTTTGTCGCAAGCATTTTTTATGTAAGGATAGGGTGACATCATGAAGGCGCGTTAAACAGTCACGTTTTATACCAGTTTTGGGCGGTGATTTTCAACTACCACTTATAGCACGTGCTCAAACAGGTCACCGTTTGAAGCAGTACAGTACTTGCTTCTTTCCAACACTTGTGCTGTTGCAGCTTTGACCAACGACGTTGGAATCTCGCGGCAGACTCCAAGGTAAATATACCTGGTAGCGAAGCTTCCATAGGAGCCCATACGTTCAAAACATGGCGGTCCATCGGCGGTTCATGGGGCTTAGCGCCATCTGTATGTGGTGGGAACACTTCCGGCGGAAGAAAAAATAATGTGACGCCATGTCCGTTATAAGCAAAAGTGACGTCATCTTGTTTTCGAAGGCGCGAAATTTGTTTTGTTGTCCTTCCTTTGGAGCTATATATTCAAATGCCCCGCCATTCGACTTGATGGGCGTTTCGAGCTTTCAGCGTGGAAAGCGATGCAGGAAAAGCCCAGCCGTACGGTTGTCGAAATAGCATCCCTGCAAAGAACATACTTTCTTCGGAGGCCGAAGAAAGCTTTAGGTGCAGAGTGCTGATCCTATTGTCGGATGCCAAGCCCGTCGGCCAGCGCAGTAGCACGAAAACAACTACACAATTATCTGGCGGTCGTAACTCACTACTTTTGACTGAACAGATTAAGAAGCGATGAAGCTACCCGCGTCACCAAATTCAGACAAACTTCGACAAGCAAGAAAGCACAAACTGTGAGGGGGGCGTATTTCAACAGGTGAACTTTACAAGCGCCTTTCTGCCCATTTCAAGACGTGCATTGCATTGCGAGTGATAGTGGCGTCAACGCCCCCTGTAGCGGTGGGCGTGAAAAGAAATTAATTCATTACTAGTAATAAAATTAAACTTGTATTTTCTTAACTCGTCACGAATATATAAAATTGACTAGGAACTTTATTTTCGTTGAATGAATCTAACTGTGTCTCGTTTCAATTAAAAAACGCTTTTTTCTTTCCCAATGTTTGTTCCCTCCAAACATAGTCGCGCTTCAATCGCTGCTCCCATAACCCCTCATGCTGATGTCGGTGACAATCTGTACTGAACCGCTTTTCGCCCGAAGCTTCACGACCTATTTGAATCGACCTTGCAGACTCTGCTTATTTTTGTCTTTAGGGCGTCCTGTGTGGTAGTTTCGCTGCTGTGCACGCGAATTTCACGTAGCCCCACAAGAAGCCCAGCCGCGCCAGGTCCAGCGACCTTGCAGGCCAGGGTACAGGTCCGTGCCGGCCGTTCCACTGTCCAGGAAAAAGCTTGTCGAGCCACGCTCGAGTCTGACTGCTACTATGTGCAGGAGCACCATCGTGTCGAAACCAGAGGTTCCGAAGGCGCGCAAGTGGAACGTTGCAACAGACGTCGTTCACGGGGCCCTCTAGCGTTTCGTTGACGTAGCGTTGCGTCGTTAGTGTGTTGTCAAAAAAGATGGGCCCGATAATGTTGCCATGAAAAATACCGCACCGCACATTAATCGACCACTGGTATCGGTGTCGCGTTTGTGCCAGCCAGTGGGGATTCCTGTCACTCCAGTAGTGCGCGTTGTGAAGGTTAACTTGTGCGTTTCTGGAAAAATTAGCCTCATCCATCCAAAGTACGTGAGTGAGAAAGTCCGGTTCTTCTTCACGTTTCGTGAAAATCCGATTGGCAAAATCAAGTCTGTTTTCAAAATCTCGGTCTTTTTAATGAATATGTACATGGTATGGGTGCATATGACCTTCTTTTTTTAAATCCTCCACACTGATTACCTTGAGGTTCCGGCCTCCGCACTGGCGTCGCTCACACTACCGTGAGGGTTAGCAGCAAGGAATGCCAAAACATCCGTTCCCACTTCTTTAACTACCGTCGCAGTCCTGTGTCGTTTTCTTGTGAAGCTACCCGTCTCGCAAATGACTTCGCACGTCCTGAATATTGTAGACGGACTAGTGCGTCCTCCACAATGCCACATTTGGAACAGCTTGGCTGCCTTCCTCTTGTCGCCGTGCACCGCCTCCAGAGCCAGGATCATTTTAGCCTTCTGATCATTCGTGAAGGACATGACTGTCTTCTTGAAGAGCAGGTCACTGGCGTGGTACCGTTTAGATCTCCTGTTATTATCTACGCAACGAGACGTCAAGCAAAAATTATTTACGTAATCGACAACAGCATATGCTGGCCGTACAGATCCGCCAAAACGCATTAGATGGACATATGTACTGCGCAAGGTTCGTTTCTGTTGCTAAAGAGAACAAAAGGAACACACGTTGCGGGCACGCCTATCTACAGAACAAGATGAGTGCGCAAAAACAGTCCCAAGTGCGCCATCACGGTTTTCCGGCTTCAAAATCCCTCCCTGCCCCTACGGCTCTGCTACGCTTATCAATGCGTCAGCGGTGGTTCTCATGATGCCGCGATCATCACATAGTGTGAAGCCCTGTATCGGGCTGCCGCCGCTAGTGAAGCCGTGTATCCGTGGCTATTCGCTTGGGAGCGCGTGAGTAGCGGCGCGACAGCGCATATCTATTTCGTATTTTGGATGCTTCGCGCGCTTTTATTTCTTCTCGGAAAAACCAACGAGGCAAAGCTGAGCACGATACATATGCTTGATTCAGAGGTTATTTTAGGTTCTCTACAACTTTGTAAATAATATGTTTGCGATTCAAACAATAATTAAAAAGTTCATTAATTAAAAGTAATTATTTAATTTATACTTCGTAGTGAAAAAATATTGGCTGTAAGTACACACGACTACGGCTACTGTGCAGTCGGTACGATTTCTCTAGAGCTCTTGGGTTTGCTAAAAAATCTTGGTCCGTCTGTGCTGTGTGCTCTCTCTCTCTCCTCCCCATCTTTCACCCCACCTTCCCGCTCCCACGTGTAGGGTAGCAGACCGGTTGAACTAAACTGGTTAACCTCCCTGCCTTTCCTCCTCCACAATTTCCTTCCTTCCTTATCATTGGTCCAAGTTAACTGGGACACAAGGTATCGGTTTCTTACGTAGGAAATTGCCGTCGAAGGTCTGTCCCGCTGCTGCTCCTCAAGTGGAACCGCCCTCACCAAAGCGGAAGACATTACGTCGTCGCCACGTGACCGCCCTCCATGCCTTTGTTATGTCTCTTGTAGACTCTTTCTTCAGCTCTATATACGAAGAGTACTGCTTGGCGGATGCAGTTGTTTAGCTTGCGTGAGTCGCTCTGCGGCTCCGCTTGGGTTCAGCTTACCGATTACGGTCACTTGAGCTTCCACAGCCGGAGCCGGTAGGGTGGTCAATTGCCAGACGTTGCCGCTTCGGCCGTACCACCACTCGCGACCCACCACTCGCAGTGGTGGGTCGCGGCCGCTCTTTGTGCGTCAGAGGTGCTGACGCCACACGTAAGAGGTACCATAGTCGACAACAGATGGCGCCACTTCAATTTTCTGGTAAAGTCATTTTCTCGTTTACAAAAGCTGTTTTTGTTACGAATGAAGAACTCGTTATTGCAGAAGCCTAAACTTTCAGTCTAGCTCGACTTAATATTTTTCTTTAGTGGCCCTTCAAAGCAATTTTAGCCGCCTCAAGCACATGTCTTAGCGGTAACGGACTGCCAAAACTTCAACACATACCCCGTGCTCCTATATCTATGGGGCTTATTTAACAGAAACGTGCGCGTGTCCGTTATCTTACTTTTCAAGCCTGTTTTTAAACTTTTTCAAGCATGGAGGCGATGGTTATGGCTTTATCAAGGGATGAGTGTGCGCAAGACTGCAAAGGAAAAAAAGAAAACATCTGAGGTACTTTTCTGCTTTTACTTTTTTCTTTCTACGCTCACTGAATTCTCCACCCCTTTTCAATGGTAACCAACGCGTTAATTCGAATGCAAGCGAGGCTTCACTGTCAGAATTAAAATATGAGTACCAGAACGCGAAAAAAAAATTTATACCTTGCATGCCAACTCTGCAGCAGCAGCGATGTGGCCCTGAGAAATATGTGCTCGCGTGCCAAAGGTGACGATGCTTTGCTTATTTGCATACTCTTTCGAGTTGAATTTGAAATCCTGGTCGGAAGCTCGTCGCCGAGAAACTTATGCAAAGAGTGATAAATATGGAAAAAAGACAGCTAGCGAATATAAGCACCACAAGAGAGGGAACAGGAGAGAGAGAGAGAACTGATGGCAACGATTGCGACGTGCAAGCCGCTCTGTTTCTTCTTTCTGTTTCATTTTTTTGCATTCTCTCTTTTTCACTAGGTCTGCCTGCCCAACAAGAGCATCTGTGAAGAGCGGGACCATTTATTGAAAGCCACGTCATGTCATCACCCTTTCGATTTTGCTCCCCTCGAACTTGTTGAGCCTGCCGGGGGGCGCTGATCCGTTTTTACTGCGGCTTTACGGGGGCGGAGGTCTTTCCTCTCGCCGCCTTGTCCGAGATTTCACCGCTGTGCACCGCTGCTTCCCTTCAATCCTTCCTGCCTTTTCATTTTGAATTCATTTTTTTTTTCACGTCCGTTTCTCTGACTCTCTGGCTGTGCCCTCACGTTCAAGCGAGGAACGGAGGTTCCGTTTTACCTTCTTATTATTACATCAAGCATTCAGCTCGCACGTGGAGGACGCCGGATTAAAATGTAAATTTCCGAGCGCCCTCCCGCGCGAGACGTCCGGGTCAACGACAACAAGCGCGTATAAGAAGAGTGCGTGCGGGACGCTTGTTGCGCGCGAGCGTAATCGCAGCGACAGAAAAGTATGAAAGGAAAAGGGCATAAGAACATCCAGATGAGTGTGTGTTGTGGGAAAGCTGCTTCCCCAAAGAAACACGGATTGCGAAAGGGTGAAAAATGAAAGCCTGCAAGTAACGATATTGCTCTGGTTAGAGTTCGCGTCTTTTCTTTGGCGTCGTTCCTTTGCCGAAACTTCTTCTTTGTTTGATTTAGTTTTGTTTTCTCGCCGTTGCAGAAGGGCGTGATTCCTCTGTGGCTTTCCATTTATGCATCAATACTCGCGCATTTTCGTGAAATGCTAGCTTTGCCTGTTGCTCTTTCTTTTTTCTTCTTGACACAACTTTACAAGACTCTGGCAATTTCGCGATAGCAAAGCTTCCTGCCATCTTCGTCTCGCCCTACTTGGTATGAAAAGGGAATACCGCGCGGCGAAAGGTTTGAAAGAGCAAAATTGGATTTCGGCGAATAAGCTAGCTGTGGTGCGCATTCGGCGCTCACGGATATTTCTTCTGGTTTGATGCGCATGTTTGCATCGATAACGATCACTTAAATTGAACGTCGCTGTATATTACCCGCCGCAGTGGCTTAGCGGCTATGGCGTTGTGCTGCTAAGCACGAGGTCGCGGGATCAAAACACGGCTGCGGCGGCCGCATGTCGATGGGGGCGAAATGCAAAAGCGCTCGTTAAAAAAATTATGGGGTTTTACGTGCCAAAACCACTTTCTGATTCTGAGGCACGCCGTAGTGGGGGACTCCGGAAATTTTGACCACTTGGGGTTCTTCAACGTGCACCTAAATCTAAGTACACGGGTGTTTTCGCATTTCGCCCCCATCGAAATGCGGCCGCCGTGGCTGGGATTCGATTCCGTGACCTCGTGCTCAGCAGCCCAACACCATAGCCACTGAACAACCACGGCGGGTGCAAAAGCGCTCGTGTCCCGTGTTTTGGGTGCACGTTAAAGATCCCCTGGTGATCCAAATGAATCCGGAATCCCCGACTATGGCGTGCCTCATTCGTGGTTTTGGCATGTAAAACCCCGCAATTAAATTCATTTCTGGCCCGTATGATATTATCAAAATGTTTGACAAGAAACAGCAGACATTTATGAACACCTATTAGTTTGTAATTAGAAAGGCAGACAGTACCAATTGCAACACAGGTGGCCGTAGAATAAACTTCAAAACAGCTCATGTATGACTGCCCATTATACGATGATGAGAGGCTGACTTTTCGCACAGGTTTAGAGCACTTAGATCACATACCTTTTACAGAAGGGAACATCCTGGGACCATGGCCTCGTGTGTCTGCAATCCGCGAAGCCACTAAAGCGCTGCTTCGTTTCTTAACAAGCACTGAACGACTAGCGCTTCAATGCGCATGTGTCCGTGATCACTGTGAACTTCTCTTTTTCTCTAACCATTCATTCCCCTTTCCCCAGTGCAGGGTAGCCAATATGGCTCAGCCTGGTTAACCTCCCTGCCTTTCCCTTAAATTATATCTCTCTCTCAAAATTCACCCCGCGAATTAGGCAGCATGGGGGGGGGGGGGGGGGTTGCAGCAGGCGAGGTTAGCCTGGCATACATAGCCGGCAATTGTTCCGCCTGAGCCTCCTACGAGTGTCGCTATGTGTGTCACCAGGTGTCGAAGAGCCTCATGTCTCGAATGAAGGCAATCAGTAGTCGCTGCACTCTCTTCCTGATTGCCGCGAGCCCTTCGGGGAAAGCGACGTCTTCAAACGTCCTGTGCGAAATACTCGTACCATTATTTTGCAGGCTGTCGACCATCGCTTTTCTTTCTGTGTTGAAATGCACGCATAGCCAAATGATATGTTCGATGTCGCCGATATCACCACAGAAGGCACAGAGCGGGGAAGCGCATCGTCCGGTCTTGAATAAGCAAGCCGGGGTGTACGCCGAGTTGGTTCTGATGCGGTACCACAGCGTTGCGTATTCGCGAGTAATTCCATGGGTCACACAGGCTTGATGTGAAGTCTAATCGATCGCCCCAAAGTGAACGCGGATTGCATCCTTAGGGTTGTGAAAAATGTTTGGCGCTCTTACTTTTGGGATACATGTCAGTGCTAGGCGTGCAAGAGCGTCAGCTTTTTCATTTCCTTCAATTCCTACGTGGGATGGGATCCATTGAATTTTTACGTTAAATCCCTTGCTTATTAGAACTTTCATCAGTGCCAGAGACTGCCTTGTAAACGGGCAGCATGCACTGGTGAAATCATATTTATCTTTATCTGTCGTGTTCCAGTTTATAGCGTTACAATTTACGGCTGAGATTGCGAGCCTAATACCTTAGTTGAATACGCTAAAAATAAGTCCCCAAACTCTGCTGAATGTTTGATTGCATTAAGTAAAATACAGCGAACAGCAATTACGAGCCCCAGATTTATGAATAAGTGTGGCGAATGCCGCATGACCTTGAGCGGAACCCCTGGCACTCCTGGAAACTTTTAGGAATATTCCAGTCGCACGTGAAGTGCTCCTGCATACTCCTGCATAACGCTAAGAGCCGTTGTGTCAGTATTTTGTTGAACATCGCAGTATAGTGACGTTCACGGTAGGACTGTCTCTAGACGCTCATCGCAAGGTGAATGTCGTCCTCATTTTGTTCCTTGTTATCTCTTGACATCTCAGTCTTTTTACAAATTTGACTAGTACAATACTTGGTTCACAATAGTGCTCTTGTGCTACAAACATTCCATTAGTTTGGTCACGCTGCGGTGCGCAGAAACAAGCTCCGTTTAGGCAAGAGTAAATTTAGTTTAACTGTAGTAGCGCTTGCCCTTATCTATGGCATGTCAGAACGTCAAGCGGCCCTGTGGATCACTGCACGCTGTTGGGTCTGTTATCGCTTTTAAGACTAATCACCGGCAACGAGATACCGTTCCGTCTCTCAGAAAGGGGCATCCCAGACTAGAAATGCCACGACCGAAGCACGCACAGCCGCGACGGCGAGATGCGTGCCGCCTACGTCTCGTGGCAGGCGCGCGAGCCAGAAACATGTAACGGGCCCCGAGAAAGAAGCATTCGCTGCCTGCAACGGAGCCGTGCGCGCGTATGTCTTTGCTAACACGATCCTCCCCGCAATTTTCTTATCGGCACGCGGCTTCCTCTGGCGCATATCTTCCTGGCGTCGGTCGGCGTTCATCCGTCTCAACCATCGCGTTGCGAGGCGGGGTCTGCTGGCGGTGGCGGGAAACGTTTTCCCGACTGAAGCGGGGGGAAAAAAGAAGCCGGGGTGCGCGACTGCTCGGGTTTGGCGTCCTTTTGCGGCGATTAAAAGTTACCGTGCGGGGAAGCAAGCCAGCGGTGGCCGCCGCCAAGCCAACGGCGGCCAAATTGCGTTCGCCGGCTTCAATTGTTGGGAAACGGGCTGCTGCGCGGGGATGGACCTCATATTAACACACGTGAGAAGGAGCCGAAGCTGTGTCTCTTGCTTTTCTTAGCGCCACAGCAGGGGGTTGCCGGTCGGTGGCGCGGTTCTTTTCGAGCACGTTCCTTAATTATGCGGTATTGCGTACATTTAATAACGATCGCGGCTGCGGCTCGGCTGCCGCCCCGCTGTGCGCGCGCACGGAGACGGAGAGCCGCCGGTCCAGGTGTGCGCCGAGAGAAGAGCGGCCCAAGTAGTAAAAGGGGGCAGCGGGAGCTGCTGCCTTTCTGCCACCACCGCCTGCCGAGCTCTGCAGAATGGCCACAACTTTTGCGCACCGTCGCGAGACGCTCATTTCAGGCGGTTCGTGGTTTGTTGTGTGGCGGCGCGGTTTGTTTATTTAAATGGGAGAAGCACCCGCGGGCTGAGAAAAACTCGATTCCGCCGCCGCTGCCGCCACCTTGCGCTGCTGCAGTAGCTGCTGCACCGCCTCCGCTTGCCTTCCGTGACCGGCGGAGAATCGCTTTCCGTCTGCGCACGAAAGCCGCCGCTGCTCCTCGAGTGTTTTTCGCGCACGCCTCGCCGACCGGCGCCGATTTTGTTTTTCACCGACCGCTCCGTGCATGCGCACCTTTTTTGTCCTGCGCGGTGGTGGCTGACGGCCAGCTGGTCCTTGAACCGCGCAAGCCCGCCCCCTAATTGAAGGAGCCACGCTCTGGAAAGAAAGGCGTGGGACAAGAGGCGCGCCGAGGTGATGAAAGCATTCTTCTCGTTATTTTCGAACCTCGAGCTGTCGGCGCAACTCCCGCGCCTATGCAGACGCGCTGAGTGTCTCGTCGTCGTCCGCGACGGCTCGCGCTCTGCCAGTGATAGACGTTGCTACATCCTTGGCACGCGTATCGCACGAGGCCGGCTTGTTTCACTCGCGTACCGAGCGCTGTTTTGAGGTTATAGCTACTATATCGGCGTGACGTGCAAATATCCGACGTTCACGCAGGATCGTGGAGAAAGGCCACAAATGGTTCTTTCAGCCACTATAATCGAAACACGAGTAAGACGTAACACGTTTCTTCCCTTTAATGCTTTCATCATCGTTTTTGCGAGCCTTCCTTGTTTCGTACATGCGAAATGAACTTCCGCTGCTACATGTCAGTCTGCGTAGTGAGACTCGGTGAATCGTATTCTCCTATGTCACTTCGTAGATGGCCTTAGTTTAGTAGAGGTGTTATAATAACGGTTTGAGGAGCAACTTTAGTGGTGTCAAAGGCTCCTTCACGGCCAACAAGAAAAGACGGAGACACACGCCACACAAAATAAAAAATTTCCACAACGAGCTGGCATGTACATGGACTATAGTGAAAGACACAGCGGGCTCACGGTTCGGCTGCGTTCACACGAAGCCAACGTGGCTGCATCGCCGAAATAACTGTTCGACGTCGGACGGCAACGCTCTCGCCGACACCTGTGGGTCTGCTATCAAACGGAAGCGTAAGACACGCTGCTGCGAGCTCCCATCTTGCGTGGACGCCCGACCAGACCAACACAACCGCCTGGCTCGGTTCCGTATGTGACTGCCGACGCGGCCTCTTCCAATCTTTTGTGCCACTGCGTGCGAGAAATTAGTCGCCTTGTGCTTCGATCCTCGTCCAACAGGCACGTGCGCTTGCTCTGAGCACGCGCATCTTACTCTCGCAAAAAGTGCCGTTGCGACATGGGCCACATCCTTGCGTCGACGCAGCATGCGAGCAGTCTATTACATTGCAACAAGTCTAATGCTATCGTCGATGCAGAACACTCATGGCGATGGTAAACGAAGCTTTCTAAACGGGCTGCGTAACTGTTCATGATGCCTAGCGACGATGATTTCTTGAGCGTTTTTGAATTATTGCCCTTGCAAAACTCAACTTGTTATTCGGTTATACAGCCACTATTGATCGTTATTATCTCGCAGCTTTTCCACCGCGGACCGAAAACTCTAATGCGAGATTTCTCTATAAGACTGCTTTTCTTTAATAAGGGAGTAACGACATATTTTCGACGCCTCATTGTCTTGCGTTGAATGAAGGTCCTGGACCTCTAAAGCCTAGAAAAAGTACCGAAAGCCCCCGAGCACCCTAAGTATATTATATATTGTTTTTTCTAGTGCT
The DNA here is from genome assembly GCF_023375885.2 of Dermacentor andersoni. Taxonomy (NCBI): domain Eukaryota; kingdom Metazoa; phylum Arthropoda; class Arachnida; order Ixodida; family Ixodidae; genus Dermacentor; species Dermacentor andersoni. Next base: position 82,974,065 of record NC_092814.1, read on the forward strand.
GTAGTTTCCATATCATTTCCTGGGAGGTTACTGGGTAGTGTTGTCATGGCGCAGAAGGCGGTCACTGCGGGAGCAGGTCTGCTATGCTGCTTCATAGGGTCTCACCACGAGTAGCAGCATTGGAGGTGACCGAGAGAACCGGAGCGAGCTACAATACGATTGCATTGCGTGAAACAATAAACTTCAAACAAACAAAACGTCTGGATGTCCTACTCCCGCGTCAGCAACTTCTGTGTCATGACGTCACAACACAGTTACCTCCTGGGAAACGAAATTGAAACGAGCTGTAAGAAAGCTACAACATTATATTATTTGAGGCGTTCTGCGGCTTGCCAGTATTTTTATGAATGGCTTGGAGGTCCTGGACCTCCACTTGGCGCAAAAAATAAAGAGTCGGAAATATCATGCCACTACTCGATCCTTTAAAATAACGACTGGCGCGCACCACTCCTCCAAGAAGGGTGCAGAAATAAAGTTCATTGGAATGAACTTGGTAAGTTAGTCGTTCTGTAGATGTGCACGGGCAGCATTTTCGCGGCCCAACCCTGCCTGATCACTGGCAGATAACATGCAAGCCCCCAGCCGTGAAATTGTAAAGTACACGGTAACAGAGAATGAACTCGTATTCATTACATTTGTCGCCATCAGCGATATCATAGACACCACAGACGTGGGACACAGGTACTGGTAGCTGCTCTGATAACTCTTGCTTCGAAAGTTCCCTACTACAAAACGTGAGTCGACCGAATCAGACAGGCGCCGACGAGTGATGTGGCATAGTACATTACGCCATATCGCCGTATGTGGTGCAGGCGCGCTGCTCACCTGACGGTGAGCAGCACGCCTACACCCCACACGGCGTCGCCTGCTATATATGACGTCGCTTGCTGGAGCCTGCCCGATACCGTCGCCATGCCTGCTTCGCTAGCTGTCGCTTCCATTTCTCTACTGAAACTCGACCGACCCGCACTTTGCGGCCCCGGACCAAAGCCGGGCCAACGGCAAAAAGCGCGCCCGTGCCGTCAGACCAGGCCTTAAGCTAAGGCAGGTGCAGCTAGCTGAGCACCCGCTTCTAGCTCGGTGCAGCTGCTTGTGATGTGGCTCAAGTTTGGATACGTTACACATTCACTATCGCTGCGAGCAGTGTTTTTAACTGTGCACCGGCACAAGTGGACCTTGTGGGTAATGTTTTCGATCGTAAGTGCTCTTTGCGATTGGCTGGTAGCCTTCACTAGTAATGTAGCATCAAGGTTGGCTGGAATTATCTCTTGTGGGAAATTCTAACGTAAGAGCTTTTTTGTGAATACGTGCCTTAATTTCCTTCTGCAAGCGAAGCGCTATAAAGAATTTCGGGCCCACGTCGGACTCCAATGCCGGCCTGGCCCACCCGATGAAATATGCATGTCGGCGCGATCCCAGGCCCGGGACCGACTAATAATTGGCCCGGCTGCCCAAGCCCGGCCTGTGAGTTGGGCAAGACACGCGTTTTCGGGCTGGCATTGGTCCCTGCACACCTTTAAATCAGTCACCCTTAAACTGTCCGTATCTGCGCAATGCAGTATACTAGCTGTTTGCAGTTGTAGCATGGGGCCAGGCCAGATGGAAATCTCACAACAACTCATCGTTGTGAGATCCTTAGTAGCAGATCAGTAGATATTCAGAATGTGGTCACTTTAAATAAGGCTGTACGTGTCAGTTTGGTTCATTTTTGCGCAAGGAAGGATATTTTACCAGTGCTTCTTACTGCAGCCTAATATGAGACGGGCTCAAATAGGCATTATCAAAATGGGCTGATGATGTCTGCTGTTTAAAAGAGACAAATCTCTCTCTAGAAAGAAGACTATGAAGGCCGTTTTTTTAAGCATACAGGCATTATCCCCTTTCACGTAATCCTCCTTACGATCCTCCATGCCTTATGTTTGCTTAAATGCAGGAAAACTTCCCGCATAACTCACGCAGTCACGCATAGTTTGCATTTCCGGGGAGGTATTTTTCCGTGCGTCCTTTACATTTTGAAAGTGACACTCATTCAGGACTGCTTCAATGGGCCATGATATGGTCGTCCAATTATTCTCATATTATCAGTGTAAATGAGAGTAGAAGGACCGGTAGTTACACGCACAAGAAAACTGGGATCTCACCGCACATTTTAACCCTATATTTCAATTCGAAATCGCTGCCGCTAAACCCCTTCCATCAACAGCGACCGCCATTCAGGCATGGCTTTTGTGGCGTCAAGAAGAGCGGGTGCCACCACTGTTTCGTCTGTTCCCAAATATTCCGAAACCATGGGCGCGCCGTGCCGAGAAAGTGGGTGCCCACTGCTCTGCCAGTGCTCCAGCGGAAATCAAGCTCAGCGAAAATGCGCCCCCCCGGACGTGTAGCTTTCCGGCGTGAAGTGTTCGCAGTACAATGCGCGAGAATCCGAAGTCATGCCAGTCCTTTCGTTTCACTTCCAGCGCCCACGCATTTCTGCTTCTTGGGTTCTTTCCTGGGCAATTCGTAAAATTAAAAAACGACGTCAGACCCTCGCTACTCTGCACGCTTTGGCACACAACGGTGCAGCCAGGGTGTCACCCATTGTAATATGCCCGCAATTCTTTCACATGTGTGATCAAAATGGCACAAGGCAGTAAACTCTTGCAGAAAATATCTCTAGCTGACCATCAAGACACACATGCCAAAACGAAACCATGCGTGTACCGTGCACATTGACCACGCAGAGCGCACTTCATTTCGTCGCCCGTCATTGTTGCCAGACTGCTGTACCGTTCAAATGCGATGTGAAAATTTGCAAACAGAGATTTTTTACCTAACCGAATACGCTCAAATTTTGCCACTTTGCTGTAGGAAGCATGTGCATTAACATGCTATTTAATTCAAGCTCGAAGGTTTGCTTGGTGTCACGGCCCCTTAAGGTTTGTTAATCTGGAGGTTCTCTCCGAGAACTTTAAATACCTCCCTAACTTTCTGCTGTGATTTTAAAGCGAAACTTTCTTTGTCTACCCCCTTCTCTTTCCGGGTTTTCTGTCTGTCCGTCGGTTTCTTGCTAAGTGAACCGACCCTGCGGAGAGGCCGAACTGGGTCGACACTACAATCAAGGGGCTGAGTTGGTGGGCCGATCCTTACATTATAGCGCACGGTACTTGATTTCGCAAGGGTTTTACTGGGATTATTACGTGAGTCGACCCCGCAGACAATGTGGTCCTGATAATCCTGATAATGCTATCGCATTACCGTCGTTCAGCCTTATAGCATATGGATCTAGCTTCTTTGCCTCTTCCTCCAGGTTTGGCGTCGGTGTCTCTCCGAATACACGTAGCGGGAAGGTCTCCGACACAGCTGTGGCGGGGAGAGAAAAAAAGCGCCGAGAACAGTTACAGGACAAAAGACATTTAAGAAGGACAAGGAACATCGCGCCTGATAGACTCGGCGGTGTGTCTTCGCGGTCACTTGTTTCGCGTGGGTCACGTGCTTCAGGTAACTGATTGATCGCGTGTTTGTCAGAGGTGCTGACGCGGTGAACATGCAATTGTTCTCTGTACATATACACGTCTTTTAACAATGCTTCCTTCACCACTTGCAAACGTCGCATTTGCCTGCAAGTCACCGGCATTCTCGTCGAATACGTAAGGTCATGTGGACTTTTGTTTCCATTTCAGGAGAAGCCCTATAAAATACAGAAGACGGAAATAAAATACAACTACACGCGGGATGTCTCTTTCACGTAGCATTTAGTTGGCACAGTTTAAAAAACTTCACGTAACGTAGATTCCAACAAGTCTGTTCGATCTGCCGCGCAGTTATTATTTAGCAAATTTACTGAATATTTCCATTCGGAGCACACATTTGCACTGTATCGCACACGTTGATCTCATTTCTTTATCAAGACACAATGCACGCACTTGTTTACTGTTTCCTTTCTGTATTTTTCTTGTCCTTCTTATGTATTTTTTATGGAGATAATCTACGTTAGAATTTCACTTAAAGTTCCGCGCTCATGACTCGTCAGAAACCTCTCTAGCACTCTGATGACGACTTTCAGGAATCATTTGAGGAATCCCTTCGACGTCGCCCAAGCTTACAAGCACCCGCCAGTTAGATTATTTTTGCTTTAGTACCAGCATACAAAAGTTAATAATTTTATTTTTGTTCAAGGAGTTCCGTCCTTATGAATAAACTTTATATTTCTCTAAATGATATTTCTCAAATCTTAGCGAAACTTCACGCAAGCGCATCATTCATCCAACCTTTTCATTCGCACTTCATACAAGATCCCGTAAGTTATCCCTCCATGTGCCCAGTTTTGACGATCGTCCCAGTGACTAATGATAACGACGATGTGGCTAATGATACCAACTTTACGGGCACCATATATGCCACAAGCAGCACAGTGTGTTCGAAGTCATAAATGGCCTGTTATACAGAAAGTTCGTTTTGGTTTAACAGTCCTTATACCATATAAACAGTGACGAAAATTGGAGACTCTTCGTTACGCCGGCTTTCAGATCCCCCCCCCCCCCCCTCCCTGAAATCAAGACTTTTCCTTTCGGGTATACGTACTGACTTCCTGCTGCCAAATGGACGACCTTTGCTCGAAATGACCTCGCCGCATTCTTTCCCCAACATGCTCATGTGCGTGTGAGGCGGCTTTATCAAGAGACACGGGAACATGATTGAGGCTGCGCAAGACGGGATGTCGTTCACGTCGTTTGAAACAATTCCTATGTCGCGGAGCGCCTTGCGCATACTTGCAAACAATTTCTGCGTGCATGACGCGCAACGTAAGCTCGCTAAGCAGAGACCTTGTTTTCCTTTATAATATCCGATGTACGGACGCACGCCTTGGTCGGCGCTCACTCGGCCGCGCGCGCTAAAGAAACAAAAAAGAGCCGGTAAACAGCGCAGCGGCGCGTACGCGCGCCGCCGCAAAGTTTATTCACTCCGGCGCGAAGAGGCGCGCGCTGCCTTCACCGCACGGCGGCGGTGGGGCGTGAGCGGCGGCTCGGCGCGGCGGCCGCAGATACAAAGTTCGTGGTTTTTACGCAAAACGGATCCGTCGGTCACCGAGCGAGAGGCGGCAGGAAGCGCGCCAGCCCGTTTCCCCAGCGCGGGCCGTCTCCGCAGCGAGCCGCCCAGATGGCTGCTGGGTCCGGCCGTTTGTTGTTCTGTCGGGAGGCCCGCCTTTATTTTTAAACGGTTCCTAGCGCCGCGTCCACAGGTGGAAGATGGACGAGGGGGGCGGAACGCCGCGGCTGTTTGTCGGCGCGTCGCTCCCCTCCGCCGGCGCGCAACACCTCTCGACAGGCCGGGCGCTCTCGAACACGATACTCGTCCTCCTCCGATGCGAGCCGCGCCGCCCGCTTGATAGCGCGCCCGTGTTTGCCCCGACAACCTCCTTGGCTGCTTAACCTGCGTACGCCCGGGTGCGGCCAGCTTTGTCGGTCTCCGCTGCTGAAACCGCACCGAGACAAGGGACACGTGTGCCGCCGTTTGGCTACCACGCCTACCCTTTAATCCGGCGTGCAAGACACCTTAAGAGCGCCAGTACAGATGGAGGGCCGATGTGCCGAATGCCGTCGTAGGTGCGGCATTTGGTCGTGTTGCCGAAGCATGCGTGGTATGTGCACAGGCTACGCGACAGACCCACTTGAATCTGTTTATTCGGTAATGTTTCGGTCGGAAACGCATACTTTCTGAACTAATAAGAGACAGCATTTCCGCAGCCGAAGCGCTAGTGAATATGTAATTCCAACTGAACAACGTGTTAGTCTTCGATATTGATTGCTCGAAATGACCTCGCCGCATTCTTTCCCCAACATGCTCATGTGCGTGTGAGGCGGCTTTATCAAGAGACACGGGAACATGATTAAGGCTGCGCAAGACGGGATGTCGTTCACGTCGTTTGAAACAATTCCTATGTAGTCCATTTGTTCCCTTAGCTCAGGACAAGACACGGAGAGGGCGAAAGAAATAGGCAAACACATGCGCCGTATGACATGCATACGCACTAGCGCACGTCCTGTTCGTGTCTTCCTTTCGTGTCCTTCGCGCCTTCCTCGGTGCTGAACGTAGAAATGTCTCCAAAGTGATGCACGTGCCGACTTTTCAAGAACTACCGTTGCAAAAGACAACGGCACTTCTACGGCGTTAAAGGTTCAGTAATGCTCCTTGGCTATTTTAAAAAATATTTTGAGCATTTGGGCGAATAACTTCATTGCCGAAACTTCCACTCCGTGTCATGAAACCTCGCAAAGGACAGCCTCAAAAGGATTATTTTGCTTTATAGCGTTTCCTCTGCAGTACTTCGTGCTTACACGTATATCAGTAGTTACTTATCCAGCTAACTCGTCCGACATTGATACAACCGACAATGAACAAAAGAAAAACTGCTACAGCCAGACTGTGACGGAGAACATGGAGGGCCGGGCTGTCGCCAATGTGAAACATTTTGCTAAAACCTTCAGCACGCTCGGGAGTCGGACCAATTGATATAAAGGCATAGTTAGAAGACAGTGCAAATAGGCAGACAAGCCCGAAGAACATTCATACCCGCGGAACAGGCGATGTACTTACAACTGAACGTCTTAGTGTGAAAACGAAGAATGTAAACGGAATCCAGCTTCTGCGCGCACACTGTTGCAAGAAATGACCAACAACAGTTTCAAGCAAATCAATCGGGCGATCAAGTAGCGGAAAAGATGGAGGTAATAGTAATCTCCAAGGTTTTTCTTGGTGTGTGTGTACGTGAGTGCGCGTGTGTTCATGTGTGTGTGCTCGTGTGAGTGCGTCTGCGTGCGTGTGTGCATGTGTGCGTGTGTGTGTGTGTGTGTGTGTGTGTGTGTGTGTGTGTGTGTGTGTGTGTGTGTGTGTGTGCGTGCGTGCGTGCGTGCGTGCGTGCGTGCGTGCGTGCGTGCGTGCGTGCGTGCGTGCGTGCGTGCGTGCGTGAGAGTGCGCGTGTGTGCATGTATGCATGTGTGTGCGGGTGAGTGTCCGCGCGTGTGCGTAGGCGTGTCTATGCGTGAGTGCGCGTGTGTGTGTGCATGTGTGTCTGCGTGCATGAGAGTACGTCTATGCATGTGTGTGTGCGTGCGTGTGTGTGTGCGTACGCGTGTGTGCGAGTGTGCGCGTGTGTGTGCGAACGAAGGGGTGGATCTTTATTCAAGGGCTTCTTTATCACGCCAGTTTTCCTTTCTTTTTTAACAAAGAATTACATCCACGAGAATTTTTAGATGCACCGAAATATGTGATGGTGCGCTTCTAAATGAGTTATTGTGTTGTTTGAACGCTCGTTAAAACAGCAGCCAGTCTGCTTCAAGTAAAATGCAAGTAAAATGGTAGAAGATTTTCAGATAAAGTAAAAACGTTGATGAATGCACATCCGTTCCGTACACTCCGCTGCTAGAATGCTAAATTCATTTGCTTATAATGTAAAGCATGCCCAGACAGGATTTCCTTTGTATTCGTCGTTGTTTTGCAAATGAACATTCAGACATTAGTTCAGCGCTTCTGTCTGTCTTCGTGTCGGCGTCTCTTTTGCACGGTCTTCTACATACTTCTGAAGCCTATCGATAAACCAATTTGCACTGGTACTGGAAGTATTTGACTGAAACTCATTAGCAGGCGTACATATAGACGCTCGCGTCCTACTCATCTTTTCATCGGTACTTCTATATTTTTACATTTTTTCTTAAACAAATGCCGCTATTTCCAGTGCGTTTTTTTTTTTTTTTTTTCGCTGCCAGCTTGCCAGCATCAACCAGTTTTCTCTGCATGCGGGGTGATCATCTTTAAGTTTTACGAAATTTTTAAAGATCGCCTCTGGCAGTTAGCATAATTCGTGTAATTTAACTATATTATTCGAAGAGGCGAACATTTACCAGCACGAGAAATCCAAACGCATATCCAACTAATTGAAAATTGCAAATTATTTTCTAAATAATTACTTTGTGGCACATATTGAAATTTACGAGTTGTCGCCGGTGAGTTAGCAAGACGTATCCACATAAAATGAACTTCCAGGATGAAACCAGTTTCGAGATATTTCCCAAAGTTTGGGACGAAATACATGGTCGTTCCAGTTACTTTTCCGCTTCAATCCATTAGCAAGTAGAACTATCCAATAAAGCAAGTAGAACTATTGTGCAATCTTACTGTGAATTTGATGGCGCATATCTCACAACTGTTGTCAATCTGGAAAATCATTCTAATTGGATTCGTTTTGCAGCTTCACCATCTACAATTCGTAAGTTGCAATATGTGCCGTAAAGTAATTATTTAAAAAGTTATTTATCGAATGTTTGCTAAGTAGTTGAGACGTGTTTCGATTTGTCGTGCAAGTAATGTCCGCCCCTCTGAATAATCCAGCTGAACGACTTGAATTATGCTATCTGCAACAGGCGCTCTTCAAATATTCCGCAAAACTTAAAAATAAACACCCCGTATACCACTTCCACATTCTGTTGATCGTAGCCGCTCTCCCAACATAGGAAAATGTCCAGATTTTCCGACAGTGTTCCTATAGCTATGCGTCACATGTGACTATTGTTGCAGCACTTCCTGTTTATCGCTGACTGCTATCGTATATTCAATTATATATTTTTTTTTCGGGATCTGCACGCCTTCTTGTAAGCATCATGCGGTATTTAGCATTAGGGATTGCTTATGCAAGATTATAAAAACAATTTTTGTCAGGGCAAATGAGGAGCGTTCCTGCCAAGCGTATAGCAGCCTCGGTGACTAGGGTTCTCTTAACGTGGTCAAGATAAACTAAGGTAAGTTACATCTATAGTAATTCTACACCTGCGAAAAAGAAGGGCAGAAGAAAAAGAACGCGCGGGGATGATCATAAATTTCATCGTCTCTATTATTCACCAGCGCATGCCAGGATCATTCTATCCTCCTTACTTTTTTTCTTTTTCTTCAACAGGATACCAGGACTCCCCCCCCCCCCCCCCCCCCCCCACGTCAGGGCAAAGGTAAACAAGCGCGATGCGGGCTTTCCTGTGTGACCACTCTGGCGAAGGCGCACGTGTTACTGCGCGTTTCACCTGTTCCTGTAAGGATAAGCCGGGGTCGTAAACATCGCTCATCGGACGTGCCTGCCAGCGGCGCTGCGAAGGGGAAGCGCGCTAATGAATGGCCGTCCAATGTGCGGCTGTTCGGCCACCCTCCCCGTACCATTGGCCGGGAGGGTGGGCATCCAGTGCGCGACCAGGAAGAACCAAAAAGCGTAGCAGCTCTGACCAAAACGATTTGAGCTCCGGAGCGAAATTGAAGGTTTTATAAAGACAATGAACAAACCGAAGTCAGATTGCTTAGGCAATCGTAGATGAGTTCTGCCGGATTTTTTTCTTTTATCCGCCATCACTCTTGCCCCGTGCAGGTATAGGTATAACCGGGTGTCCGTCTGATTGACCCCCCTCCCCCCCCCCCCCGACTTTCGTTGTTTTTTTTTTTCTCACTTTGCCTCTTTGACGTTTTGTTATACCACAATTTATGTTTGACCTGTGTTCCTAACAGAAGTGGAGAAAATGCGACGTTCGATAGGCATAGCGTATGCCGGAAATTTCGAACAGAGTTGTCTCGCGAGAGTTGTCACTGATTCCGTACCGAGGATACAGTGGAACTTTTGGTGCTCGACAGGTTATCCGCGAGTTGTACCCCAGTGAAATACGGGCCTATTAGGTTGTCTTGTACGTGACGCCGTTTACGCCGCCAGACTCCTGTTCGAAACCTTATCTATCTGCAAAAAAAAAAAAAAGCAATTCTTATGCTACTGGTGGCAAAGTAAGTTAACTCTTCTAGACCATCTATGGAAAATCGGACAGCTATCTTATTCTCCAAACGTGGAAAATTTCCTTAATTAAATGTCCTTCCCCAATCAATGTGTAAAGTAATATCCAATCAGTTGTTGACAGTTCTCTTTTCCGAGTAATTGTCCCATGGTTCGAAACTTAGCAGTAGTCTCATATGGCGTGCTCGCAGCAGTCATCACTTTCTGTAGGTCACTCCTTGCCTTCGTCCGCCCTAGAGGGCACAGCTTGGTGTGAGAGCCGCCACTGCGCCACCGGCATCGTCCTCAGTTTTCGAAGCTAGTGCTTCTACACAAAGTCTTCCGCGCGTATGTATACATTTGCGATTAGTCACTGGTTTTAACAGTGGACACGAAAAAAGGGCGCATCTATGAGGAATCGCTCACTGCGGCATCGCTTGACGTACTCCCTCCCCCCCCTCCCCCCCCCCCTTCCCGTAAAGGAGGTGACGATCGCACAAGTCTCACCCGCAGACACCATGGTGGCGAACGCTTTTCCCACGGTCAGGGCCGCTCTGCTTTTGAAAGCGAGACACCACGCAGAAAGAATGCACTTTGATGGTGCGTTGAGAGTTGTTCGGCCTCTCCGCGCTGGCATGCTGAGTCGCCGACTCTTGTTGCAGCAAACGCACTGCTGCCCGCCGCTCAGGTTCCAGCCGGCGTTGCGGCGTCTGGGCCCCACACGTGAGCCCCCATCGTCGTACGTTTATTCTCCAGTCCGCCGATCCTGTTTACGCAAGCTCGGTTGACATCCGGAACAGCGCGAACATAAACAAACCAAAGCATGTTGTCCAGACGATGCGTTGGGCTTGAAAGCCCCCCTTTACATGAACTTCGGATTGCCGAAATTGCTATAGAGGCCTCGCCGCAGAGCTCAGCAGTAGCTTTTGCTACTCACGCCCTGCTTCCTAAACTTTACACTAGGACTATGGATGCCTTTAGGTGAACTGAATTTCAGTCTAAAGTCGGTTGAAGCCGTAGTGTAGTGAAAAGGGCCCCGAATCACCTGTTGTCAAAACTTATGTATGGAGATTACAAGGCACTGCCGGTGATGAATTCTGCCGCTATAATTCATAGAACCGTGGAGTTGGAACCAGTACCGTGGGGCACCCTGCTCTCTTTTTCTCTGCGATTTCTTGGGATCCACTGCGAGAGCCCCCTCATCCATGCTCAGTTCGTTATCTCAGCTCGCATTCTCAGTGCTCAGAGCTACGTCAAAATCTCGTGTGCTTTTGCTATACGAGAAAACCGACCGCTACACATTTCAGGTAATACAGATTCTCTGTGCTGTGTTCGCCGGCTTGTCCAACCTTCACAAAAAATACTTTCGCACCACAAGGCGCACTGCTGCTGCTGACATCACTGGCGGTGGGCGGAGAAATCATTGGCATCGCCGAAGAGGTATACTGAGGCCTTCCCAAGATTTTGAGAGCTCGTCCACCTGTGTGATCTACAATATAGTGCCAGAGAAAAGACGGAGAACGAGGGAGCTGGAAATTGAAGACGATGAACAAAACGAGAACAAGGTGAAAGTGGGAGACAGCGTTTCGACAAGTGGACTTGTCTTTTTCAAGGCCACATATTCTTTGAAGCCAGCGTAATACGACCTCGTTCCCTGCTCTTTTAATTTTTTTTTCCATACCGGACATAGCGCAATTGGAATTCGATTACTGAAAAGAACCACAGAGAGAAATTCATCATTGGTGAGTTCTGAAGGAGACGCCATATCAAACGCAGTGGAACCGTGGATGAAAAAATAAGCAAAGAATCACGAAGCTTGCGCTTAAAACAAATGTAAAGATATCTGCTAGTATGTATGACTGAACTGCAGTACACACGTGCGCCTCTGCCGTGATGTAGCACAACGTTTTATGTCACTTTTATGCGCTGTTGTGCGGCAAAAGGCGGTAGGCTAACGTGCTCGTGCAGTGGCGGCAAGACCGCGTGGCCTCACGGCGCTCGCCGCATCTGTGATGATAATGTGTTATATAAACCTATTGACCTCTAAAAACACATAGATTAAAAATAATGGTAGACTAACTGCAGCGAGGTCTTCGTCATACAGAATTTTCCCCCTCTTCAAGAGTATGGTAACCAACCGGGTACGTCCTTGGTTAACCTCCCTACCTTACTCTTTTAGTTTAGGAGACGACGAAGAAATGGCTCTTGTGTGGAACCCCGTTTTCCACTGCTCTCATCTTACGAGTATTTTTTGCGTGTTTTCGGGAGGCGCCGCTCCCTAGACCTTCAGCGATGGAAGCGGAGTCAGCTAGACGGCAGGTCGAGACAGACGTCACAGCGTCAAGCGCTCCGAAGAAACGCAATCACCTCATGAGCGACACAGGCAGCGAGGACACGATACTGTACTACTCTGCTTCAGGAGAAGATCTATCGGTTGACGGTGATTACTTGACAGTTGCGAGGCAAAAAAGGAAAGAGGAGAATCGTCACTGCTTCCTCGTCTTCAAGAAGGACGACGGCGATGACAAAGAACAATGACACGGCTCATACCATCCTCTCCTTGCACGAGACGCGGACCGACGACCTGAATCGACTAAACAGGCAAGCCATATCTGTCACACTAGAGCTCTTGTTCCGATTGAGATTACGGATGTAAGAATTAACACCCGTAAGAACATTCTCACGGTCGATGTCAAGTACAGAGCAGCGCTGGATATCTTGAGTACAGTCAAAGTGCTGGGCAAGGTAAATGTTCGCAACATAACACCACAGGACAGTGATACTTCGTCAGGTGTCATTTATGATGTCGATGAGTCAATCAACGACAATGACCTGCCTATTATTTTGGTTAAACCCGCCACAGCAGATGTAATTATTATTGAAATCCGTCGCCTAGGAGAATAACGTGTGAAGATAACCTTCAAGGAAGGAAGCCCACCATCCCACGTGAAAGTTGAATTTTTTCGTCATCCATCGGGACCTTTCGTTCCAAGACCACTTCAGTGCCGTTTTTCTTTGAAGATCTGGCATGTCAGCGGCATAAGCGAAAATTCGACCGTGCGCTGTGCTGCGCAGAGGCGCAGCACAGCGCTGATGCTTGCCGTGTGATTTAGTTCAAGTGTGGCAATTGCTCTGGTCCCCATGAAGCATCGTCGAAAGACTGCCTTAAACACAAGACAGAGCTGAAAGTCCTAAGAGAAATGGCGAGAGACAACTCAACGCAGAGAGAGGCCGCCGCCAAAGTGCGACGGCGTCGTGCCCGGCGCAGACGACCTTCGTCTACTAGAAATACTGATACCATCGTAATAAAGACGCTACTTCCTGCAGCTGGGGCTCCCAAGGCGATCATCCACACTGACAACACGGTGTCTGGTGACGTAGTGAATAAGTTTACTGCATATGCCTGGCTTGCACTTCCGACATTAAGTCCTCCAGCAGAACAAAGATCGACGGTGGACTACCGACGCACCAATGACGGCACAGATCGCGTGCGAGGTCAAGACAAGCAAGTAAACAAAATAATGAAGTCTCCAATGAAAGTCATTCGCGTGTTGATAAATGACATGCAGACGTTATCTGTTCGGGGTGCATTGCAAGTGCTGGAAGGTCTGGATCCGGTTCTTCTGAGCCTCGAATAGCAAGCACAATGGCTCTACCGCCTCAGCCATTCTTCAGACAAGTCAAAAAAGCGTCTAATATGCAATGCAATGCCCGTGGACTGAAATCTCGTATTGCTGTTTTCGCCATTACATTTTCGCCAATGGATTCCCCATTATTGCCGTCTGTGAACCAAGCCTACAGAAACCCGTCCGGCTCTCAGGCTATGAACCTTACGTGTCATCTACTTGTGGTGACATTACCAAGCTGATCATCTACATACGGTGTGAACTGACTTATGTTGTTCATCCAGTGCGGCCTCATGACAGTAATCAGTATGTCTATTTGACCGTGAAAAAACACCAACTTACATATACTCTAGTACGCGCTTACCTTTCTCCATCAAGTCGTTTCGACAGACAGAGAATGAGTGACATTATAGATGCGACTCCTGGTCCATGAATGGTTGTCGGGATCATTAACGTGCATCATTCACTTTGGGAAAGCATCAAGGTAAATTCCAAAGGAAGAAACCTCGTTTCCTTTTCCTGCGACCATGAACTTTGCTGTCTAAACGATTGCCGTCCCACGTTTCTGCATGGCCGGACGTGCAGTAGTTGTTTAAACTCAGCTTTTATTTCGCGATGCCTCGCTCGCTGCGTCCATTGGTTCGCAGATATAGAAACCCACGGAAGCGACCCCATTCCTACCTACCTGAACAGAAAAGGCCTAACCAAATCGGTTTCATCAAATTTTAAACAATAGACCGGCCCGTGTTTAAATCATGGGCACTTATGGAAAACGCATACCACGAAGGTTTTTCGTCCACACTGGAAATTCAGATCGCCATAGCCATGCAGGAAGCTATGCGTTCATTTCGGCCATTGGAGAAAAACACGGATTTTGAGGCGGAAATAGAGCACCTCCGTGCAATACGCCGGCGAGCGGAGCGACGGTACAGACGGACTAAATCGGTATACCTAAAAGAGGCCAGACGCATTCAAAAGAAAATTCAGCGTCGGCTTGCTGTACTGTAAAATCAACCCGGGAAATCTTTTTGGGAGGCTCTCGACTCGCGTAAACCTCTGTCGGTTGTCTGGAAAATAGGCCGGGGACTTCGAACAGCTCCTAAACAGCGCCATTCATTTAAATCGCTAGCCTTCCATCAAAAACGCCGAGAAGTGGACGTAGCCGAAGATTACTGCGCGAGGATCCGGGTCCGGCCTTTACCTATTCACCTTCCGCAGCTCTTCTTATTGTCTCCCCTCGCTCCCGAGATGCTGGTATGGACGCTCCTTTCTCCATCAAAGAACTGGAGGCCGCACTTGCTGGTTGCAGGTGATCTTCGTCACCAGGACCCGATGGCATCAGATACTCTGCGCTGGCACACCTTGGTCAAGAGGGCAGAGATGCGCTTCTTGGCCTATACAACGCATCGTGGCGTGACGGCCTGGTCCGTGCTACGTGGAAATCCAGTCGCCTTGTTCCACTCCTCAAGCCTGGCAAATCTCCATTGGAATTCGAATCTTACCATCGAATAGCACTGACCAGCTGTGTCGGCAAGGTAATGGAGAGAATGATGCTTACACGGTTAGAATGGTACTTGGAATTTTACAACGTCTATCCAGAGGTAATGGCTGGTTTTCTACGCGGCCACTCGTCAATAGATAGCGTTATAGACTTCGTAACATATGTACAGCACCAGAAACACCTGAAACGAATCACTGCAGCCTTATTCCTTGATGTTAAAGGTGCCTACGACTATGTAGATCATCATTCAATTCTGGACGTCTTAGAAGCTGTAAGGATTGGTGGATACGACTTTCGCTGGATACGCAGCTATTTGAATGGAAGGTCTTTATTTTGACTGAAGACGGGCCAACACCGTCTAGCTATACCAATGGCGGTGTACCGCAAGGCGGAGTACTCAGCCCTACCCTGTTCAATCTGGTGCTGGTTGGTCTCGCCGATTCGTTACCGCAAAGCGTACAACTCTCCGTATATGCAGACGACATTTGCATATAGGCTTCAGAAGTGACACGTGTACAAGTCCGCGCACGACTTCAGAAGGATTCAACGGCCGTGTCAACATGCCTGAGAAGGCAAGGCCTGGAGCTTTCACCTGAGATCTGTGTACTCGTTGATTTTACTCGCAAAGCGATGCTTTGCGGCTTAATGACGAAACTGTGTGATACAGACGAACGCACCGATTTCTTGACGTCATTACTGACAGAGACTTCTCTCGGAGCTCTCACGTTTCGTACATGACAAAGCGTTTGGCCGCCATTGTGGACCTTCTTGCGTTTCTCGGCGGGAAGTCCTGGGGCGCAACAGTACCATCATTGTTGCAACTATATAAAGTACCATTTCCAGGCTTGCTGCAGCACAGCTTACCTATAATAGGAAATAAGTGCACTACAAATATCCGCAAACTCCAGTGTGTGCAAGCACAATCACTCAGAACTTGTCTCGGTCTTCCAAAAACTATGTCATCGATTGCGACAATGACCATTGTCAGAGACGTTCCTTTGGCAGCATGCATTGCTACAGATGTCCTGAGAGCACGCATCCGACACCTGACTAGGATTCCCTCACACCATCTTGCTTACTTGCCAGCAAAGAGGCCACATTCAACATTTGCCGAAACTATTGAAAGACTTTAGTCCTACTTGCCATCACAGTTCACGCCTGCTACACGATTATCGGACCAATTGTGGTTTCTGCACCGGCCGCAAGTGCAAGTGACAATTCCAGGCATCATAAAGAAAGCTGGAGCGCCGTTCCAAGCTTTGAAGCAAGCAATTTTGGAACACATTCACAACGTACACAGATTCCGGCAACATGTCTACACAGATGGTTCGGTAAAACTCAACAGCTCTGCTGCTGCAGTCGTCATCCCGGCAAAATCTGAAGAAATCAGGATGGAGACTTCATTTGTTACCACTTCGACGGGTGCAAAACTTGCGGCACTCCGTGCTGCACTTGAATTATTTAATCC
Organism: Dermacentor andersoni; assembly: GCF_023375885.2. Classification (NCBI taxonomy): domain Eukaryota; kingdom Metazoa; phylum Arthropoda; class Arachnida; order Ixodida; family Ixodidae; genus Dermacentor; species Dermacentor andersoni. The sequence goes on from NC_092814.1 coordinate 82,990,435, forward strand.
GCAATCACCGCAACAATGGACAGTCGTTAGTGACTCCAAGGCAGCCCTTCAGTGCATACAAAGCCCAATGCGCCACGGACCCAATAAATTCGACAGATATATCATCGCAGTCATGACAAGGGACACAAAATAATCTTTCATTGGCTGCCAGGACATTGTGCCATCAGCGGAAATGACCACGCCGACGAAGCCGCCCGATCTGCACATGAAAGTGGTCAACGTGTCCTGATTCCGATTTCGCGAACAGACGCTGCGGCTGCGGACTGCGATAGATGTCCCGTGAATGTACTTTGCCCCTGTGGAAAACGAATGTTTTCACCATGTGTCGTTTGCGTTCGTTGTCTCCGTATATATGGACGCATCTACCAGCTGGGTTACTACGACGTGAACAGACCATGCAATACCGTCTGTCGCTAGGCGTTGCATTTATTAACTCATATGCCTTCCTTATTGGAATGGCCAACAGCCCCACGTCCGACACATGCAGGGGGGATCAAACGCTCGTACACATTATCTTTGTCTGCCCGCGATATAGCGCCCAGAGACGAATGATATGCAGAGTGTCGGACCAGTTGGACAATCGTCCACTAGCAGAACTAAAGCATTTAGGTCAGTGCTCCCAAAGAACATCCGCGATGAAGGCCTTACTCGCGTTACTAAGGTTTCTGCGGTCTACGGGCTTTCAGGACAGAAAGAATGCCGCCCCATCCCGCTCTATAACGTACGCGGTTTGTTTGTGTTCGTCTCCCTTTCTCTCTATCTCCCTCTTCTGCTCTTTTTCTCTTTTCATCCCCCTACTCCTTCCCCCGTGCAGGGTAGCCAACCGGAATTACCTCTGGTTAACCTCCCTGCCTTTCTCTGCATCCTTTTCTCGCTTCGTTTCTCTGTCTCTCTCGCTCTCCAGTCCGGCCGAGAGGGCTATGACCTCGGAACTTTTGCGGCAGATTTTACAATTTCTAGCGTTTTACCGTGCTGTACAAAATACTTCATGCGTGGTTATTTTTTAAGGAACATAATCTGCAATGGCACTGGCGATGAATGATGCTTGTCGATGGAAATATGGCGATGACAGGTGTGTGCGCAGAGAAGCACGACGCGTATCTAGCTATATTCAAGAATCTGTACCTCTTGTGTGAAAGTGGCACATAACCATTCTGAAAGAGCGACTCAGAATGGGCGCAGGCCCATTGGCGCTTTCTGGATAGCTAAATCAAAGAAAATCAAGTAAATCCGTTTAATTTAATGCGCTATTTCATTAAGAGGTGGGTGTGTTTTACAGATACCTTTGAGCCGACATTATTTGTTGGGACTTTATGTAGGAACTTATTTTTCGTATACGGAACAGAGGGTGTTCTTACTGGCACCACTTTGCAGGCCAGCGTACAAGAATTAGCGTACAGGGAGCAGGGGTCAGCGTATGGGGTGCAGGGTTTTCTGGCACTTGAATTTGCCCCACACATATAACAGCACACATTAAACCTTATATCCTTGCAAAGTTCTTAATCATGTATATGAATACGCGAGAGATCGCCTGTCCTCCGATGACATTTACATTATTCATCCTGAGCCGCAATATTTAGAGAAATAGCGTTTCGAGGATCAGCTAATCGCTACGTAGTTTGTAGTCCTATAACAAGTCTGGCCTAGATGAAAAGCTAGCTGAATATCAAGAAAATCGAAAATACTGTTTGTGGGCGGCCCATAAGTCAATTCAAAGGCATTGAAGCAGTCCTTGAATGAGGCAAGCAACATTAAAGGCCGGCGCCTGCATCGCATGAACATTTATCAAGGAATATGACATAGTCATCAACATACCAAAAGATTCTTGCCCCGCTCTTGCCTTTCAAATAACCGGACGCCGTTCTGTCTACTTTAGCCAAATACTGATCACTGAGAATTGGCGCTTTGCATGAGGGGAAACGAATTCCTTTTTTCTGAAGGTAAGGCCTTCAGTCCCACCGAATGTATCTTGGCTTCAGGCAAAATGTGAGAAGTTCCAAACAATTACTTGTAGAGGCACGGGAGAAGTTTTGAAACCTTACGAAACCATTACGTTCAATGTAATCTGCTACGGCAATTGTCATTTTGCCCTTCCAAGACCAGCATTCCTGTGTCTATTACTTGTGTATTAGTCTACCAGAAAGAAAACTGCACCTAATTCGATACTTCCACCTACTATGAACGCGCAGTGCAAGGAAGTCATCTTTTTTGTAACCGTCCGCTTAATAGTACGGGGAATGGGCTTCGCTGCTGTCCAGACCCGTGCAAGAAACCCACTCAAACAAGTTGACGAACCCAGGGGTGTTCTCGGCCCGAAAGGAACTGAAAGTAGCGAGAAATATCAGATTAGGAGCATGCTCAAAGATCGGCTAAAATCTACGCGCGTGCTTTTTTCAGTTTTCAAACGCCTGCTACGAGGTCCGCAGTACAGGCGCTAGCCGTGCTGGAGCCGCTGATTGCAGCTCTTGAACAAGAGCTTACGAAGGAGGAGGTGGCATAAACTTCATTTGTAGAAATGGGTCGACGGTGGAATCGTCCGAGGTGGGCGGCGTCCCTAGTTCAAGATGCCGTGGGTGCCGTTAGTGAATTTTTGTAAATCCGTTGAATACGTGCTTCAGTTTCTCGTGCTAGTAATGTCCGCCGCTTCGAATAATCCAGCTCAAGGAGAAGAATCATGCTATATGCCACAGTGGATGTTTAAAAATTCTGGAAAGCTTAAAAATTATCACGACGCGTAGTGTTATACGGATTACTGGAAACCGGTAAGCACACAGTCACTATTATGCACAGTCATGCACACTTGAAGAAAATATCATGCTTGATTAGGCGCATTTGCGTATGCCGATTTTTTAATGATTTCCTAATTACTTCATATGTTCAAAAAGTCGATATGAGCCTTCACAAAGCTGCACTAGAATTGTTCTTAACTACAGAACTAGATTCTCGCGTGTAATGCTTGTCACCTGCGTGTAAGGCGATATGTTGTGGTGGGCTTTCCTATTTTTTCTCCCTTTACTTGCTTCCTCTTCTTTTTGTCGTTTTTTTCTCCCGTCTTCAATCAGACGGGCGGGGTGTCCATTTTAGGTGACACTTACCGCTTCTCTTTCTTTCGGTGTGGTGTTTGTAAACGCTTACGTAATGAATAATAATAAAAATAGATGTCGAACGTTTCACTGGGCTCTCAGAAAAAAAAGAGAGGATGAAAGAAAAAAAAACTTAAAAGGTGCCCGGAAATTTACTGAAAACATTTGTCATGTGCAATAATTTCTTTGCTGTGAAAATGAAAAGACTAGGCAAAATAGGCCTTCATAACTTCGTCACGTTACGCCGGCAAAATATACAAATCAAATAAAAAGAAGCGACATTCAGCCAGCCGGCTGTTTCTAACATCAGCGAACGACCCATTCACTACATGGTCATGGCTTTGCGGCAGACCTACCGGCTGGCGTACTCATTGTCACGGAGAGGCGCGACAACAACTCGTTGGACTTTGTAACTCGTTCTTTCCTTATCTATATGCAAATTCTTCCTCGCACTTTTATCAGTGCGCGATACCACAGGCAACCTAAAGTGTATGATGCGAGCTTGTGCTACTACCTTCCACGTCATCCACCGACCCCTCCCCCGTTCTCCTCGCGGCTCTTGGCATATCAGTATTCCGCTCGCCATTTCTGCGAAAAGGCCAGTGTCACTCACCGTTCTCTGGGTTGTGGCGTGCCCCTGTAAAGATTATTGCTTTCCTGTCTTTGAGTATCTGGCTGTCCGTAAAGCAGTAAATTTCGCGCATCGGAGGCAAAGCCACATTTCTCAGCGTAAATGTCAGACGCTGTCGCGCTAAGGCTCACGCCTTCGGCAAAGAATCATCATTCGCATTCGGTTACAGATACTTCTTAGGCAGCTATATATATATATATATACTGGTACAGGTCTCCTCTGCCAAAGAGTAGTCCTCCAGAAAGACGCGTATTTGATTTCGCTATGCTCTTTAATCTGGTGAGCGTCGTATCGACCTCCACTACCATCATGTGGATTGACATGCTAGACCTGTGGTCAAGCTAAGGTTAACAGATCTTGATGTTTTAATTATGCAACTCTCGTTTTCTGAACCGTTCTGTCTTTTTTTGTAATTTTTTTTTTTTTTACACTGTTAGGCATCATGCGTTCTTTCAGCTTTCAACGTGTCCATATCCCCGTCGGTACAGGCCGTGCCACAAAGCTAGCTCAGGCATACAACTTCCGTGATTTCTCCGGGTGGTTACTTGGAGATTATTTATATGTTCCTGCCAACTTCGTAGCAATGGCAAAGCACTAATAGTAGTGATAATACATTCTAGAGAAAGGGGCATTTTCCAATCCTGGAAGCTCTTCCTGACAGCCTCATACTATGGGGCAGACTGCGGTGTCATACGAAATGACCAAGCAGATGCGGCCGCTTAATCTTCCCATGACTAGGGTGTCGGAACGAAATGTTTTTCTTTTGGTTTTAGTTTCATTCCACTGCAAAAAAATTCCGTTCGGGTTCTTCTCCGGAACGAAAAAAAAATGACCCGTAACCCTTCATAACAGTTTTGGTTCGCATGCAAAAAATTTCGAAGCAAACCAACGATAAAAACATAGTATTTATAGTTTTCAGTAAGTTAATTATGAATTCTGAGATCATGCAAACTGCCTTATGTCAAGGCACTGATCATGATCTTAGAAGCACATTTCATCGAGTGTACTCACCGAAACGCGAGACAGCTGTTCCGATTAAAGGAACATAAACGAAGGTTAATACTTTGGTAACAAAGCGTCGTACTCGTAGAATATAAAATGATAAGCTCTTCAGCGCGCAAGCCCTGGGTTATGCTCCGATGCTGGCCTGCGCGTGCACCGAGCGGCAGGCTTAGTTTAGTGGAGCGATTGACCGGCTATCGCTCGCACTATCCCTACCTGAGACATGCGCTAATTCTGACGTTGCCTGACGTCGTTTGTTTCGTATTGGCGACTTTCGCCTTGAACCGAAAACTGATCGAAAATATTTCGGTTTCACTCCGAAACAAGATAATAAATAATGTTGGTGTTACGACTTCGTTCCGATAAAAAATAGCGTTTTGTTTCGTTTTTCGTTTTTGGGTTCGTTCCGTTCCGACGCACTGCCCATGACAGTGTCGACCGCGTTGCCATCCCAATGTCAAGAGCGGATGTAACAAGAAAGCTCCGCGTGCCTGTACTCGAGCTTACCCTAGCCTAATGTATTCGGTTGACGTTACAAACCAGGGTCCGAATTCACAAAGCGTTTCGTTCGCAAGTGGTTTTTCTCATTAGATGGCCGCCTTCGCTGCTGATATGCCTGACAATCACAACTGGCCCGCATCTGCTTTTACGAACTGTTCTATCATAAGAACTTGTTTGTGGATACGGGCCCAGCTGTTACGTGCCCTGAATTCCCACCCGAAGTTCAGCCTTCTACAGGGCTTACCGCGGCGGCACGTAACTCTCATATGCCGTTTCTGGCTTCGATTAGCATTCACCTTATGCCTGCTCCTTCCTCATCGGAATGACCAGAAGTCCAGAATGTGAAGTTTGTGGGCGCAAGAAGACGATTGCGCACCTGCTATGTGATTGTTCGTGTTTACATGCACAAAGAACGTTGCTTTGTACCGCGCTCGACGGACTTCAGACCCGAGCCATTTTCTTACGAAAAGCAGAATTCTAAGACCCTGGACGGAGTCGCCTTCGGCCAGACTTGCTTAAAGAGGACTTCTGTGTTCGTTTTGTTTTTTAACCGTTGGGACTGTATGGAAGACCGTAGTCGTTGTCAGCCGCCTTTTTCGTGCTTGTCCCGACAGTCTTTTCAAAGTTTCTCTTCTTTTCTCTGCCTTTTTCCCCTTACCCCAGTGCACAGTAGCCAACTGAATAGTTATTCTGGTTAACCTCTCTTCATAGGCGAAGAGTTTTCATTCTTCCGGTGGGGGGAGGGGGGGGGCGACCAGCTTTCCAAACCCCATATATATATATACATATCTTGCACTTGAAACTTCGTGTGACCTCGAAGAATTGAGCGCTGAAGTGACGGCGTTATACGAGTATATACAAGACCTCATAGTAGGAGACACTTCAATTTCACAGCCTGAGTCCTCTCGGTGGTGTAATCTTCCTTGGTGTAATTGTCGCATACTGGGCTATCGCTAATACTGCTTAGCCTTTCCGGCGTAACTGCAGTCTCTCTCACTCTCTCTCTCTCTCTCTCTCTCACACACATTTCTTTTTTTTTTAATTCTGAGTCCGAGTATAAGCCCTGCAACGCATGACTGCTGTTGATTCTTATTTCGAGTGAATCCGTCTTAGCCTCATTTCGGTTACCGAGGGAATTATACCGGGTGCCCCAACTATCATGCGCCAAAACTTAAATAAAGAGCAGTTGCATTTCTCGAAGAAAACCTAGTTCATATTGTTTCCAGTACAGTGGAGTAGCCGCCAGTAATTCTTTCGTTACTGAGATTTAGTTCGGTAATTGCAATTGTTTATCTAACTCGAAAAGTACTGCCCTAATTTTCAAAGTGTCAATGAGGCATTTGTCGGCGCACTAAAATGACATCTAAGTGCGGTGTTTTTAGCGGCGTACTAATTGCGTACAATTTTTTCCGACTGGCAAAGAAACCTCACGAAGTCTGAAAACTACCACGTGAGTGCGCTCCCACCCGCATCCCCATAACGCAGCGCCCTCAAATAAGCTGATTGAAAGCAACTGCAATGCCTGTCGCAAACCCGAAGGGACAGCGCATCACCTTGATAATGGTACGGAAGGAGCACCAACAGCAGGTTTCACGGCTTCGCAGCTATTCCTACCTCTCATTTCTACGTCACACTTATTATCCGTCTCTCAAGGTCGACTGATCACATTGATAACAAAAGCCCCTTGATAACGCAGCCGAAGCGTCGCTATAACCACGCACGAAATGAGAAAAGCAATGTAATAGGCAGAGAATGTTTCAAAATCCCGGCTTTGCTCGCACCGCATCGGAAGAGTGCGCGCGAAGCTATATTTCGCGCCAGAAACTTGCTTCCGACCAAAGCCAAGTTGAAGTGACCGTTTTATTTTTCGTGAAGATGTATACGTGCTGCAAAAACAGGTTCGTGTAAAAGAATGAAAGCGAAATAAACAGACCGGGAAGCGACCAACGTGTAGAGAAAAGACAAAACCGATGCGCACAAGAAAGTAAATATATCAATTCTAAATGAGCCGGATTGGCAATCAAGGATGTCTCACACACAAGAAAGAAAAAAGAAACACGCCAGATTTTAGTGTGCCCTTATTAACTATGAATTCCTAAGCTCCGTTGAATAGCAGCCTAGAGGACGTGTTCGATTTTTTGCAGCTGCGCAGTACCGTGTCCGTTTTATCACATCTTCAGCGGCTTTCTTGATGACTGACGCCGGAATTCTATCTATGGCAGACATCCGTTATCCTTGCCTTGAACTATTCCGACGTCCGTCTCGATCATGTAAGCATGATCTTTTACATAACCCCAATAAAATAAATCGAGTGAAGATAGGCCAGGTGACCTAGCCAGCCAATTTATAGGCCCGTGCCTTCCAATCTATTGCGCATGAAAAGTCGCATCCAGTCAGTTTCGTGCTCGGCTGCTGCTGTGTGCTGGGGCTCCTTCTTGCTGATAAGACAGAAGTGGAAGACGGGAGAGTGGTACTTCGCTGAGAAATTCATCAACCGATACTTCAAGGATTTCGTCCGCGTAACGCTGTCCAATTTAGTGTGTGATCGAAGAAGATGGGACCGATTATAGCACCGGCGCAAATTCCGAACCACACATTGAGCGACCACTGGCGCTGGTGGCGATTGCGCTTCATCCAGTGTAGATTGGAGTCCCTCCAATAGTGTGCATTATGCAAATTTCCGTAGGCGTTTCTGCGAAAATTGGCTTCATCCGTGCACATTATGTTGCTCAAAAAGTGCGGTGACTCATGGACTTCTGTGACGAGACAATTCGAGAAACCTAGACCATTCTACAGGTCCCTATCTTCAAAGCATTGGTGCTGGTTAAGGTGGTACGGGTGAAAGACCGCCATTTAGAATCTTCCAAACTGATGACTTGGAAATTGGTACCTGGGCAGCCACGTCCCGCACGCTATAGGGTTTGAGGCCATAAATGCTAGAACATCCGTGCGTAGTGTAGGACTCAAAGATGGAGTCCTCCGCCGCTGTTTCTTGAAGCTGCCGGTTTGTCTCAGCTTTGCATAACTTCTGATGACAGTCGATGCGTTTGGTCTACCACCACACTTACATGACTGATATATATATATATATATATTTGTGGCCTTCCTCTTGTTGCCATATGCAGATCCCAAGGCAAGGACTATGTTTACTTTCTGCTCATTAGAGAAAGACGACTGGGACGAAACAAAACGCACCTTTAAACCTTTGCACTGACGTTGTCAATTCGCTTTGGTGGTCATAGGATTTGTGGCAAAAGACAAAAAAAAAATATCCGTGCACTTTATCTACGCTAAGACAACAGCTATCATAGCTTGTTTCCAACTGGCACCTAACGCGACGTGTTACTTCGGCCGGAGCGCGGCAGATAAGGCACTAGCTCGATCACGATGTTTTGTTTTTCTTTGTTTCCTTTATTTCGTTCTGGATAACTCAGAGGGAGCCTGTTCGAGGGCGCTGCCTTATGATCCGGGTGGGAGTGCAGTCCCGTAGTATCCTCCGTATTTCTCGGGGTTTATTTATCAGTCGGAAAAAAGTCAGTACGCAATTAGGACGTCGCTGAAAATAGCGCAGTTAGATGTTCCTTGGCTGTGCCTTCAAACGCCTCATTGGCACTTTGATAATTAGGATAGTACGTCTCGAGTTATATAATTGATTACAATTACGTAATTAAATCTCAGCAACGAAAAAATTACTGGCAGCTACTCCACTAAACTGTAAACAATATGCACTAGGTTTTCTTCGAGTAACGCAATGCTTCTTTTTAAACCTTGGCGCTTGATAGTTAATTGGGACACCCTGTATATATTTATAACCTTTGCATGCAACTGACGTCGTTGACGATGTTTCCATCCCTAATAAATGTAAATTATTAGAATTTTTTTTCATGAGTCATTAGCATTGCTGACTGAAAAAAAAAAAATACTGAGACACACAGCATTCACATGCATTTCACACACCATTGATAAAAAACTGCTAAAGGGGTCACTGAAGTCTATAGGTTTTCTTCATGGTCAAAAAAGCACGCAAAGTAATTTGAAGCGTGGTGAATATACAGCAACATATTCATTCTCTAGGCATTGGCTACTTTTAATTGACTACCTCCATTTCTTTCAAAAATATAATAAACTTTGTCTTGTGTGTATATTTAAATATATTGTATATGTGCTTGGTGTTTACAGTGGAAATTTAAAACAATATTGAAGTGCGAAAATACGGATGAGGCAACCGCCGCTATTGCTAATGCGCGCGTCCTCCTATTGTCAGTATTTGCAGAAATAAAGCGAAAATATGAATTAAACGCCGTGCACGTCTGCGCCAACAATGATGCAGTTAGCTATCAGCCCTAGTAAGATTTCAAGTGAAAAGGTCAAGGAAAGTCAAAAGAAACCTCAAATGATGTGGACGAGAAAGCCCTGGTAATGGCACTTTAGCTGTTTTTTTTGGGGGGGAGGCCTCAGCCCCCCCCCCCGGAAAACTCCGGAGGTGGGTCAGGCCCCGGACCCCTCCCCCCCCCCCCCCCCCCGCCCCCGTAGTCGACTCCTATGCCTTTCTTGCTCTCATTTTTTTTTTCAATATCTCTATCTCATAGATCTTACGCGCAAATGCATCTCTCAGTCGACAATCTCGAACCATCACTCTCCCCAATGACGCAGTCATCCTTTACATTGAGAGCAGATCAGGTCACCCCACCTGTCAGGAGTGCGGGCGGCAACCTAGCGCGGTACACGCGTACTGGGAATGTCCCTAAGCCGTCACCTCCCCCCATATTATCACACGCGCCAACATCCGCCCCATCCATGCCTTACAGCTGGCTGAACTGGCACCCGAAAACATACGCCAAAGGCAGCGGCTGCAGCTGGTGCGCTACGTCCGCCACATCCAGGGGACGAAGACACCCGTGGCCACGTCCCTGCCGGGGAACGCCAACTCCACCAACAAAGACGGCTCTAACTAGAGTGGTCATATAGTGGAAGTTTATTTTTGTTTACTTCTACATAATATTGTCGCTACTGCAAGGTTCGGTTCTATGTTCGATACTGCGGGCAGTGTTGTCGTAGTAAAACTGATATTAAGGAACCAACAAAAGGCTCTTCAGAGGTAATGAGATTCAAGTTATTTTAACGGAAGCAAATGTATGTGTCTTGTTAATAATGCGAATTTAGTGCAGTGAACAATGAGGACGCATTATAGTTAAACCAGATAGATACATTGCTATGACTACTTTTGAAAGAAAGAAAGAAAGAAAGAAAGAAGGAAAGAAAGAAAGAAAGAAAGAAAGAAAGAAAGAAAGAAAGAAAAGGTGATAGGGGCACCGAAGCGGAGCATCGTTGTCATTGTTAACAATGGAAGCTAGTTCCCCGCCTGGCTTCGAGCTAAGATAACATTCCCATGGCAACAAGGTAATCGCAGTGGCATGCTTCAACAATGAACCAGAACAAGAAGTCGCCACAAAAGACAAGCGTGAAGCAGCTACTCCTGTGAACGTTGACGTAGAGGTTCTCCTTCTGTGGCCCCCTATAATTTATTTTCTTTGAAAAGTGGTACAACACGAATAAACAAACGTTCCTCTAAAAGTGAGAAACATTATTCGCATAGCTGTTAGCTTGAGCATGGTGGAATGGTCGAGATAAAGCGGAAATTCTTGTTTCTAGCTATTTATCCTTCTGCAGTGCGATTCGCATAGCGTACTGTTACCGTCTGAACCACACTCTCGCCAATATCACCTTGCATGATAACATAAATAACCGCAGCGGCCACAGTGTTCGTCCTCGAGAAAGCACGCCACCGCAGAATCTGCCTATATACCACCCGATTCCATAATCGCCTAGCCTTGAACCTCGAGGTCCCGTTGTAAGTGCTCTGGGATTACTGTTCCAGTTACAGCCAGGCAAGTTTCTTTCTTTTCTTCTTTCTCTCTCTCCCTTTTCTTCCCTTAGTAGTTTTCTGGCGCAGCACTAGAAAACTTCTATGAGTGGCGCGAGCGCAAGTGGGCCCAGTCGCCGCTGAGAGGGTTGTTATCTCTGTCGGCCGACCTCGCGCCCCGTTCGTGATTTGCATAGAGGTCGATGCACGAGCCCGAGGACGCGCCTGTGCAAACGGGAATTCGTCCTTATCCGAGGTGTCCCCCTGATAGCTGCTCTGCGCGACCTACGTGGCGTTGCCGTGCCGTCTGTGATGGACAGCTTGCCAGCTCTGTGCATGCGTTCGACCGGAGGTCACTGCGTGCGCGCTGCGAGAGGTGCGAACGCGCTGAGCATCGCGTACGCTCAGTTTACCGCCCTGCACCTGCTTGAGTCGTCAGAGTACGCGCTTCCTAAACATAGCATCCTGACTGCTGCCTATTTCATCCTCTATCTGCAAGGCCTCCTGAGAGCTGAACAGTACAAGAAACGAAGAAGAAACATATAGCATATGTGACGCGTACTATAGCGGGCACATATGTACTTGTGTGCCAACCTATAATAGCCGGTCTCGTTGTTCCGGAGATGTCGTTAAAACATACCCTCTGCCCTCCCTCTTCTCGTTTGCACTTGTTCTGTCTTTTTCGAAATGCATTTCGTGCACACAGGCAACGCGTTGGTGAAGCGTAATAACTGCTGACGCTCTGTAGGTGAGCCCACTGCCTCTCCCTTGCGAAATAGAATTATGATGAAATTATGTTAATACGAAATCGAAATAGGCGTCTAATGTGTAGTGTGAAATTGATTGAAAACTATTCAAAGGCATCGGAGCGACTGCCGATGCTCACTCATGTGTGATGCGTGTTCTTTTCTTTTATTGTTGCAGATGGTTCCCTGAGGTGACGTCTCGGAGGACCCAACTGAGGACAAAACCGTTTGTCGCAAAACGCACACAAAACTTTTAATGCAACTAGTATGGAGAGAAACACATAAAATAAACACTCAATGAAACATTCACAACAAGAACTAACATACACTAAGAGCTATGAAAGTACCAACAGCACTTGAGTTAGGGGCTGACTATGAGTGTGAGCGCACGCAACAGTTCGACGCGGAGGCGCGGAGACGAGGCGGCGAAAGAAATGGCGTTGGTCTCACCACAGTGTCGATGTAGTTGAGCAATGAGCCAGAGAACAGAGCGTGGCAGCTCCGTCCTGGAGATAGAATGCAGGCGGCTTGGCAGCACGGGCAGATGGAGGCGGCTTTCTGGTCGGGCAGCTGGACGCAAGCTCGGGCCCGTAGCCCGACTGCTTGCACTCCGCCTTCGGGCGCAGAAGTTCGCCAGCCTCGGGTAGCAGTCCATGCTCGGGAAGAGTAGCGATGCCTGGGAACGGGTTTACAGGAGGCCCGGGTCGGTTGAAGCCCTGGATGCTCGGGTTCGGAACGCGACGGCTCGTCTTCAAGTCCCGATCAAATGTAAAATCGGTTTAAAGGTATTCAAAGGCATCACAATAACTGCCGATGCTCACTCATGTGACCTATTTGCTCATCCTTTGAAAACGAGACGTAAATGAGCTCGGCGCATTTTAATGCCGCAGTTTTCGTTAGGTTCATCTAATTCATCGTGAGATTCGTCAGAACCACAGAAGAAGATTATGAACATTATAATGGAACATTATAATTGAGACATTATAATGGAACATTATAATTGAGATACTCCAAGGTTATGTTAACGATCAGAAATTGATGCATGTCATTGTTTTTCCACAGGTACCAGAACAACTGTAATACGTATGAAAGCAATGCAGTCGATGCGGCGACGCGTAAAAAAAGCATTGTGCAAATGCACCTCGGGCTGCTCTTGGAGGTTGACACACTTGCAGTCGACCCCCAGCCGCGCACCCCCCCCCCCCTTCCCCTCGTCCAGGCCACTTCCACGAAAAGAGGAACCTACAATGACACGTCAACCGGCTTACACACGCCGCAGCCTCACATTCCTCCACCAACGTTTGATAGCGCATTATCTTTCTTTTCAATCCAACACCCTAGCCGCAAACACACTCTCGGGAGTTACCTCACCCACCTGCATTACCCTCTCTCCCCTTTAGAAGAACAGTACCTATATACCTATACTGTGCCGAGGAGAGCACATGTCGCCTTGAAAAAGACAAGCTCACTTGTCGAAATAGTGCCTCCTGCTCTCACTTTGTTCACGTGTTGCGCATCATCTTGAATTTCCATCTCCCGCATTCCCCGTGTTTTCCTTGGGGAGCTATAGTTGCTCATTTCTGTTAGCATGATTGACTGCCAATGCATATACAAAACGCACAAGGAGGCATGGACAGGACGAGTGCGATTGCGTTCGTCCTGTCCACGTTTTATTGTGTTGTTTATGTTTGCATGCGCAGCTAGTCATTCATGCTAATAGCCTTCTCTTGGGCTCAGGGAACAGAATTTACATAACAATTACAATACTTACTTTACGAAGGACCGTTTCCTCATTGATGCCCACAACCTATTAAAGCGGCCACCGTCATAACGAGACGAAGGCGGCGGCGACGGCAAATCTGCGAAGACAAGTAACAAATTTCGTCTACGTAGCCCCTGATGCCCTTAAGATGCCCTTAACCTTAGTGGTAAGACCCGTGGCCTAGTGTGTGTTGCATCCTGTATGGAATTAATGCTACTCCCGTGTAATTAAGAAGACAAATTGACTACCATGAAGCAACCGTTTTCAACCTTTCCACCAGATCCCTCAGCTAACTCAACCTACCTACAAGACGGAACTTTTTTCGGTCGGCAAAGTCACTCAGTTGCATGCTGCCGTCATTCCGGAAAAATATGAACGCTTAATTTTAAAGTAGCGAGAAAGTTTAGGCTCCGTACTTTCACTAAGCCTCGCACAGCTGTAAATATTCAAACACAGACCTGAACTCCTGGGGTCCAAGTAAGAAACGACTAAAAGAAAAAGAGCTGTCTGAAATCAAGCTTGATTTCAAAATGAATATTCAGCAGAAGATGCACCACTCTGAGATGCTGGACGGCAAGACTGCGAAGACTTGATTATTATGACTCTTCTAGAATTGTGCGGGCTGTTGGAAACGAAGTCGTGTTCTAAAGTCAACTCGACAACATGGCAGTATACTTGAGGTGCAGCCTGTTTACCAACAGTCTGCACCAAGGCAACATAGTAGCTGTGGAGAGTCGAAACCTAATAGAAGGTTTTTTTTTTTGTGTGTGTGTGTGTGTGTGCGACTAAGCAATCGTCACTGCTTAACATCGAGTACAAAGTTTTGCAAGCCTGTCAGTAGCGTTGCGCTCTAGATCTGTGTGGCGTCTTCACCGGGCAAACCGATGTATCGCTGTCGCACCTCTGAATACGAGTTTAAGGATAAACACTAACTTAATATAAATTCTGGGGTTCTCATTGCGTTCCAAAGCCACGTGGGGGACTCCAGATTAATTCTAACGACTTGGAGTTGTTCATCGTGCAGCTAAATCTAAGTACACGAACGTTATTTGCATTTCGCTCACATTGAAATGCAGCCGCCGCTGGTGGCATTGAACCCACGACCTCGAGCTCAGCAGTGCAATTCGATAGTCACTAAGCTACTTTGGCAGGTAATCCTAAATGTAAGAAGCTGAGGTGAAGAAACCCTGATACTGATAAACTCTGACACTTCGCAACATGCTTGGGTCAGAGAAAAAAGTCATTTCCTCTAGAGCAGCAGTAGAGGTGCAATCAGCGTTATGGTACTAGAGAGGAACCAGTCATCTTTAGAACAATAAAGATTACAGTGACGCTTAGCGACCGGACCAAGAAACAGGCGAAAATTTCTTTGCATCTTCATTATGTGAAGATTAAGAGCACAGTCGAGAACTTCCAGTAGCGGCGCTCTTCCTGGAACATAACTTGACTGCAACTTGATTTTGGTGTGTTGATTCATGTTGAAGGGATAGTGAAGGAGCGCGATGGTCGGAGGACAGTAAACATATCGCGCAAGTCCTCTTGTGTATGTTTTCTGCCTTCGTCCCCGTCGTTCTGCTTCGACATACCTTGAACGTGACTAAAAAACAAGATCGCCACTATTCATCGGCAACTACTGTTTATCTCGCAATAACATGAATGTACAGTCAACGGTAACTTCAAAGAGAACAAGAGAGCCGCTCCTAGAACACGTTCAAGCGCTGCTCTGGCCCAGTTCGGTTTAGCCTGGTGCACGTCACCAAAGTAACGTTGTAGGCAAGAACAGTCCCTTACCGACACGACTCGCCAACATTTCCGCTTCAGTGATGCCTTGCAATAGCCTTTCAGACGATCACTGCATATGCTATCGTAACGCACTTAGAACAGAACTTTATTTCAAGTGCGTACACTCCAGGAAGGAGGCCGAAAGGCACAATGCCTGACGAGGGCCTTTCTCCCCATGGTAGGCATGTTGCACCTGCGGGGTAACAAAAAGAAAAAAAAATACATAAGCAGCGTAGCATATGCCTCAACACTTATTGGTATAATAACAAAACAAAAACAAACATCAATCTACGGTCATAAAGAAAAGCTTCAAGCCACTCCCATGTCAGCTATCTGAGGGAGTACAAAAACACCCGACATAGAAGAGACAAAAAAAAACTGAAGAACTGCATAGCAGAGGTTAGGAGGCACTAGCTAAAACATTGGTTAGAAAAACGCGGTGTATAACAACACAAAATCGGCATAAACAAAAATAGCCAGCCTTCTTGACACAGCACATGTACCCACCAAGGGACAAGCGCAATCGTATCATAAATAGTTCTGTCACTTTTCTCTTCTAGATTTTGTAATTTTTACAGTCATAGATAAGATGTTGAAATATATTGTTTTCATTCAAAAAGGCAACCATATTGTGTTTAAGGATTTTGAAGCCGTAATTTGCCCTTGCTTTTGGTGCTTTTGTTGCAATACGTCGAAGGTTATATGGATTTCGAGGAGCCTTTGTGGGTGGAAGAAAATGAGGTTGAGAGAATGAGGTAATCGAGAATGAGAATGAGAATGAGAATGAGGTAATCGCAAATAGAAACCGCAACACCTTAGACATCTGTCAACCAAAGGACCAGGCAGGATTTTGTAAAGGCTACTCAACAATAGACCATATATTCACGCTATCAATCAAGTGATAGAGAAATGTGCGGAATATAACCAACCCTTATATATAGCTTTCAATGATTACGAGAAAGCGTTTGATTCTGTCGAAACCTCAGCAGTCATGGAGGCATTACGGAATCAGGGTGTAGACGAGCCGTATGTAAAAATACTGAAAGATATCTATAGCGGCTCCACAGCCACCGTAGTCCTCCATAAAGAAAGCAACAAAATCCCAATAAAGAAAGGCGTCAGGCAGGGAGATACGATCTCTCCGATGCTATTCACAGCGTGTTTACAGGAGGTATTCAGAGACCTGGATTGGGAAGAATTGGGGATAAAAGTTAATGGAGAATACCTTAGTAACTTGCGATTCGCTGATGATATTGCCTTGCTTAGTAATTCAGGGGACCAATTGCAATGCATGCTCACTGACCTGGAGAGGCAAAGCAGAAGAGTGGGTCTAAAAAATAATCTGCAGAAAACTAAAGTAATGTTTAACAGTCTCGGAGGAGAACAGCAATTTACAATAGGTAGCGAGGCACTGGAAGTGGTAAGGGAATACATCAACTTAGGGCAGGTAGTGACGGCGGATCCGGATCATGAGACGGAAATAATCAAAAGAATAAGAATGGCCTGGGGTGCGTTTGGCAGGCATTCTCAGATCATGAACAACAGGTTGTCATTATCCCTCAAGAGAAAAGTGTATAATAGCTGTGTCTTACCAGTACTCACCTACGGGGCAGAAACCTGGAGGCTTACGAAAAGGGTTCTACTTAAATTGAGGCAACGACGCAACGCAACGAGCTATGGAAAGAAGAATGATGGGTGTAACGTTAAGGGATAAGAAAAGAGCAGATTGGGTGAGGGAACAAACACGAGTTAATGACATCTTAGTTGAAATCAAGAAAAAGAAATGGGCATGGGCAGGACATCTAATGAGGAGGGAAGATAACCGATGCTCAATAAGGGTTACCGACTGGATTCCAAGGGAAGAGAAGCGTAGCAGGGGGCGGCAGAAAGTTAGGTGGGCGGATGAGATTAAGAAGTTTGCAGGGACGACATGGCCACAATTAGTACATGACCGGGGTTGTTGCAGAAGTATGGGAGAGGCCTTTGCCCTGCAGTGGGCGTAACCAGGCTGATGATGATGATTATGATGATTATGATGATGATGATGAGAGCACGAGGCTAATATTTGCCTCCACTGGCTGATACAGACACTGAATGGCCTTTGCTGCCCTCTAGACCCACGGCCATGACAGCGGGCCCTAGTGGTCCTCCGCACCATAAAGCCAAGAATGATAGGACCAATGAAACTGGCCACACAATGTCCAAGCAAGGTTATGGACATAATAAGAAGGAAAGCGTTCAGAAAATGCTGAAGCACCTGGTAGAGTCAATTAACGCGCATGATTCTCTGTGGTCTCCAGAATCCGGCCGCTAAATGTGCCCTGCAGGTGCTCGCCGTACTCGAGCTACTTATCGCAGCTTTTTACATGCTGTAAAGCTTTCGCTTAACGCCTGTGCTGTTCATGCAGGGAAAGCCCACACACCAGCTTCATCTTAGTGCAGTTGTCTGAAGGTTCATTTGAACTAGTGACTACAGACAAGGTATGGAACCCGGCAGTGGCTTCATGGTTCACATCTCTGAATGTTTATCATCAGAATGTTGAACTTGCTTTCACCATTGTGCAGCCCTCATCGTCCCTCCTCACACCTGTATGTCCCGGTTCCCACTCCCTCTGTGCAAGGTAGCAGGCTAGAGCGCGCTAGCTCAGGCCGACCTCTCTGCCTTCTTTCAAATAAATTATCTCTCTCTCGCGTTTCTACAAAACAGAGAAAGTGATTTACTCTCATGACACTGTAAGCCCCCTACTACTTTGTTAAATTCTTCTCTTCCATGAAACTTTCCGTCTCCCCTTACCCCTTCAGTGCAGGGTAGCAAACTGGATATATGTCTTCCGGTTAACCTTCCTGCCTTTCTCATCTCTTTTATCTCTCTTCCTCTCTCTTCTCTCTCAGAGAGCCCATGGTTTTGTGTAGATCCGTCGCTATCCATAGTGCTAAAAGTTGGTAGTGGCTATCAAACAAAAAAGAGAAAAAAGGAAGATCACTGAATTAACACTAACGGGCTGTCATGAAATGCGCGAAATTGGTTTTCCTGGGTCCTTACGGACTAACACCTTTCTGCTTTTCCGCCATGTGAAGCGATAACCCATTTCCAGTGCTCTTGCTCGTGCCATCCATAAAAGGTGCTTATTTCGTAGGGTAAGGTTATCGTAGACGATGACATTTGATTTGCTTTCACGCAGTTGCCTACCCTTGTCCTGCCAGTTTTCCTTTGTTTTTCTTGAAACAAAACGCACTATGATGGGAGCCTCTCGCCCATGCTTTGCGGGAAGACGGCGAACGCTGTCTATATCTTCTTCGACAAGCTGACGAAGGCCGAGAGAAGCACCCAGCTTGATAAAATTATATAGCAGATTTTCATTTACTTCTGATTTAGGTCCGTGGATCTCGAGGTTTTGCCTTCAGCCATACTGCTCTAACTCCTTAATTCAGTCCTTTAAATCTAATACCCTTTCCTCGCTGCTGGAGTCTTTTACTGTTGCAAGACGTGCCTTAATGTCTACAAGTTCGCGATCTTGCTTGGCGAGACCTTCTAAAACCTCGTCGTGCTTTTCTGACATGTGTTCCACAGATTCTTGCACATCAAGTACTATTTTCGTCACTTCAGGAAGTGTCTTCATTTTTTAGACTAACCGCATCAAAAGACGTTTCTTTTGCATTCTGTCATCATGGCCATTAATCCCTGCTCAGAGGATTCAGCCTGTTCGCCAAACGAACGACCATTCGCCAACCCCGGGGCGTCTGAAGGGCTTTGTTTGCGAGAGGACCAACCACTGTGCTGTCTCATCGCTACACATGTGCTACATGTCCAGTCGGCAATGCTGCCATCAGTGTTCTTGCTTTAAAAACTTTTGGCTGTTAGGCCTCAACAGGCTTTGCCAATATGGTAGATGAATTCGCATGCTGCACAGGTTACAAATGGATAATTTGCCGTGATAGCAGTATGGCACGAAAGACAGGGGCCAGTGTCACAAAGAGTGTCAGGATGAGGCATCGCTATCACTCAGCAGTTGTAACTGGCAGCAGCAGGAGCAGATATAAGAGAGAAAAGCGGAATAAAAAGCCAAAAATCTACAAGGCAGAAGAAAAGCGTCAGGCGCCTTCCAAGACAAGTGTCGCCAAGATGCTACTGCTGCCGCTACCGATTGCAACTGCAACTTTTTGGCCGCGTCCCAAACGTTTTTCATATGTCAGATCGGCGTTCTGTCTGGAGCGTCCAATATTTCGTTTAGCGCTTTCTCTTTTTGGAAGGAGCATGATTATTACACTTCATTACAATATGTTCTATCTTTTTTTTACAGCGAAGCTCTTAAGGGCTACTTTTCCCACTATCGTGTCCGTATGTAGAAAACAAAATCCCGAAGATAGTGCAATGCCTGGCCGACCCGCGGCCGAGGATACGCAGGCGTTAAGCACTCCCCATGCCTGGTCCGATCTCGAAGATAGTATAATACCGGGCCGACCCACGGCGGAAGAGAAGCAGCCGTTAAACACTCCCCATACGCAAGCCGATAGCGAAGATAGTGCAATGCTGGGCCGACCCGCGGTGGAAGTGAAGCAGGCGTTAAACACTCCCCATACGTAAGCCGATCCTGCAGATAGTTCAATGCCGGGCCGACCCACAGCGGAGGTGCAGTTCGCCATTAAGAGTCCCAGATACACAAACACAGAGTGAAATTCTTCAGAGTGGAAGGACACCGAGATTTTCATATTGAGCTCAAGAGTATGCCCCCATTCCCGGATATGCCTGTTCAACTGCGAAAACACTGAACGAAATGCAGAAATGCAATCACGCACTTCCTGCTGAATTACTGCAGACAGTTAACGGACTACTGAAATATTTTTGGACATAATAGACATCTGCTGTGTTGAAAGCAGGCATATCACGACACGTGAACAGACACACGACGCATTGTGTTGCATGCAGCGCTTCCACATACGAGAAAGGTTTTGTTTCTATCATGGGCCGAGCGCAAGCTCTCGGCTATCGACGGCGTATTTTCTAGAAAATCACAGTGGCTATGAGCCCATCTAAATGCAATTTTTGCGATGAATTTCTGTCGCCTCGCCACACATCATGTATACCTGAATTACTAAGGAATGTTCGCTTTTGTCCATTCTGATGACTCGAATAGGAAACTTTAGTTCTGGTGCTCTAACGTTAGCCAAGCTGCTGAAAAAAAACTTGCATAATATACGATTATGATACCTACGGTGTTAAGTCACAAGTCCTCTTCCACCACCAGGATCATGCTTGGGTAATAATTACTTCGCTAACAACAGAAGTATATGAAAATACTTATTTTCAAATTACTGATTTAACTGCCGGTAGCAAAGCTGTTATGTATACTAAAGCGTCCCATTGAGTCGTTTCAGCGTTCTATGTACAGAGTAATTATTTTTTCCGTGCTTTACTCGCAGCGCGCCAAGTACGAAAATGCCGCGCGATGACGTGCCTGCACGTCGTGACACAAGGGTCCCCAAAAGTGATATGAAGGAACAAACTGCGCTCCTTGCCTGACTCGGCAACTACCTGCTCGTTGCATAGACTGCGATCGACAGGCCGAACACGCCGATCGCGATCACTGGAAACCAACACCAACACAAACATCTTACCACTTCCAGTAGGTTGCCGAGTAATGCAATGAGCGGTGTTACTCCCTTCAAAGCGTTTTTGCGGTTACTCGCGTCGCGCCACGCGAGAACGCAATCAAGAGGTACTTATTTCGCGCGCTTCGGGTGAAACGAGAAAAAAAGATAATTGCGCAGTATATAGTGCGCAGAAAACGACTGAGCTTCTACGTCAAAGTTTCACATAATTTGAAAAAGGTTGCAAGCCGACACAATGTCAATCTAGTTTTTTCAGCACCTTGTGAATTGTCAGCAGTGTGTAACCTTCAAAACAAGAAGCACCAGAAACGCATGCAACGTCATACTAATCACCGGACGAACTACACCGAATGCACTTCAGATGTTGTGTATCAAAGACCCTTAGATTGTGGACGCGTTTATATAGGAGAAAGCGGCCAGAGACAGGGCTAGACAGCACAACAATGACGTTAGAAAAGGATATGGTTGTAACTTGGCCGAACACTACTAAAAGGTACACGTCCACACCCGCGTTTGGTGACACAACTTTCTCGAGGAAAGAAAACACAAAAACAGAACGCGAAATAGTTGAAGCATATTTTGTAAGGAATACAAGCGACAGGTGCGTCAGCTGTCCATAATTGGTTTTGCAAGAAAAAGAAGTGATGCTTTTTTCGAGGTATCTAGGCACTGGAACTGATTGACCATACAATCGTGTGACTGATGTGATTCATTTCAATCTTTGTGTGTATGATGATGACCGCATGATGTACCTGATGCGCAGAGCACAAATAGACGACTGTACGTAACAAATGCCAGTTGGAAGTAAAAAAAAATTATGGGGTTTTACGTGCCAAACCCCGATCTGATTATGAGGCACGCCGTAGTGGGAAATTCCGGAAATTTTGACCACCTTCGGTTCTTTAAAGTGCACCTAAATCTAAGTACACAGGTACACAGGTGATTTCGCATTTCACCCCCATCGAAATGCGGCCGCCGTGAGACTACATGTGATGTTTTAGTATGTAATAAGAGGTCCCTCATCGAAAGTGATGCTCTAAAATGAAAAATTCGATGATGTTTTGTTAGTATTCTTTAATTAGCCAAGTAATGAGCACACAAAAACATATCATGGTGGCTGAAGAGGACTGATGAAGGAACACTGTAGGGTCTCATAATAGTACTTTGTAGAAGTTTTCTTTTACAGTGAAGCTGTGTATGGCTAGGGTTCCGTGTATATTTCGCTCCTGTCAACAAATCTGTGTGAACAAAAACTATCATCATCAGCAACGTCTCTTGCCACTGCTCGCGCGTTCATCGTCATCGTCGTCTTCTTCTACAGCTGGCTTCGTTGCCGCTCGTCCTGCCAGCGTTCCCATGCTATCCCTCCCTCTGCGAAGGCGCTGACGGTACTATAGCCTACTGCCGGTAGGTGCGGTGATTTCGGTCTCAAATTCTTTGCCTCAGTATACCGGAAAATGAAAACACGAATATATATAACGAATGTATAACACGAATGAACGTGGATGTATAAAAATAAATGTGTGTGAGCACCTTTCGTCATGATGACCACCGATCAAGGCGATAAATTTGTTCTCACCTTTGTTCAAAACTCTGTGTCACCTCTATGTCGGGGGCTACACCGTTTCGCGGATCATCCACCTTCACAGAGTGAAATGGCGCATGATTTTTATTTTGTTATCTTTCTTTCTTTTTTTTATCAGCTGGTTTAACGTTAGCTGGAACACCCTGTATAACCATGACGTGCTCACGGGTGTTATTCGCTCAGCGGTATACATAGTAAAGCGGATGTGTTGTGTTGCCATCATTACGCCACCTAATCGGAGAAACGTATTTCTCTTTGAACACGCGTCTCAGTCCCACAGTGCCTTCCCTTGGTGACTGGAAGTTCCTCCGCAGCCAGGACGGACGAAACTTCGCGCTTTCCGGGCGATAAACAGGGCGTTGTTCCGCCCCGGCGTCGGGGAGTGCGCGGGCAGGGCTCGCGGCGTGGTCTGTGGCCTCCCCGCGAAAGATACGACTCGCAGTTCGCGATGGGCCGCATGAAGTAATTTCCTCCTTGAACAAAAGATGACCGCGCTGTGAATGCACGCCGGGCCTCCTGTTTCTCGGCGCGCGCGTCGTAATCGAATCTGAGGCGCATACTCAAGAACGGACGCTCGGTACACACATGCATAGCGCGTTGCATAAACATAGTTTCCGCGCGCGCATTTCGGCCGAGCAAAGGAGCGTCGATTGAGACCGATATGCTTCGGTAGGCGGATCGCTCTTGTATTGATCGTTGTCCGCGAGACGTCTTCCCTACCGCTTGGGCCCGTGCTCACCTTACACAGAGGCGTAGAGAGATGGCGAACGAATAAATGCTATCAAACTTCTACGTTAAAGGATGTCTGCCGGGCACATGGAGTTGCCTTAGGCAGGAGTTATGGTCCCGCGGTGGAAGAAAGAATAATAATGATCTCACCCATTTTTTTTTTTTTACAATCATTATGCAAAAAAAAAAGTAAGGCAACCAAATCAAAGAGCATTTAAGAGATAGAAATACGGCGTGTCGCAGTGAACGGCGAAGCGCACGCGAAGATTTGCTATAAAGCTTGCGCCTTTAATTTCCCCTTGTATTTCCTGGCACTGCGTCCAATAGTTTCTTTCCTACCTTACTGACCTATTGGCGCGCACTGGATGTGGTGGACAACTCATTGAAGGGACCACGTCAAGCGTCAAACACCTCACTTTACATACAGTATATTTCCACCACTTCCGACGTGTAGCGTTACAACCAGAGAACAACACGCCAGCCACGCGTGCGTACCATGAACGCCGAAGCTTTCACATACTACGACGACAAGAATCCTACCTTCTCTAGGTCGCCTTCTGCCGCACTTCCGCGCAACCATAAAATGGACACTAAATGACTACACTAAACCTGTTCAGGTGGGTAAATTGTTAATTCTTTCATGGCTCTGGACTTACTTGCCAGGAAAAGGTCAGTCACTAACGAAGAAGAGCAAGGCCACATATGTCCTCTTTTAAAATTCGCTGCCAAAGCACAGTGCTGGTACGTCAGTGTGAAGTCACTGACTTCAAAACATTTTGGCGCAATTGAACCGTTTTTGTGCAGAAAACGTTGTTCAAGTCCGCTGGGCTGCGCCTTTGGCTCTTCCACAGTGCACTGTAATTGTTCAAAAACAATTAATTAGTCCCCATTAAACATTGTTAAAGATCACTCAAGTCACGAGAAGCTAGTGTAGGAAGTTCAATGTGGCGTCGTGCAGAGGCTTTGGCGCTTTATTTAGTTCGCCAAGCCTCCACTCACGAACGATATATTGCTGATCCTTCTAGTATATCAGAAGGCGAATTTACCAATCCATCTTAGATTCATGTTAACGTGGAGCTTTGTTGTCCTCTTCCCCCCGCTTTGCGGGTGCTGTCTGCTGATGCATTGCCGATTAAACAACAAATTGGGCAACTGGATATTTGCCTCTGGGTATGTGAACGTTCTTGACCATTTCCCAAGAACGGGCATATGCAACTGGATACGTACCTATTTAGACAAGTAGGACGAGAGGAAAGAAATAATGAAGTCGGTATCAAACGCACCTCAGTGTGAAGAAAAAAGTTAGATGAACAAAATGAACCATAGCGTGCATTGAACGAGAAGCGATGAGCTGCAGAGAAGTGAAGAAGGGAACTGAATACATTTTCAAAACGAACAAACATTTCAGTAAACATCGAATTGTAGTAGCAAAAAACGTCTTTATGGAAGGTACGGCTTCACGGCCTGCGAGGGGATGGGGGCAAAATATCGCCACGCTCGTCTATTCACAGCAGAGAGACGAAACCGGCCTCCCAGATGCAAGAAAGGAACGTGTGTGAGTAGTTGCCGTTCAGCCTTGTCTGTAGGCCGTAAATAAAGGTGCACGGTATCCGCCGACTTTTTTGCTCTTTAGCATCCAATCCAGTGGGTGCCAAACTTTACATATTCAGGGACGTTCGTTGACATCGCGGTGTTTCCTCTGCTGTCTATAGGCACATTCGAAAACTAGACAATTTGAAAACGACGAAGTCCGAGAGCGCCCTTATCGCTAACCGAGCTTAAGTTCATAGCAAAAACACAAACAAATAAAAGAATATGGATACGAGCGCTGAACGTAACGCTTGTGGATGTGTGCCTGCCCACAAGCTCCTTTCGCATTCAGCGAATCAGCGCGAAGTGACCGTAATATCCCCGAAGGTGGTGAGAGACAACATACCGCCCGAAATCTTGTGTTTCAAGCACTGACCAAGGATTACACGGAATGATGACCACAAAAGCGCCCTAAGCTGCTTTTCAGGTGCCGCACTACCAGGCCGTGAGACTATATACCGCATATTTCGGCGAACACATTCAAAATATTTATAAATTGCCTTTGGCAGATAGCACAATTCTAGACCATGAGCTGGTGTACTCGAAGAGGCGTACATTACTTGCACAAAAAAATTGAAATGCATAATGGACTAATTAAAACATTACTAATTAAGTTTTCTACCTAATTACCTCATGGCACATATTGCAATTCAAACAATCTAGAAGGGGAGTTCGCAAGGCGGATAACCATTCCATAAATTCTTGGCTTTTACTTATATTTAGTTACAGTAATGACTATCTCCACATGCATTCTGCTACTATATGGTATTTTGACGCCACTTTCCAAATGGTGAGTGACAACACAATGTATTGGTAGCTCAAGAAGACAGTAGATATTCCTTTGCTGCTATTACTGTATAGTTTACTCTCGGGCAACTACATGCAGAACCTTGCAACGCCTTCAACTAGGAATTTTAGAGTGCTCTAACAGATTATTGAATTTTTTTAAAGGAAACTAGGTTTTATTATGAGACCGAGGCAGTCCAATAAAGTGTACAATAATTGTATTTAACGAGTACTAAGACACTGGGTAGACATTTGTAGGTTAACAAAGAAGCTTGAGAAGAAGTTGACCCCCCCCCCCTCTTATCTCCCCCTTCTTCCTTCTCCAGGCCATCTCCTTGCCGGCACAGGCGTACTTGGTGGAGTTCGTAAACGCTGCGTTGAAGTGCACGATCGAGATCTTGGACTGAGGGCCTCCACCGACTCAATCATAGATTTTAAATAAAGTGTTTATTTCGCTCGCTCTCTTTCGCTCTCTCTCCACCCTTCGTGTTGCGCATTTGCCGCTGCTTTCTTCACTATTCAAGTGTACCCATTTTCCCAGTTATAAGTTCTTCAGAATTAAACAGCTAAAAAATTGGCATCTGGCGATCAAGACTTGGCATTTGGCATATAGCGGGGCATTAGCGACGTAGCGGGAGAGGAGTAGCCACTTGTGTCCGGCACATTCTGCTCCTTAAGTTAGCAAAACTAAGCTAAGAGAAAATGCTTTATGAGCACTGCAATTTACTTGCGTTCCCTAAATCTCCCGGAGAATTGTTTGTGACAAAAACTACAGGGGGAACTCGAGCAACAATGACTACTGTGCAAGGTAGGATGGGATCTTCTAAGCTACATTTCCGAGCAGGGGTTTACAGCTTTGAGAATTTCCAGCGGTAACGTCCTCCTGCATTTCCATGTCTGCAAAGCGAAGTTTACGGGCTGCTGTCTTGTGATTCATGAGAAGCTCTGGTACACCGGACGCCCATCTTCCTCACAATGTAAGTGATATAGGCTACATTAGGCTGTTACTGCTGTTGATACTTTACTTCGCGGCCTCTTATCTAAATACATGGGAATAGAGAAATCGTTTTGCTCAGCATTCACTGCACCAAATTTGATTAGGTTTGTGGCATTTCAAAGAAAAAGTTAAAATCTAGTGACTTGTAGGAAGCAGTCCTTTCTTTTATTTACGCCGTCAATGTTTAAAGCGAAGCTTTCCTTGCGTACCTTCTCCGATTTGACGCGGCTGCTGGCTGCTTTGTTGGCAGGTATCTCGGCGAATATATTGATGTGTATTTATACGAAGGTGCTGTCTTGCACATTGTTCGGTGCCGGGGATAGTGCAAACCGACACCGCATCTAATGCCAACTAAGGCGGCCCCGGGTGGCAGGTCACGTACGTAAGCGTGGACGATACCTCTAAAACAAACACTGTCGTCGTCCTTCCGCCGTCGTCATACTGCCGTCGTCATTCAATCGCCAACATTTCGTTGTGATCATTCCTTCGCTGTCACGCCGCCGTCATCGCTCCGCCGTCTTCATTGTATCGTCGTCCTTGGGTTGCACTGTCGTCGTCATCACGCTGCCGTCATCACGTCGTCACCATCATTCCGTCGTCTTCACTCTGTCGTCATCATACTATCGTCATCACGCCGTCGTAATCATGCTGTCGTCATTCCATTGTGATTATGCCACCATTGTCGTGCCATCGTCGTCATTGCATCGTCATCGAGCATTCATGGTCTTACAGTCGTCGTGATGCCTTCGTGGTCGTTGCGTCGTCGTCATTCCAGTTTCTTCATTCGATTGTCGTCATCCCGTTGTGGTCATCCCATTGCCGTCTTGCCGTCTTAGTCATAATATCGTCACATTGCAGAAATTCCTCCGATTGTCGCCATGCCGTCATGTTTCACGCGTCGTCATTCTATCGTAGTCATTACCGCGTCGTCACTACCGCCGTTGTCATGCCATCGTCGTCATTGCGTTGTCGTAGAGTCATTCTCATGCATCAGTTGTTATATCGTCGACGCGATGCCGTAGTCTTCGTTCCATTGTCCTCATACCAGTTTCGTCATCCGATTGTCGGCATGCCGTCGTAGTCAAGCAATCGTCGTCGTCCAGTCGCCATCGCATTGTCGTCGTTCTGTCGCCGTCATGCCATCATCGTCGTACTGTCGTCATCGTTCCACCGTCGTCATTTCTTCGTCATTCCATCGTCGTACAGTTGTCGTCAAGGCCGTTCAATCGTCCTCATTCTGTCGTTGTCATTTAAGTGCCGTAATTGGGTTGGTAATATCGATGAATGATTAATCGATTAATTGTATCCCGCAAAATGATTAATCTTCATCGATGTCCACATTTCTTTTAGTCTACTCGATTAATCGATTAGCATCTGTTGGATTAATCGTTTTCGCGAGTTTGACAGGAGTGGCCCGAATTTTTGAAATCGTCCTGGAATGGCTGCGCACGACTGTGCGGCTGTGCTAGAGCGACTGTCGACTGTTTTTCCGAGTACCGAGTGATGCCGAGCCACCATGCCGCTTGAAGGTGGGTTCTTTAAATGCCCTCGCAATTCAATGAATACTACAGCAACCCAGTCGTTGATCGTCGTGCCACTCTCAGTCCACTAAAGACGTGGCACAGCATGCGCGCCGGTTTGGAGCGTGTATTTCCCACGATCATGTCCATTCCAACAAATCTGGAGCGTCCGAGCATCGACTCTCGCATGCTGATTGTGTGGCCATTCCAAGAACGCGTCGGTTTTAACCAAACATCGCAGCCATTGACATTCTTTCGCTCTCTAGAAAAGAGTATCTGGTTTACGATCCGAAACTAGTCACTGTTTCTCCTGTGCATTGCAATTTCTTGCATATTTCAGTTGGATTTCAGCTGTCACTTCTGCCATTTTTCTGATTCCCTTTTTAACTGTACTGTACAGGGATTCGCTAGTGCCATGTATCTTATTTAATTCTGCATTAGGCGCCGCTTTATAACATATCTTGTTTATCTTTTCAAAGCCACTAGTAGCAACTATGTTTAGTCCTTAACAAGTCAAAGATTATCCTTTATCAAACGTTTATACATTTCTGTTTCAAACTTGGCACACCTCTCAAACAGTAATATAGGGTCCTACAAAAGTAGATGACTGTGTTTCAACCTGTTGAAAAGTGCCCGGCAAAAGTTTCGTTTAATCAATTAATCCATGCAAAACCAGCATCAAAAGCGATAATTCAATTAAAGGCTAAGATTATGAATGATTAATTGTTAATCGAATAAAATAAATAATCGATGATCCCTAGTCGCAACGTCGTCACACCGTCGCCACCATGCGTGGTATTCGGATGTTCGAGCGCCACAACTTTAAGTTGAGCTAGCGTTTTTCGGTTAAAATCTGTCCAACTTGGTCGTGTGCTCGATACTTGAAAATAGTTGCTAACCAAGGGCATGGTTCTTCGCAAACACCAAGGAAAGGCTTCGCTTAAACCAATTTCACAGCGCGTGGCATCTGTAATTTGTTTTCACAAAAGTTGTTGAAAATTTCGATACTCAAAAAAATAATAATAATAAGCACCAATTTTCAACTCTTTAATTAAGTAATAAGTAACTATATCATAGTTTGAAAACTGCACCCATAGAGACATTTAAGCGGACAAAATTGATGTATTTTACACCGCTCTCAAATATATCGGAGCTACCTTACGCTGGAGGAAGCACCAAGGGAGCCTTCACTGAGGGCGCCCCTCAATAAGGAGGCTTTCAGAGTGACATAAGGCAGCCTCACCGCAATGAAGGCTTCCTTACTGAGGTAAGGAAGGTTTCATTGTTTGGCCTTCTTTTGCAAAACCCTCGTAAGCGTTGTAACAATTTCACGTCATTTATAAAATTTGTCCGCTTTAGACTCTCTATAGCAAATACAGGTTACCGAACTGCGATATCTGTTTCTGGTGTGGAGTTACTGATATGTAGACTTTGTACTTGAATTTTTTTCATATATGCTTACACATATATAAAAAAATGAGGTCATAAATCAACATTGTGCGTCTGCAATTGCTGTGAATTAATTTTCTTTCTGAAACCCAAGAAAGTTTATTCATACTGGTCCAGTGGTTGTCTCATCAGAACGTTTCTACGTTACATGTATTTGAATAGAGAAAGCGGCGCTGGCCCCGAGCTAAAGCTTCCTCATAAGGCGCTGCGGTGCCGTTAGTGACGTTCATCGTCTGTGAGGTAATAAAGTATAGTGCGATAGTATTATGAAGGTATGTTAGCGGCGGAGCAACATGCAGGATGACAGTGATGGAGCGGCAATGAAGGAGAAGCGGAGTGGTGTGACGTAGAAGCACGTGACCGGAGAAGCGGCGAGAGTTGCTCGTGGGTGCTGCGCCCGTGCTGGATCGAGCTCTCCACAATCTGCGCTGTATGAAAGTAGCCATACGACAATAGCTGTGGCTCCTGCATGTACATGGTGGTCTTTTATGAAAGGGAACACGCGAGCGCGTGGCCTGTATACTCTGCGGAGGCTGCTTAGAGCGCTAGCAGGTGGCAGCTAGAGGACGCACATCCCCTTGTGGCGTCATCTATAGACCGTTTTTTCGTAGGCGCCGCCATATTGTGAACGCAGTGGCGCCGCCTATGAGCAGCGCCATACTTGCTTGGGTGAAAGCGGTCTTTGGCATGGCAGGTATACGCTCGGCGGTAGGTTCTGGCGTTTGTTTTCGCGGTCGTGCGGTCTGTTTAGTATGACGTGCGTCTTCTACGTGGTGAACAGTTCTGTGAGACTTGCTGAAGTGGTTTAAGGCGCCATGGCCGGAATTTCTGCTGGCGTTGAGGTGGACGGAACACGCAGCGCGATGGGGGGGGGGGGGGGGGGGGGGGGGGGGTGCACGCATATTTGAGCCTACAATCAGCCTCGGAAGGCAATTGAGTATTTCCGAATGTTCCAATCACTAATGTGACCTATTGCAGTATTATCCTCTACTTCTAAGCTGCGGTTTAGGGGCCATGAAACATACGCGACGATCGTAACAGCATGGGTACCGTTCTGCTACGATAGGAGCTGTGCTGTTATACTTTGACAAGTGTTCAAACTGTTCGCTGCAGGTTACATTGCGTGACTACTTGGTTGGATGGATGAAGCTTCCACCCTTGAATAAAATAGTTTTGGCTAGTAATAGTAGCATACCTTACAGTCTGAATTAAGCTTGTCCAGCAAAGCGACCGTTTACGAACTGCGTGAGCGTCCTAAGCAGTAGTAGGTTCTGGATTACAGATATCTTTGTTCTATATAGCGCATGGTCTGAGCATACGGCATCAGCGGTTATATATTTATAAACGTTGTGCGGCGTTAGCCCGTTTTCTCTTGCTTTTTAGAGAAAGAGGATGATAACCGAATTTTTTTTCGGTTGTGTTCGTTCAGTTCTCTACGACGCACTCACTCGTATTACGGAAATTTGGCGCTCAAAAATAGCCATCGCATTCTTTTTATGCGAACCCTCTCATATATTATGGCTGTATACAGGCCAAAAAGGCAATGCCGAAGCACACAGCTTATATATGTATCGTGCTGGCTCACCAACCGCAGTGATCGCTGTGTTGAGCAGTGCCATGGGCCTCATGCAGCAAGGCTAGCGTAGACATATGGTAATTTCAAGCATACTAGACTTGAAATGCGCGAGAACGATGCCAGTGTATCACAAATATTTGATAGCGCCTGCCGCTCATATGTTTCGTGGTTGCCTTAGGTTGGCCGTGCACGAGCATGCGCTCTTATGTTTTGTTTTACTCCCTACGCCATTTGATCAGACAGTGAGCTGATTTACTATTTAATGCTGGTAATACAGAGACGCTGGTTTTCTTTGTTGAATTAAAATCGATATAATCAAAATAGTAAACAACACATACACGCACCGCGACTGATAATGCGCGTACACCGCGGCTGATCATGCGAGTGACATTTTTGCGCCCCCAAGACATATTTCTGCCTACAGTAGTTACCAATGCACCGAAAGGCTTCCCTGACGACCTTATATGAACGAATATGGCGTAAATTTCACAAAGTAACATCTAAAACATCTCGAAATCGTTCCGGAGCACGCGACAGCAAAACTTTCAAGCAGCGCCGCGCCGGATCGCCCAAGCCAGAGAGGAGGAAAGGCTCTCCGCGCGCCCTATCCTCCTCGCCCGATGAAACGGTCTATTGGTGGCACGAATAACCAGACACGAGTGATAAGCAAGCGCCTCCTGGACTCTCTCCCACGCCAGACGGATGCGCAAGCTGCGGGGCCTGCAGTGCAGCGTCTGTCGATAAAGCTAACCACCCTGGTAACCACGCGAACGCGGAGGTACCAACATATGACCGCTAGTTAGTGAGTACTTCCAGCGCATTTCAGTGCGTAAGCATTCTTTGGCGAGATCCCCAGGCAAATCTGTCCATCACGCGAAAAGTTTAATGCCTTGTATCTGCACAAAAATGCGTAATATGCGAAGTTAAGACATGTAATCGTTATAATAGTGTAAATGTAGATGATTGGTAGATTTATAAGCTATAAGGAGCAATTGAAACCTGAAAGAAAAATAAAATTTATCAGAGAGAACGCCCACAGGGATACATAGGGCTCAATACAAATGCATGGGGAAGCTTCTGAAATTTGGGGCTGGGTCAACTTGAAATTGAGGGGTCGGGAAACTGAAGTTTGGTGCTGGGCCAACTTCAAGTGTTGCCGAGGGCCATATTAAATTTGGGGGTGTGCCAACCTAAATTTAGGATTCGACCAACTGAAATTTGGGAGTATGCTCATGCATTCTTAGACAGCTCCAGTGTAGTTTCTGCATACTTTTTGCAGCACGCAGCTCGGGCTTTCCGCTTCTTCGCATAGCGCGAACAAGCCTCACCTGATTCGGAGCGGTTTGGGAGAGAGCAAAATACTCAGGTCAAACGTTGGCTGTAGCAACTAGTCCTAATATAATGCGTTAATAGATTAATTAGACTTAAATATTTCTATAATGACGATATTTGCTTAGTTTCGTAATTAATAAATTATGATTATTGAAAGATATGATGGATAAGTTTGCATAAGTAGCCAACTAATTATTAATTAGGATTTTTTAATTAGGTCAGACTACTCTCAAGCGCCCTAAATTATTCTTGATTAGGCTCCATTGACTTAACCTTAGTTACTCTTGACTAGTCTAATTTAACATAAATTAATTTTAATGAGCCTCACTATTTATTGACCACAATTAATTATCGTTACGCTTAACTAATTTGATGTGCTGATGTCGATGACAGCCTCTTCTGAAGTGAGCAATTTTAAAGTACTAAATAAAAAATAAATACACATTTGCAAGTTTACTTTGCGCCTTCATGAACAGCGAATCATAAAAGCAAGCATACTATAGTTCCGTGAGCTTGAGTTTGTTGCTATCTTTTACAACGCTCCTACCGAACATAGCAACTTCGGCCATTCCAAGTCAAATCCAAAGCCCAAACTTAAAATGGTGTTTGGATTGTCGAAGCCGTTCCAATGCTGACCTGAGGAAGTTAACCAAGTACAACTCCTTGCAGGAGCATTGTAGTTGAAAGTTGTGTATAAAATAGGTTTTACATGGTAGAGACTGTTTCAAATACTTCAATTATACTGCAGTGCGGAAGCTATGAAGTCGAGGCTGCGCATTTCTCAGTCAAATGAGTTCTGGTGAACGCATTAAATAACAAATGGCAATAAGTCAAATGCCATTAGGTTTGTCCGTGTGGCATCACGCAAATGGCCTTAAAATTTAAGGCATTAGCAAGTCATATTCTGTGCCCGTGTGGCACGGGTATAAGGCATTCTCATATATACCTCTATTGGACCCCATGTTTACCTATGCATGAACTGCGTCGTGTCAGGCGTTACAGACAGACAAACAGACGGAAAGATTTCCGAGGGAAGTAGCCCTAGAATGCTTAAGCGGTAATTTACGCTGGGAGTACTTAATAGCTACCGGGCGTATGTTGCCACTTCCACGTTTCCATTACGCTCGCATACCCAGCGCGGTTCGCTAGCAGCAGACGTTGCGCGGCAGGCCCAGCGCCTTGCGCAACAGTCATGCCGGGGGTGTCCAGCTAATTCCAGCCTGCCTATCGGCCATGCCTAGTTATTCTGGCTGCCAATTGATGACGTCAAAAGCGGACGTACTTCGTCTTGCTGCCACTTGTTGGCGCTTTAAGCAGCCGCCGCAGAGCACCGGCCACGCGTTCCCTTTCACAGAGAACCACCCGTACATGTATGTGGGCGTGGGTATACTGGGCATTTCTGCGACGACGGTCTCAGATAGTTGAAAACAGGGGATTCCATACAAAATGATAATTTTCGCTTACCAAGAGTCGTAGCCCTAGAGTACCATTGTCTCAGTGAAAGCGAATGGCGGCTCTTTCGTAAAAAATTGAAAGCAGAACGAACCACTTCGTACGTATCAAGAGTACTTAAACAAGCTAGCAAATTTCCCTCGCCAATCCGTCTCAGGAAGCCAAGCGAACATTGAACATGCGGTAGCACGTCAGATCACACCAAAAACCAAAGAAAAAGCCGCAAGCGATAGGAATGTGGTCACCATGTGATATCTGGGCTGATATTCACAACGCTTATCGCATGTAAGTGCCACCCGTGATTGGACAATGCCATGGCGACGATATTTTTACCACGTCCGAACACGCGTCCATGAGGGAACACTCTTACGCAAGAGAAAGTTTGCGAATACGGGGCCAGAACTCAGTGAAAGATCCAGTAGTAAACGAAGAAAGCAGGCTCCTAAATTAAAATACGCAAACTACCAGGACGATAGCAACAGATTGCCTAAGACAACTGTTGATCCGACCTAAGCAGACGATCAACACCAGCTTAGCTGTGATAGTTTTACGATGACAAAATGGGCCGGCACTCTTTAGTGTTATTTAACAGCATAATTAAGATCAATCCAATACTTTTCTTCCTTCTATACGGGTTAATTTGTGGCATATTACCGTTCGTTCACTACGGAACAAAAGCGCAGTCATGTGCCTCCTGGGCCGCGGTGTCCGGCGCCGCGTCGGCCGGCCTGCAGGCCATCTATGGTTATCATCGCACTAGCCTCTGCGCCGCAGACTAAGAACGACGGCGCTTGGTGTTAGAACGTTCATGAGCGCCATAAATGAGGCTGCGCCAAGTTTTCGTATCAGCGCCAAACATGCAACTCAGCTCTGGTTGCCGCAGCTGCGACCTTACTGACAGAAAAACTTTTGTTCCGGCCGGCTGCGCTTAAACAACAGGTGTCGCTTTTTCTTTACGTCCGATCGTCGCCTCTTCACTTTTCTCTTCGTACACCGACCATTCAAACGGCCAGCATTCTTCTCTTGGCGAGCAAAGGGAGGAACCATGTTCTCAGGTTTTTCTATTTGCATTTAGTGCGCATGAAGCTGCAGAAGAGTGTCGAGCTTTTGAGCCGGTCGGTCAAAGGCGGGGTCGAAAGCAAGAACGAGATGCAAGCCTTTCTCGCATTCATGTGTATTCTTCCTTTCGTTTTCTTTTCTAGCCTTTGTGCCGCCCATCTCCGGCAAGGATATCAGAGTGGTTGTAACGAACGTTACATAGCCTCCTTGTGAAATTTAATATGCATCATTTTTTTAGGTGAACTTAACCGCTCTTGAGTGTTAGCGGCGGGGTGGTTTGTAAAAATAGTGCGTTTTACGGAAACGGAGTTGCCAACAAACAGGGACGTCGTAAAAAGCAAAAAAAAAAAAATATGTACGTTAATCAAGCCACCTTCTGCAGTGCAGACACTGCGTGTGAAACAACTAGCCTATAGGGGCTCTCTTTCTCTTTCTCTTGCTCATCGCAGCTCTCCAGATTTTCATTTCTTTGGGCCGGCTTAAAGTACAAAACTACTTTCTCCCTTTTAGTAGCCGCTCCGAACTTCATAGGTTTCGCATGACAGAGTAAATCCTCTTCTGAAAAGTAACGTCCGAGGCCCCCGCCATCTTGGAATCGGCCAAAGACGTCCTTGGACGACGTGCCTCTCCCCACCCACTTTGCATTGCCCTCTCTTCCGCGCCAAGAGACAGAGAAGGGGCTTTGATTAACGCTGGAAACAAAACCGAGTGCCTCAATGAAAGATGAAAAACGTCCCGGCAAAATGCAAAGGTTGAAGGAGCAAAAGAGAAATACCTAAAGGAAATGAATAGTACTTGT
Organism: Dermacentor andersoni; assembly: GCF_023375885.2. Taxonomy (NCBI): domain Eukaryota; kingdom Metazoa; phylum Arthropoda; class Arachnida; order Ixodida; family Ixodidae; genus Dermacentor; species Dermacentor andersoni. The sequence goes on from NC_092814.1 coordinate 83,026,289, forward strand.
GTGAGTGCGCGGGAAAGATGTCAGAAAAGAAGAGGGGGGTTCAGTCTAGGGGTTCGAGGATGAAGGAAGGATGGAAGGAGAGGGGGTCGATTGCGACAGGAGAACAAGAAGAGATCAAACAAAGAAAGTGTGCCCAAGGTACAGACGGAGCGTACGGCAGCCGCTGCAGTGTTCAGGCGGAAGGCGTGGCCGCGCCCGTCTCTGCCAATGGGAGCCCCGAAAGGGTTGCGCGGCGGAGCGGGGCCCGGGCCAGTGCGGGGCCCAGGCTCCACCTCCGCTCCCGATCGATGCACATTCCAGAGATTCAGCGCCGAAGCGCCTTGTTGTTGGATCCGTTGCCGTCATCGTCCAATGCCACGGCGCCGCCTTCGTCGGAGGCGATGCTCCGCCGCGAAGACGCCTTTCCTGCCGGACGGGGTGCACGCAAGAAGAAACGGAGAGCACAGGGGGCTCGACGGGCCATCCCCCCCCCCCCCCCGACATCCCCCTCCCCCTTTTCGGTCGCCGCTGCCGCCGCCGCCGGCAACCTGAGTAAGAGAAACAGGCATCAACACTCGCGCCCTTATAGGCGGCCTTTTGGAAACCTTTTTCTTGGGAGAAAAAGAAGCACTCTCCGGCGAACGGCTGCCGTGGATATTTCACTGAGCCTCGTTACTAACGGCCAGATGGCAGGAATTTGAGGCGGGTGCAATAATTGGGAGCACCGCGCGCGGCTCTGATGATCATTGCTCAACGCACATTTGCTGCCACTGGAGTGCCTCATCAAAGGCCTCTAAGCGGAGCAAACCGCTAGTAGGGCCTCGGTCAGAGGGCTGCGCTAATTTATATAGAACTGTCATTAGCAGCCCGCAGCTCAGGAAAATGGTGCTTCTCTGCAATACCTTCAGAACTTTCGTATGAAGTGAGTTCATTGAAAGCGATCGTTGAACCAGCTTTGTCGGGAACGTTAGGATAGTGCAATGTACGAAGACTGTTCAACTACCTAGAGGTATGGAGCAGTACGTATAAAAACATATTAACTATTCGAATGGTAATATTATTCACCATGTGAATGTTTCTATTCGCGCTCCGATATTTTCAGTGATAACGTAGACTGGTATTCACAAAGAGATGTGTATAAGAAATTCGCACGTATTTAGGTGAGAGAAAGAGTTGGAAGAACACGCAGATTCACATATCATTGCAGACGTCCTTGCCTCTATGGAATATATATATAATACGGAAATTTCTAGCCCGTTCTAAGACTGCGCATTCGAATCAATTGCAGGTCACCGCTTATGCCGATACGTGGCGTGACATGCGCCCAGCACTTTATTCTAGACTTAGTCCGGGCATAGAAAACCAGCTACGACCTCGACCAACCTGCACAACCAGCCAGAACCCTCGGATGCCACCTGCGCGCCGCGCAGTCTCGCACCATGCTACACGCGGAAGCCGTGCTCAGGCGCAGCTTCGTTGCCTCTTCGTCGCGTCGCAGCACGTCAACCGGTTGACTTGGCCCACCACTAGGGATTTGCTTGAGTTCTCGCCGAACTCAAGCAAAAGGTTGGCCGAACAATATATCACAGAAATAAGAAGCGGCTCAGAATGTAAGTAACCCTGCAAAGCTAAAATAGCATGAATAGTGAAACTTAACTTATACGGTGTCTGGGCTGTGTCTGCGTAAGAGGTACAAATGGGAACGTCGTTTTGTCTTTTTTCGGTCCTGGTTCTGGAAAGCTTCCTTCCGCCCGATCCTTGATTCAACACATTAACTTGAACAGCTCGAGAAGCTCCTCATTATGAGAGAAGTATGTTCACTGCCAGGACAAGTGGGTAACATCATTTCGCTCAAGATAACAAAGCACTTGTTATACGTCCAATAAATCTGCGCAACAGATAAAATTTATCCCGATCACAGTGATGATCCTACCATTTTTCTTCTTCATTATTCAATGATCGCGCACATGCCTCATAGTCGTTCACGTTCCTGCTTGCCCACAGTTATGGGCGAGAAATATTAAGAGAACCGAGTGGCTCACTTTATTGTTATAGGAACAGCTAAACCAAGTCAACACTCAATTAAGTGAAGAAAAACATAACGGAAATGATGCTCGTCTTTCAATTGAAATGTAAAAATAATCATAAAACGGAAAATAAAGGTTAAAGAAAATGCCACCGGATGTAGCCGAATCCATAACCACCGCATGGCGCATCCAATTATCTATGAATTCAGCTACAGCGGCTGCTGTCCCCGCGTCCACGTTCTTGGATATTTGCGTATGCGTTGTAAACCTCGCCACGATGACGATGATGATTTACTGGCATCATCTTTGAAATGTGGCGGTGACAAATATTCACCTAACCTGCTTGAGCTAATCGGGTATGTTATACATGCTTTTCGGTCTAGCATTTTGCCTACCTCGCCTTAATTTATTTTCTCTTCCTTAAAACTGCCATATCTCCCTTGTGCCGTTACTGACGCCTGTAACGCAGCCGGTCCTATCAATCCCTGGGGGTGTTAGGCAGCGCCACCAACAGCTATGGCGTCAGGTGTGGAACACACTGTCAACGGCAGACGTCACATTGTATGTGAACTTGGAAGCCGTGAACTTGCCCAGTTTCCGCCGGAATATACGGTTCACTCCGTAGATTTTCGGCAGTAAGTTAGATCACGTTACCACGAGAGTGCCTCACGGAGAACGCGAAAGCGTTCATTATTTCGCCACTCTGCCGCTGCGAAATCAACAAAAACCTAGTTACAGAAGATGTGGTAGCACGAACTAATTTATCTGCCGAAAACTATTCACCTCGCGCTCCTCAATTAAGTTTTTTTTCTCAAGCAGTGAGACAATGTCATTTTCGCACGCCTTCAACGGCAGTCACGTTTTCGAGGTCACGACTGCCAGTTTGCTGCTTGGCGGCGCACAATTTAGGCAGCCACCGCCTGTGCCATCTAGGGTACAGGAAAGACTAATGCGACGCCGACAAATAGGCACGTGGATTCTCCGCGATCGCTGTTAGGGATGTTTTCTTTTTTTTGACGGAATTTCCGTTTTTTGTGGGGTGTCAACAATTCCAGCATGCAGTAGGATACGGCAAAAAAAAAAGACATTTGTGTTTTGTACCTAGGGAAAGAAATGTAGGCCGAGTTATGATGTTAAACGTTCCAAGGTAACGCATAGTGGCGGATTAGGACTGATTTCCATCACCTGATTTTCTTTAACGTGCCCACAAAGCCCCCAGTACACAAATTTTCTTATATACCGCTATCATCGAAATCCTTCCGCTGAGAATTTAAACGGTGACCTCGTACTGAGTCACTGAGCCAGCGGGCATATTTAAGAAATTACGCGGGCAATTGCAGTTTAGTCGTTTAAAGCACTGTTGTGAAAAAAAAAAAGCTTTCAAGTTACCTTTACATCCTCACTTGCACAAGTGACGCATGGGTAGGGACAGTAAACGGCGATGTGTGTATTCTTGGATTATAAACGAGACGAGCACTGCGACTTTCGTTACACTGCCATGTTTGCCAGATATATTCGTTGGGTAAGCAGGCCGTGGTCTGCTTTATGCCAGTCAAACCGATCAACAGTGAAATGTTTCCCGGCTGCGCAATAGCTATAGTTCTTAACCATGACATCAGGAAGCACGAACTAGCCAACGACCCCGGAATAGACGGGCACCAGCGCATATGATATTCGTACCCTTAGTAGCGAGAATTCGTTTGTTACGGGCGCAAAATTACTCCCCAAATTCAACAATGAGTTCTTATGTAAATGGAAAGCGTTCGATGTCCTCAGTTTTTAAAATTATCGGGTTTTACGTGCCAAAACCACTTTCCGATTATGAGGCACGCCGTAGTAGGGGACTCCGGAAATTTTGACCACCTGGGGTTCTTTAACGTGCACCTAAATCTAAGTACACGGGTGTTTTCGCATTTTGCCCCCATCGAAATGCGGCCGCCGTGGCCGGGGTTCGATCCCGCGACCTCGTGCTCAGCAGCCCAACACCATAGCCACTGAGCAACCACGGCGGGTGATGTCCTCAGTTTTACCATTTATTGACGGCGATAAAGAAAATGCTTATGGAGACGCCCACCTCGATAGCTTGGTAACTTAACGCAAAGCACGGTGCTAAGCCGTTCAGAGCCACAACAAGGCTGAGCTCGCCGAAGTAATTTTCGGTCACAAAGCATACTTAAAAAAGTACAAACATGGCCATGAATTAAGGCCATTCCAAAACGAGTATACCAACCTTAATGCGGACTGCCTCCACAGTCACTAGATAGTCGGCTACATAGTGTTTCGTACATCTTTTATAAGAGATTAAAATAATGCCACAAAAACATTTATACTGCAGGTCTTTATTTTAATTATAATTATTTCTTCGGGTAAAGGAGACCTTTAATTTTAAACGCATAGAATGTGTCGTTTTCTTCGAGTCCGCTTTCTGTTCCTCGTGTAATGAAACCTGGGTTCTCACTGGTGTTCCCACTATTTCAATGAAAGGTTTCCCTGTAACACAGGAACATGGATAAAGATAGTCACATTTTAAAGTAAATGACGTGTAGATATTACATTAGAAGTGTCAAAAAATTTATTTCTGGAGCTTTACGTGCCAGAACTGCAACCTGATTATGAGGCAAGTCGTAAGGGGGCAACTCCGGATTAATTTTGACCACCTGGATCTTTTAACGTGTACTTATGGTTCATTCTAACTATGGAAAATGACATCGTTATTCGTGGCTATAAAGCTATGGAATGGTTTACTCAACATCATTAAATCTTCATCCTTTCATCCTTTCATGCATTCTTATTTATTTTTATTTATTTTTTAAACGTGCCCTTAAGCTTTTTTACATGTATAACTAAGTTTATATCGTTCATTATAGTACCTTTGCCATTTGTACGTATTGACAGTATTCTTTTGCACTATAAGATTGTATACTGACAAAAGTATTTCATTTGTTTAGTTTTTCCGTGTTGCATTTTACGCGACTGTGTTTGTTTGTTTTACCTAGCTTGCCCATCTTTAATACTTCTCTACACTGATATTATTAACCGAGGGGTCCCGTTGCAGTCTTTCACTTTGGGACCGTCATCTGTTTATTATCTTTAACTTTTTCACTGTAGTTAAAGAATCATAAAATGAAACTGAAACTGAAACCTAAATCTAAGTTCACGGGCGTGTTTTTGTATGCAGACCCCGTACAAATGCGGCCGACGCGTTCGGTATCGAACCCGCAAACTCGCGCTTAGCTGCGCAACACCACAGTCGCTGGGCCAATGCGGCGTGTATTAGAATGACATGCGGGCCTGCTGAAATTTGGCAGGAGCATGATTTTGAATCGAGCGCTTGGGAAATAGCAAATGCAAACGGCTCGGAGGTGCTTAAGAATGTTTCGCGTTCCATAAAAATAGGACCGTTAAGACTACGCATGCGCAGAACCTAAGCTTTGTTTATTGTTATTACCCAGAGGGGGCAGCGTCCGTGACCTTTGTGTGCGTGTTGTGTGTGTGCACTTACGCACACACACACACGAACACGGTGGTTAGCTGTTTCGCCAAAATGGCTTCCATGCTCTCATGCTAAGTCGGCCACGGCATCGTCCTCCCTCCAGCCGCGATAGCTCAGTGACTTTCTTCTTCCGACTCGATGCCATGGATACGACTCGATGCCATGGCGCTGCATTTAGATGGGGGCGGAATGCAGAAAAAAAAAGAGAGAACGCTGGTGTACTTGTGTTTAGGCGCGCGTTAGAGAATACCAGCTTGTCAAAATTAATGCGCCGCCCGCCGCTTCTGCCGTCTGTCTCTCATAGACCCAGCGCTGCTTCCGGACGTTGAACCCCAGGAATAAATCAGCATCTTCCTTCGGCGTTTTTTTTTTCTCTGAAGACAGCGACAGTTCAGGATGGTGAGAGCATGGCCTTGAACACGCGCTCCTCATGCACTCATGAACATTGCATACTCCTGTATTCCTTTTTCTAGAGTCTTTGATGAATGCATGCCCGTGCCGGCCTACCCTGTGTGCGCAGCATTTCTCAAAAGCGGTACCAGACATTAAAGCGCTGTACGCTCTTGGTAGGTGAGATCAATGCACTGTCTCCGTTGTTTTAATACTGTACGATGTCCGCTTTCCCTCGCTAGCTTTATGAATACGTGTCAAATTAACGTACTTTGCGGACTCACTAAGGAACAAATAAGAAAGAAAAGAAAGGGATGTGTTAGGTAACGCGATCACCGAGTGCCTGCAGTAGTTACGACTGCTTTTGTGCATTGACCGTTTTCGCGGGTTTTGGACACATTTGGTGTCATTACAATATTCAATTACGCATTGCAAATTGAGCGTTTGTTTATAATATTTCACTGCCAGAGCAAGCGCTATAACTGTTGCGGCATTTCTTACCGCTACCACCACTGCGATGGAGACGCATTCGTAAAGGTGGGACACGGTTTAGCGTGAGGCAGGCGATCAACTGAATGGTCAGCCCAACATTTTATTATCTCACAGATGTTATCCATGCCTTTTTTGGTTGAATCTGTAATAGGTCAGGCAGTTATAGTGCCCTCAGAGAACAGAGAGTAACATGACAGCCGTTTCGCCGGCTGTAGAATAATTTGTATACTATGGAAAAGCAGCACCGAGGGTCGCAGGCAAAGAGAAGTTGTTTTCTAATAGAAAAGTGGTAGTTTGTACCTTGCAAGTGTATTTATATGACAATCGGGGACCCTAGAGGAAAGAGTGAGAAAATTTGGCTCACCTTGCAAGAGTCCGCAGACGAAGTTCCACGATACTACACGACTGCCAGAGCGGACGCGTCGTCCATGCTGAGACACCTGCAGTCCTCTACAATTACTGCCACCTTGGGTACCAAGCGTCTGTTGGGAAATGTCTGAACATTAAGCACACCTCTGAAAAAAAAAAGGAGTAGTTGACAATCGTAGGTTGCACTTGCGAGGCGACAGTAACCGTAGTTTCTACCTATTTTTTCACAACTGTGCTGCTTGCTTTAAATTTTTTTCTGGAGTTTTACGTGCCAAAACCACGATATGATGTTGAGGCACGCCGTAGTGGGGGACTCCGGATTAATTCTGACCACCTGGAGTTCTTTACCGTGCACCCAATGCACGGTGCACGGGTGTTTTTGCTTTTCGCCCCCGTCTAAATGAGGGGTTCCGATTTAAATAAGCAAATATTGAAGTCACATTGAAAGGCGTCAAAGATGACTGAAGAAGCACGCAGTAAAGACTGTTGCAATCATAAAAAGGCTACTACACCTTAAGTTTACTTCTTGGGTGTAGCGGACTGCCATGTGGCCGGCAACCTTCTGCTTCAGTTAGAGGCGACGACGATTCTCGGCCGCCATTGTGAGAGACCGACTCTGGTCGGGCTCTTTAGTAACCGGTTGGCAACCCCATCCCGCGCTTGTATGTCTCGTGATGTTTTTCCAGCGTTCCGGCCACTGAAATTTGGTGTACCAACTTACTGCTACGTGTCACTGTGTAAGCACTGTGTCAGCGCGGACAGTTCACGACGTAAGGCACATGATAACTGCGCAACATTTAGTGAGGCATTTAAGGCATCTACGTCACCTGCGAACTTGCCCACAGCGTGGCTCGTGCTGACCGTTAGCCGGTAATTCAAACTAATTGCAACAGTTAAGTGAAACAGCTTTGGTTCACCAGCTACTCTGCATATTTAAAGGAATTTGTACAGCTCACACATGGCTAGATGTTCGTTTTTCGCATTTGTGAGCTACATCGCCGCCATAATGAGATGCGTCACTCGTCTGCTTGCCTGGTAGCTTACTCTTATGGAATCTAGATCAATGTAAGGCTCGGGAATATGATCGTAGCTTCTGTGAAGGGCATCTCCCCATCGCTGTTTTCGCTTTGTAGCAGTAAACGACGCGTATAGGGGCGGAATCGAATTAAATTGAATTGAATTCTCGGGTTTTTACTTGCCAAAACCACGAACTGATTATGAGGCACGCCGTAGTTTGGACTCGGGATTGATTTTGACCACCAGGGGATCTTTAAGTTGCCCCCAATGCACGGAACGCGGGCGTTTTGCGGCTATCGAAATGCGGCCTCCGCGACCTCGTGCTTAGGGACGGAAAGATGCGAAAGACTTCCAGCTGTCCAGTTGTTGGAACCACTTTGCAGGGCCATGTTAAGGTGCGAACACGATATGACCGTTCGAACACCGCAGCAAACTCAATGAGACCTGTAGCCGAGCGCGCGCGGCTTCAGCTTCAAAGGGCGCCCTGCACAATCATGCACACCCATTCTTCAGGATGGTGGCGGGACGTCAATGCCACCTTGCGTATACGCACAGGATTGTTGAAGGTATAAAAAATGGCTATAGAAATGCACAAAACAATTTCGTTTAATCAGCTTCTTACATAAAGCAAGACCTCGCTCACTGTGTTTGTACACTCGTTCAGGAAAAGTTGTAGTGAGAACGAAGTTTACTTACGGTTTTTGTAGACGCGTAGATAATGAATGGCGCTTGGCTCTATGAAGTGCAGAAAATGCTCTTCCAGCCTGCAAAGACTGATAGGATGTGAATGTCGTCATGTGCATCTGGATAGTCCTTTGAATTGTAAATGTATGGCCGATACCACTAAACAGTCTGATCTCTCACTTTCAAATGGAACTTCTTACAAATTCCTGATGGTGCCGCGCCAAGCAAGCGAGATGATAACACACTGGTCATGTGTATTATCAGCTACTACCGCAATACGACGCGGCACCTTTAGCCTTGCCCATGTGCAGTACATGGCGCTTCAAGGGTGGCAGTATTCGTCGATTTAGGTTTAATTTATTATATAGCGGTTGTCCCACATAACTTGAGCCAACGTTTTAAAAAGGAAAGGCACTCCAGACGCGAGTTGAACCGAATGTTGACACTGGCCTAAAGTTACTCAGGCAACTTCATTTTATTTTTTGCCCTTAACTAACGGATTAGTTATGTTTAGGTAATCAACTTTTTAAGTATTGGCTGCAGACCCCAAGTGTGATACGCAAAGTTGCAGAGCACCTTGAGAAACTTCTCAATAAATTGTTTCCAACACGATATATCTCACGTGGTCCTTTTTTCCGCGTTCCAAAGAAAGCCTGCGAAATATGAAGAAATACCACGTGACGGGGCGCTTGCGCACTGTTATTGTGCTGTTCTGAACCGTGCGATAGATGAACAAGGTCGCTAACCGATGAACAAATTTTGCTAACCGCTAACCGGTAATTTTCGTTGCTTTCTTTTTATAAACCTCACACCTCCCGCCGCTCCGTCTTTCTTCGTCTTTGATAGCCTTTTTTTTTATGTTTAGACTTCGCTGGGCCTAGTTCAACGCGGAAACGTTTTATGGCTAGGCTTGGGACAACTTCCTGTTCAACGCGTGTAACGAAACGGATGTCAGCGCTGGGAGACATTTATTCCTTGCGCTCTTGGCACGACGATCACAACCCGGCACTAGTGCGTTATCGTAAGGAGACATCAAATAATTGTAAGTTGAGATGTATCAGTAAATGACGCTTCTGCAATAGCAAAGCGGCCGGTGTTGCCGTAAAAGGCGGCTTGGCCCAGCAAGAAATATGAAAAACAAAACATTGGTGGCGACGCCATCCTCCGGTTTCTGCACCAGAATACCTTGACGTCGTGGATTTTGACAGCACCTGTTCGGGTCTGGTTAATAGCTTATCGGTAAAGAAGGACGAAATTGCATAATAAAGAAAACAAAAGGCAACCTAGCAAGTTTCGATTACCTTTGCTGCGCCAGAAAGATCCGAAAATGAGAAAATGCATTAATATATATGACATCGCACTGACGGTACTGGTGCTAAAGTTCCGGTGCCATATTAAAACAGGAAAGTGTAGCTTTGATTCTCTCCGGTAATGGCCAATATTTTTTTGCAAAATTAACGGAAGCGGAACTGTGAATAAACATAAAAATACGTTACCAGTGCGAACTGATTTGTGAGGGTCATAACCAAAGTTCAGCTCACGACTACCTGGCGTCGAGTCGGCTGACGCAATCCGTCTAGGGTATTGCGTAACAGAACGGCAATCCCTCTGCTACACTCATTTTCAAAAAGTGGCCGCCTAGGACGGTGCACCGCTAGCAGAGACGTGAAATCGCCGCGACGTTCAAGTCATGTTACCAATTTGGAGCAGCGCACATGCGTGAAGATCTAGACTTTGCGTGGGAACACGCTGACACAGGTTCGCGCTGCGTTGCTGGAAGTGCGTGGTTGAGGTACTCTTCACCGCGGCACAATTTCCCGCTGGTCAGCGCGCTTTCTAAAGGGCCAGTGCAGAATCGAAGATGACTCCCGGTCAGGCCATCCCCAAACAGCGACGGATGGCACATCAATCTGCGTTATCGGGACGTTGACTGAAGAACCTAGTCGGTTGACCGTAGAGGAGATCTACCAGAAAGCGGGGCGAGTCCGCATCGCACGGTCCGGGAACATTTGACTAAACCTCATTGTTAAACTTTGTCTCGACTCACCGTACAGATAGTCAACCGGACTTTGACTTCTTTCTAGAGTTAAAAAAGCCAGGTAAGAGGCGTCCCTTACGAAAGAGAGAGATAGAAGAAGGGAAGGAAAGACAGGGAGGTCAGCCGGTGTAAGTATGCCGGCTGGCTACCCTGTTCTAGGTAAAGGGGTAAAGGGAATAAAAGGTGATAAAAGAAGCAAATAAAAAAATTAAGTGAGAAAAAATTCATACCGTAACGCGATGCTACGCGCTACATCTTTCAAAGTTGGTCGCACAATGCACAATCCCTTAAGAATTTCACCAGGGCACTTAAGGCCTTGAGTGACGAAACCCGTCTGGACCAGGGTCTTAGAACTTTTTACTCTGCCAAGGGGCGATCGTCCATCTTTAGTAGCGCAGTCGCGAGCACTATGTTTGCCACATTGTAATGGGGACAGTAACAGAGGAGGTGCTCGATCGTCGCATCGCAGCCACAGTTGCCGCAAGCAGGGCTGTCGGCGATTCCTGTGCAGAAGGAATAGGCGTTCGTTAATGCCACGCCGAGTCACAGGCGGCACAGAAGTGTTGCTTTTGCTCGTGGTACCCTTGGTGGAAGACAAAGTTAGAGACGTGGATCCAATCTGTGAAGACATCCGTTGGTAAATTCATTGGTGTTCCACAGAGTCTGTGTAAGCTCACGTGTGACGGAGTGAAGCATGTGGATGCATCTGTGCTCGACAGTGGTATTGGTAATATATCGGCACCGTCGTAGCCCAATCGGGCAGCGTCATCCCCACTGTGATTTCCAGAAATTCTGCAGTGACGCGGTATGCACTGGTAGATGATGTTGTTCCCTTGTCGATTGCGTCATGCTTTGGGAAGTTACAGCAAAGAACACACGGGACGAAGAGACAACACAAAGCGGTTGTCTTCGTGTTGTCCCTCTCTTCGTCCCGTGTGTTCTTTGCGGTAACTTCCCAAATCATGATTCTCCAACTGGCCTAAACCAACACTCATCTAAGTTGCGCGATGGTGAAGTAGTCGGATCTCTGCGACTACTTGCATGTTGGGTCCGTGGTTGCAATGTGCGTTACGAAGCCTGGACGAGCTATCAATGGACGTGACCCAAGTCATCCGACAGCTCAACAAAGATGGAGTTTTACATGACGTCCCATACTTCCTCAAACGCTGGCAGGCAGTCGGGAGGACACTACTTTGAACGGCAATAAGGTAGATTTTATTCAATACTTTAGTACTCTTCAAACTGAGAGTCTGCAGGACTTTTTTTGATGATCTTCGTACAGTGTGGCGCTTTGCTGTCCATTTAAGGCACCCTGAAAAGGCTCACTGCGCACATATTCTACCTTGGCACACTTATATTTTGAAATCAAATTTTAATAAAACTGATATGGTGACGGCATCGGTAATCATCACTGTGCAGTATCGCAGCCTCAACACTTTCAATTATCCCCTCGGCGTCACACTGATTTTCTACCCGCCAGGAAAAGGAGGCGGTTTCAAGGAAAGCAAGGAAGCTATAGCGTTCAGCTGCTGAGCACGACGACGCGGGTTCGGTTCCCAGCAGCGAGGGCGGTCGCATTCCAATAGAGGCAGTATACAAAAATGTTCCTGTACTGTTATTTGGGTACACAGTAGTCTGTGTAGTACAAAGCAGTCCGGATATCTCCACTACAGTGTCTCTGATATTCGTACTTTAGCTTTGCTACATAAAAGCTCATCATGTAATCACTTGCTCGTTCGTTCGTTCGTTCGTTCGTTCGTTCGTTCGTTCGTTCGTTCGTTCGTTCGTTCGTTCGTTCGTTCGTTCGTTCGTTCTTTCGTTCGTTCGTTTTGCTTTCCACAACGTGAGCGAGAATGCAACCCCCGATGTAAGCCTTAATTTCGAGAATAATTGGTTTTCCCGATGCTAAACAGCTAAAAATATGCATGAAATGTGTCTAAATGTTCCAAAAGGCATGAAGCATTAGCTACGGGGGTCGCTGCATGGCATTAGATACGGTGGTAGTGAAGTATTTTCTATGAGTGTTCTCACAGTACAAACAAATTTTATGCCGATTCTCCCTTCAAGGAAACCAAAAGATCAGTATAGAAAAATTGTACTTGCTTTTATCCAGCGAAACTCAACGCAGGAGGAATCGTATGGGCAATTGCTGAAAAGGAAGGAAGGAAGAGAAACAAGAGGTGAAAGGCAGAGAGGTTAACCAGATTAAGTGTCCGGTTGGCTACTCTGCACAGGGGGGTGGGGTAAGGGCAGGAAAGGTAACAAGAGAAGATTAAAAAAAAAAGGGGGGGGGGGGGACGCATCAGTTCGCACATTCTATGGTGTTTTTCAATGACGGCCGTTTTTTTTGAAAGCACACTAGTGCGTTTAAAACAGTTCTTGCCGACGTCGGCTGGGACCAGGGTCCAAGAATTATGCCTTCCGTAAGGGGCGGTTGTCAATCCTGTCGAATGTGGTGCCGGGGACTTTGCGCATTGAAACGACAATCACACAGAAGGTGCGCTATCGTCTCTTTGCACCCGCAAACTTCACAATCTGGACTTGTGGCCATTCTGATGAGGTAAGAGTATGCATTGGGGCTGCGAAGCGACCGCGAAAGACATAAAAGTGACATCTGAGACATCCAAGCTTTCTCATGAGTTCTAGTAAAAAAAGGTACTCCGGATGCTAAATTTACTGAACCGTCTCGTGGGCAATAAATGCATTCAGGCACGAGTTAAAGGCACTTTGAAAGAGCCGAAAGCCAGACATAGTGCACTGTTTTAGTGCCATTGTTTTTCAACTCGACCAGAGCTCTGCGACATTCACAACGACGGCATTACACGAGTGGCAGTGACAGAAGAAATTCAGACCAAATTGTCTAGTTCAATTTGTCTTGTGAGAGGAGACAGTGCTAACAAGGTAGGGTACGCGAGAGGGAGCGGGAGTGATGGAAATGCTCGGCAGCTCGAGGGAAGGTAAAAAAGGGAGACCGCTCACATGCCAGTGTCTGCAACGACTGCAGGCGCCGAAATGAGAGGCGGCTAACGCTCAAACTTCCGATGCCTTCGATGAGAAGTAGTATGTGCCCTGGCCGCAATTTCGTGTCCCGGCTTGGCCCTTGCCCAAAGCTAAGTGAAGGCGGGCCAGCCCAGCCTGACGATGGACCGTGGACGGGCTCGACGTGCCAGATCGAAAGCCCGGGCCGACCTGTCCCGATCACTGGCAGGTCAACATGCCTGTCGCCGGCCGTGCAATTGTAAATCACACGGCAACAGCGAATTAAAGCCATCGTCATCGCCATCGAAGACACCGTAGGCGTAGGACAGGTACTGGCCGCTGCTCTGATAATTATTGCTTGGAATGTTTTGTACTACAAAGCAGGGCATGTCGATCATATGGTGCAGGTGCCGGTGGGTGATGTGATATAGTATAATACGTCGTATCGCGGTATGTGGTGCAGGTGCGCTGCTCCCCCGACAGTGAGCAGCCGTCCACACCCCATACGGCGTCGCCTGCTCTGCAGTATCACGTTACGTGCTTTCCCTGCCCGATGCCATTGACATGACTGCTTCACTAACTGTGGCTTCCATTTCTGTATTGAAACTCGACCGACCAGCATTGCACGGCACCGGAGGGATGTCGGGCCAGCGACAAAGTGCACCTAATAGCGAGCCCGTGGCGTCCGATCAGGCCGTAAGCGAAGGCCGATGCAGCAAAGCTGAGCTGTCCGCGTCTGGCTCCGTGCACCTGCTTGTGATGTGGCTCGAGTTTCGATACGTTTCATGTTCCCTATCGCTGTGAAAAATGTATGTGCGCCGGCGCAAGTCAGCCCGTGGGTAATCTGACTTTCTTCTGCCTTTCCTTCTCCACTTTTTCCTTCCTTCCTTCCTTCTGGCTTTTGGGAGTGAAGTGCTAGAAAGAATTTAGCGTCCAAGTCGGGCTCCAATGCTGGCCTGGCCCACCCGATGAAATATGCCTGTCGGCTCGACGTTGACCCGGAGTCCCGATTAAATGTCGGCCGGGCTGCCCGTGCCCGGCCCTTGCGCCGCGCCGCACAGGAGCATTCAGGCCTGCCCGAGCACGTGCACCCCTCCAATGAGAAGTTCATTTGAATTTGTCAGGATGGAGGTGGAACAGCCTCCTCTTTAAAGCTATGTACCTTGACTCGTTTACTCCCGTAGAGGGAACTTATACATTGTCACGTCGATGGGCTTTCTTTAATTTTCGCCTTGGGGCTGTGCATCTGAAATACATTTAAAGGCCACCATGTGTAGAAAGAAGCTCGAAGGCGACTTCTGAAACAGCAATCATCACCAATGTGTCAAAAATATATCCGTCGTAACCTTACAAATCAACAGTATATGGGCTGATGACAACGGCAAAATCGTCGTTACGAATATGGGACTTCAGGGATTTTTAAGGATGCCAATTACTCGGCCTAGCCGGACAAACTTGGTTTTTAATTTGCGAGTGGAAAGGGGCGCTCAGTGAGCCTGCCAGCGATTCATGCGGTAATATTGGTGCATGTTTCATGCACGCTCAATCTTGTTTTGTGTTTTCACTTAAGTTCTAACGTTGTCTAATTGATTGAATGTTTTGTTTACACTGACTTTTTTAGCAGTGATTTTTACCGTTCATTTTTCGTTCCTATTGAACGAATAGCTCAGAGGCGGCTATTCCTCGACTCATCAGTGCTTCGAAAAAGTTACATTTGGGAATATAGGTCAACCGTAACTTATCGTTCGCCTAGAGTCCTATTCTTGGAGGAATGTATTCGTGTGCTCTAATTCGCGCAGACCGCTCCAGCGGAACATTTGGCAAGTGGCGGCTGTGAGTCAAGTATATACAATAATGGTCAGACTATTGCCGTCGTTGTTTGTGTGCACCTGCAACACATCCAATGGCTGTGCGAATAAAATGAGCTGAAATTTAAAGGATTGAAGCACGCAGGTGTGCTAGGCAACTTGTCATTTCAGCTTAAGAGTTTGACAAGAAACCAGATACACCGTTTCCGACGGTTCCATAGTATCAGCCAGTGCTTACCGGTCTCCAATGATGCTGTCGTTTCTGGTTTAATGGGCTGCATTTAGATTAGCGATACCGCGACGAGTGTAGGCGCCACCATATTAGTAAGGCTTTCTTAAAGCCACTTTCTTTATTCATGCATAGATATCAATCTCATTTGCACAGTTGACTATTTTCATGAGCTGACGATATAAAAAATATTTATTTCGTCGCCATCATGCAGCTTCTAGCTTTTTTCTTTTTTTTTTTCCATAACTACAATTTTCGATGACTTGTCGCTCTCTCCATTTGGAGGAACGCTCGATCTACTTCTATTTCTACAGCTGTAATTGTTTCTTTTCAGGATATGAACTATCGCTGCATGAAATTAGACAAATATCTCTGTGACTACTTTAATAAAATCTTTTTGTGACAAATGATTTTTTTTTCTTCAGTACATGAACTAAATTTTACTCTAAAAAAATTTGTTGTCCGACCAGTTCGGTTTAAATTGGTGTACAATTTTCATTTATTGGACCTGTCCCGGGTGGATCAGTACCTATGGCATTGCGCTACTGAGAACGAGGTCGCGGGCTTGATTGCCAGCCGCGGCGGCAATCATTCCTCTCGGGGCGTAGTTCAATAGCGCCCGTTTAGTTAGGTTCATGTGCACGTTAGAGAGCCCCAAGTGGTAGAAGTTAATCCGTAAGCACCTTCTACGGATTAGAGAGTGCTTACGGAGGGGGTGTTTTTTTTTCTGAGGGGGGGGGGGGGCGATTTGTGCGGTTCGCCGCACAAATCGATCAACTTTTATTTGTTGCAAACGCTGTAAACTTTAAGCTCATTCTGGTGCACCAATATTGTTTTCGTGCTGCCAATATGGTATGTTAATTAAGCCACATCCAAGCTAAGGACGCAAAATTTTTATGCCCATATGAACTCCATATTATACTGGGGGAAAAATTCATATTTCATTTTGTAGGATGTCCAACCTTCACCGGTTTATGATACCAAGCATTTAAGATACTTTGAATTCGACACTCTCCTCTTGAAATTCAATGAAGTGATTTAGGCTGAGGCACCGGTACGACGGCTAGAACGTTATAAAATTATGCTGTAAAGCACAGGTCCGATTCCTGGCTATAAAATAGAATAGACAAGAATAGAATATGTATAATCTATAAGCGTTATCCTGGTGGTAGAAATTATTTCATAAAGTATTAGTAACGCAATAGAGAATCATTCTAATAACTGAATAAATTAATACAGTGTGAACAATATTGAATTCCATGCGATCGTTATGAATCCGTAAACCACCGTTGCGAAGTCCTGCATACTGTGTTGGTAGTTTTCGTCCGTAAACATTGTTGTCTTGCGTTAACACAGATTAAAGCTGCGTGTAGCGATTTGCTCAAAGCAATGGCTCCTTTGACAATTTATTAGTGGGAACTTGCTGTTATTACGGGTCATCCATCGTAAGCATTTGACTGTTGCATTTTTGTTGTGCTGGGCTTTGTTGTATTGGTAAGAAACAAATGTGCAGTCACACAATTTGTTGTTTTCTTTAATCAGACTAATGCAGCAGCAAATACTCACAAAATTTTCCTTTATCAACTGCATGAGACGTTCCTTATTTTCACGCAAAATAACCTCTAAATTATTTCCTGTGTTGCGTAATACGATCCTTCGAGCTTTAAGCGTAAAGGCACGCATAATACTCTTACAGAGTGACCCTCAAATTTTCATCGTCATGATTTTCTCATTGGTTAATTAAAGCACCACTGGAAGCTACCATAATTATCTATTAGAGATTCTATTGTTTATGTATGAGTCAGTGAACAATGAGAAAGGTAATATGGCATTCGGGGAGCGCGATTTGTGATGTCACATTCAGTTGAATATAGTTAAGTACGAATTCCTATTCGACGCCAGCTTTTTTTTTTCCCTGCTTCAAGACAGGTTCAAGATCTGTGCGGAGAATTTATCGTCACATACACACAGTGACTACGTCACAATACGTCTCGCTAGCCCTTTCGCTAGGTCATGGTGTAATCAGTAGTGTAACTGTGCAGCATCCCATGCTAGCCCCGTGAATTTTCTCGAGGAACCGTGCGAATAGGCAGACCGTAGTTCGAGGAAAGCCTCTTTGGCTTTAGTGCAGTAACAGCTCTTCTGGAAACATTGTTATTAATTCTCTATCCACGCCACGTTACTTCGCTGCTCTCAGTGTAGCTTGTGCACATATCCGCATTTAGATGCTCGCTTCTCTCAAATTGTTCAAATATTCGTCCAGCAAAACACTTTTTACGGCCTGCGAAGCTAGTGAATGCGTTCATTACGAAGTTATGGTGGACATGAGCTACATATTCACAATTATCATGTCCCACCGGCCGCTATATTAAGGTCGCAGGTTTCTATTGTATATACTGTAAAGCAGCCCAGGTGTTAAACAATTCGAAACTGTTTACATTATTGTGCGCTGTTTTAATTATATATAAAGCACGCTTTGTTGCTTGACCTCTTGAAGTTCCTATATAGTCGCCTTTGTATTCATCAAATAGCGAAAGTCTAGCCGCTGTTTAGTCGCCAGGTCTGGTACTTTCCAATACGCGCAGGTTTACAATGACGCACATCACACACAAAGGAAGTTAGACATTTACAAAGTAGAAAAAAAAAATAGCTGTCACACCACGTGTTGAACTTCGTAGACATCCTTGTCTCTGAAAAATGGCCATTTGTGCGCATAAAACAAATTTATTCAGAAACTTTTACGCAATCGAAGGTTGGCAGCCTCACGAAGTTCCGATCTCATTAGGTTGACGTCTACCTGAATTTGACCTCAATTTCAGAAAGTGAGGTCAGGTTAAGGTGTGAGGTTGGCGACGACTAAAAATTCTCTAAGAGAGCCCAATAATGCTTACCTCAACCCTTCTTTAGTTTGAGGTTCAACGTGATATAATTCTCAGTGAAGTCGATTTCTGCAGTTGAACATTGTCCCTGCTGCTTGTGTGCATGCATTCGAATTCTTGAACGCATGAGTCGACCGTATTTGTAGACTTTCTTCTGATGCAGATATTTACAATGAAAACAGAAAATCACCGAAATACACATTGTCACAATGTACGCAAGCAAGAAGACAATGGCATGAGGCCCCAGCCTCTTCCCGTCGTATTCTCGTTTGTATACGTTGTGTTTTTCACTGGTCACCTTTCAATCATGACCAACTGGCACTGCTCGCGGCCCTGTTGAAATGGTTACGTGGTTAGAAATAAGTCCAGATATTTGTATAGTTTGCCTAAGCCTTAAAAACACCTTGACATAGCATGTTTCCCAGCTAAAATCTACTGAACAACTTTTCATGAAGCATTTTACTATTTATTTTGCCGTATCAAGGCTTTGAGCCTACTATATCGGAGGCATCAGAATATGTTTGTGCAGGTTTATGCACATTATGCGTTGCACAGGTTATGCATTGAGTACTTGACTTCGAACTCAAGAAGTGAGCTTAAGTCTGAAGACCTGACCTCGAAATAATCAGGTTGACATGATGATGATGACGGTGGCCGCTGAAGGGTGAGAGGCGACCCCTAATGCACCTTAACGTCATGCGACGAGGCTGAGGTCGAGTGAGGTCGTCAAGTATGATTGCAGGTTGAGGTGAGGTCAAGCACTGGGAGGTTGTTTGCCCAACTGTTTTACAGTTAAATTAATTTCCCTCTTGTCCAGTCGCGAAGAACCGCCTCGTCCACGTCGCAAGGTGCCTTAGTAACCTTAAGGATGCACACCCATTACCAATATTAAGCGTGCACATGACAAGGAAGGAAGTAATAAATGTCCATTTCTGAACACAAATGCCAATATTTTGTGCGCCTACCGAGCACATGCTTCAAGCCTAGACTGTCATCCAAAACACTACAGAATATCAAAAACAACTAGCACTTTGACTGTTCTTTTATGTTAGCGCGTCCAAGCTTAGTTTTCTTTTTATGTCTTTCTTGCAGCATGGGCCAGCCAGATTCCCTGCTGACTATTGTACGGTATCGAGATTCAGCGTTTCCTTCCTGGTGCGTCGACAGTCTGCTCAGGGTAATGAGTCGGCTCTGGTTAGACTTGTGACACTTTAAATGCGTTGCTCCACGTGCTCCAAGTCATTTATAATTGTATTTGACGAGGTATCACTCGTAACTAGAAGAATAATCAAGGCTCTTCACATGAGACAAGATGTTCTGGTTTGAGAACGTCCTATGCATCTAAAGAAATGGGCTAAGGCGCTCGCAAGTCCACAATTACCTCCCACACCAACCAGCGGCACTGCCATTAAAACCAGTGCGGCTGAGAGCAGTGGGCGTGGTGCAGGCGTTGTGACGTCTTGACAAAGACGTAATGAGAAGCGCGCCATGGACGTGAGAGGTGTGTTGCTGTTATGGACACCGCAAAGTATCCGCATCGCGCAGCGGAGAAAAGAGGAAAAGGACATTTTGCATTGATGTTTCCTTTTATTGCTTGATTTTGTTTTTTGTTTTTGTTTACACCGTGACACTCATCTCCTGGAAAGCAGTGTCAGTAACGTAAATGTCCTCATGCAGCGCACACGCACACCTTTTACGAAAAGCTGACAGGATTTGTCCAGTCTCTTAAAACGCACCACCCAGGCAAGAAGGTATGTACAGGCATTTAAAAGCGAACTGAAACACATACATGTCGTCCAGAACAAGCTGTCCTAAATATTTTGAAGAAGACAGTATAATAGCGGGAATAATATTATATTCATTCTTTATGAGAGGAAGCATTGATCTTGAGGCATCCTCACTGGCGAAGCAGGTGCGCTTTTCGCAGGACGCTGGCGGGGTAGATGTTAGCCCCGCACGAAAAGAGGAGATTTCGAATTAATGATGAACGAAAAATCATGCACTCCTGCTTCTTCAGTGGAACACAGTGGTAGCGCGTACATAGGGAATATTTACACGAGTTTGTATATACGTGTGGGTTTTATACAATTACATACATGCACAAGTTCATATAACAGCGTGGAAATTTCTCGGACATAAAACAACTTGAAATAAAAACAAATTAAGCGTTTCTTTTTCTTTGCACACACATATTAATATACAGTCTTACTTATCACAGTAGAAAATAGCGTGCGTTTCCCCCATTGTCGCATCAAAACTACTGATGAGCTTAAAGCGGGAACCACGCCCCAACACAAGTGGTTTGATTTGACATAAAAATAAAAACGCAATAGTAATGCGGCGTATTTTTGAAAACATTGCACATCACTCTTCTCTACTCGTTTACTGCAACAAGCCTCTTCGCATCACGCACGCAGATATTTGTTTTATGATTTGAATTCCGACTGGTGAGGGAAAAACGCAACTGCTCTAAGTTGCAACGAGATAGATAATGCATGGATTAGTACCAGACCACTTGCCATATTAAGGAGGCCCTAGGAACGAGATGCCTATGGATTCAGTGCTTGTCGGCTGTCGAGTTTGCACTAAAGAAGTAAGGACTAAGCAACTCATTCTTACGGACACTGCATTTCTTTTGGCTTGGTTCTTTGTGGTGGCGCTTGTGTACCTTCTTTGCGGGCTCTGTAAAGGCTTTGTCGTGGCGGATTCCCACAGTTAGCTGTCTCCGTCATAACATTATTGCACAATCTTAAATGGTACAAATAAAGTTTTAGCCGCTAAGGCAGTGTCTACATTGATTCCAGGAACTATATCTCACTTTACAAACCAGGGTTTTCGGGTTGGTACACGCTGCATAAACGCCCACTAGAAACGCACAGGTTGTAGTCGAACGTTGCAACAGGCATGAAAAGACCAGTAAGGTGGCTCACGGTTGATTATTTAGCTGTCAGTATAGGCATGAAATTATAATGGTGCAGACGGCATCAAGGTTCAGAAAAGGATATCAAGGGCTTTGACAACATTGGCGCATATTGCACACGCAGTAACAAGACTTTTTTCAAGCTTATTGTAACCTCGTCTAACAACACCGCAAGCAAAGGTGTCCAGGTTGCACTCTGATGGCAAAGGTCACTGCATCGAAGGTGCTGGCCAGTTAAACCACCGTGGCCGGTTTCCCCCGCTTCGAAAGGACTTTTACACGTAAGTAAACTGAAATTTTCACATAGATAACCAAAATGCATGACAGAACATCGTGTCATGTCACTCATGAGTACAACACTGTAGTGCTTATTCGGACATGAAGGGATGAAAAAAGATGCTTAGGGCTAATGGCAGTCTGCCTTGTTCCCTAATTGTTAAAGCGGAGGCGCGCCAACAGTGTAGAATATTACTTGTACAAAAGTAATGCAATATGAGGTGTTCCCTTGTCGTGGTCAGAACTGGTAAGTATCATGTATATGCAAGAATGTTCCTTGTTAAGTGTGGGGATAACGAGTTAATACACACAATTTTAACAACTCAGATTAGGAATGACAGCCATATCTCCTGTCCAGTAAATATGGCTATTGAATCGTAAATATGCACTACACACGAGATCTACTGCCTTGGTTTAAAGCAACCATGCGGAATACAACCCTTCGTTTTCGTAGCCTTCACGTACGCAAACAAGACTAGAAAACACAACTGTTTCTCCATTTCTTTGTCATAGTCGACACCGCATACAAAAGGAAGGAGTACACGTGCTAGTAGATATAATTGCACTGCCCTTACTGCTTCATCATCCACAAATAACTGCGCCGCACTCATATGGTGTATCTCAAGAAGTACGAGCAAACCAGAATTGTAGCGGAGTCACGATGACAGCGACACTATCACCTTTTGACCACGACTAGCATTTACTCTAACCACCGGCATGAAGAAATAATATTAAACGAAACAAAATGCTCGGCATGGGGCTGCGCGCGCCGCAGGGAGAGCGTGTGCTCGAGAACACAAGCGGCCGGACGCGTGAGTGCGGTGTGACAGAACATTGCGCGCCTGGACTAACGCCACGGGTATCCGCGGAACGCCAGGGTTCGGCGCTGGGGCAACAGCGTGACAGCGGGGAGGAGACAGCGCAGCGACCCGGGCCACGACCCGGCGCCGGTGCGGCGTCTCTTACCCGCGACTTGGCACGCGCGACTGTCGGCGATCAAGGGGGCAAATGCGTACGGCCATGCGGAGCCTTTCGTACCTGTTGATAGCAAACTGGCCGGCGTCCCGGGAGCCGCCCACCTGGAGGCCCATGCTCTAGAACGCGAACCTCGTTGAACTTTGAGCGGCGGCGGGCAAGACAAGGGACAAGCAAAGCAAGCGCAAGCGGGTAGTCGTCAGCGGCTGGGAGCCGCCTTTCGTACAGTCTATGGGGGTGCGCGCCGGCTGGGGCATCAGGCCAGGCGACGGCGCACTGTTCGTCGGCGGTGTGGCTGCCGCCTTTCGTACAGTCTCTTTCAGTTGCGCGGCGGCCACTTGGCGGAACCGCCCGTGCGGGCCGGCCCGAGTCACATGAGGAAGTCCGGCGAGCCGGGCCCGAGTCCGTGGGGTGGCGGCGGCAGCTGCTGCTGTGGCGGCGGCTGCTGAGCGCGGGCGCGGGCGGCGGCGCCCAGCTGCTGCTTGTAGAAGTCGCGTTCTTGGCAGGCGCGTTCCAGCTCCTGACGCAAACGGTTGGCCTCGGCCTGAAGGATGCGGTTCCTGCTTTCCAGCTCGTGCCTCTGCGCCAGGCGCTTGGTCCGGCAGTTCTGCGCGTAGCCGCGGTTCTTGAGCGTCCGACGTTTCTGCTTGAGGCGAACCACTTCTTCGCGGGGGAACCCGTGGAGTCGCTTGTTGAGTTCGCGCACAGACAGCGTGATCAGCTGGTCGTCGTCCAAGATGTCCCGCATGGGCAGCGACGGGATCATCGGGGGCCGTGGGCCCTCCAGGTCGCGGCGCAGCTGCATCCACTCGAGGTCCCCCTGCGGCCGCAGGTCCAGCGGCTCCTGGTGTCCGAAGCGCACGTGCGCTTGGTGCGGCGCCTGATGTGGCGCCGGCGGCGGTGGTGGCTGCGACAGCCACATCATGCTGTCGTCCGGCATGCAGGCGCCGAACTCGGGCGATGCCGGGCAGGCGGTCGAGCCGGGCGGCGTGTCCGGCGGTGTGCCCGGCGTACTGCCGACCAGCGGCCGGCGCAGATGCTCGAGCTGTTGTAGCTCGGGCTGAAGCGCCGCGTACTTGGCGCCCATCTCTTGTTTGACGACCTCCTCGAGGTTCTCCAGGTCGAAGCTGTACTCGTCGCCCGCCATGGCGTCTTCATCGAGGGACGAACTCAAAGACGAGCCCGACGGCGACGGCGTGGCCGCCGCCGCGCCGCCCTGCTGGAAGTACAGGCAGGCAGGGTCCGGGGGCGCGCCGCCGAGCCACGCTGCCACCGCGGCCTCGCCCGCTTCACCCGCGTACAGGGCCACACTTGCGCCGCGCGCTCGGCTCGGGCTCACAAGACTCCGCTCGCGGCGCGCTCCACACACGACTTGCGCTCCAAAGAGCTCGGCCCCCGCCGGCTTGCCCCACATATTTATGAGCGCCAGCGCCGCTGCACTTTGCGCCAATCGACAGCCGCGGCGCGCGTGACGTCAGCACGCGCCAGCCGCTAGGCCACGGCCCCCTCTCGCCCCGTCCCGAGTCTTAAGTTCTCGCCACGGTCCCGCAGCCCCGGTGAGTCGACGCTGCTCGCACGTGCGCCGCCGGCCGGCGCTGTTTGCGCGCCCCGCAAACAGCGCCCGGTCGGCGCACAGGTGCCCGGGCTCTCTTCTCCTCCTCGCTCGGCCGCGTGGGAGCGGGCGAATAAACCGCCTTGCGACTGGTTAGCCTTCTTTAAAAACTCTGCATGCAGGTGTCCGCTTCCATTTGTTTTTTTACCCTTGCTTGCTCTGACGCGCACGAGTTCCTGTTTGTACAACTCCGTGTTAATTAAGGCATAAAGACAATGGCAGAAAAGAAAAAGGCAAGACTAAAAGTAGTAAACCGCTGTTGCGCAGCTGCACTTTCTTTTGAAAACCCACAGCTTACCTTAGCTCCCTCCTCCGGTCTTTGAAGCAACGGAACATTCGTCGCACAGACGGCTCTCTATTCCTCGTTTTTCTGGTGCTCGCGCGTTGACTCTTCCTCGAATAAAGTGGGGCGCTATAACGTCCCGCTTCTATCTTATCATGCCCCGGTAAAATTGTTGCCGTCTTATGTTACAAAGGCGTATCGTATTTGCATATATAACTAGATATCGCCGAGTTCTTGCAAAACGTACCCTTGTGCACGCCTTATCACAACAGGACCTTCTGCACGATATCAAAGGACGTATGCAAATATGACGCCACCGCAGCCGGCATACTTAGGCTTGTCGTCGAGCCTGTAGTTCTTCTGCCTGCGTGTCCACGAAGCGCCCTCGCTGCAGGTCTTTACCACACGCCATCTTAAGCGCTTTTTATTTAGCGATGCAGAGGAGTAAAGTTTCGTAAGTATTATTCAGAGTTTTTGAACAACGCTTATTGCTCCTTTTGAGGCTAGAAACAGCACCAGCACGTTTTAATGTACTATCATGTTCAGTGAATAAGAGGTGAAGTTAAGAAAGGGTCTCAGAATTATATATGAGCGGCTTGTGCTATTCGTAGTTCCGTTAATGATAGGATTAATGCAACCCATACTTTCCACTGAGATGTGAACATAAGAAGTAATAGCGTTGTCGTATGAATTAAACGTATCGGCTTGTACTGTGAGACAATGCATTGCGGAACACACGCGATGTTTGTATAATGTAGGTCAGAAGACATGACACCTGAAGCCTACGCACAATGTGAGAACGGCATGTATTCGCACACATCACTGCTTTCTTTTTTTTTTACACGTTTTCAGAAGCGCAAGCCCTTGTCGATATGAAATATTGAAACGGTATATCCTTTTCATCATCACAACAAATGCAGCGAAAAAACCATGTGAGTGGAATTTTAAGTGGAATTTTACCTGCTAATGCATGAAGAAATCTACTGTGTTAAAGCTCAGTATTTCATGCATGCATACTCAAGACTGATACACTTCCAGCAAACGGCGCATTAGGTCACAGAACATTCGGTCACTGCCTATGAGAGACCCGAACAAAGGCCACCATGGAAAGACGTAAACGAAAATACACTGAAACATTCATGTACTACAGCAGCCTTGAAGAAGGTTAGCCTTAACTGAGTTGATATTGTTCTTGTGTTTTCAAAAAGCAGCTGCGTACAAAACGGGGCGACCATGCTTCCTGAACGGCGAGAATGACTGCGTTGCTTTTTCGTTAAATTATTTGAAAATCATATCAGTTTCAAATAGAGCCGTGTTCCTATCAGTACCCGAGATGAGGATCTCATAGTGTATTCGCATAACCTTTGTTCACTGCGCCAAGTAAACCAATGATCCAACACTGCGAGCCGGCCTAGCTGGAATTGATTCATCGTGAAACTTTGTGCTAAACAAGCGGGGACAAAGAAAGGCACAGAAGGACGAGCGCTCGTCCTTGTCTATCTTTCTTTGTCCCCGTTTGTTTAGCGGGGTTTCACGATGAACAATGATCCAAATTGCAAAGATATTCCGAAATTCAACTAAGAGCTTCCTCAAGCCACGAAAAAGTGTTAATCTCTGTCTCATACATATTGTTTGCACTTGGAGCAATTTATATAACAGGAAAGCAAGTTAGCTTTGACCTGTTAAAGTCGTGCCTTCCCTCGTGACTACACGTGAAGCGGTTGGTTACCACTTCATACTGACCACAAGAAGCTGAAGCGTTGTAGAAGATCATGGTGAGCACGGAGGTTTGCTGTTGAAGAAATTGCCAATGAAAATACTCAGGGTTCTCTGAAAACAGCCGAGCAGAGACATGATGGCCCTAAGGATGGATCCTGCTTTTACAGCATCCCTAAAGCAAACTTATATATGGGGCTTAGAATCACGTAATAATTAAATGTTTCACTCTTCAATCCAATTGTTATGGGTTATTCAGGCTTCACCTCTTCGTTCGGCATTTCTTCTGTATTTCGGCACAGCGCACCTGTTCACTTTTCTTTCTCGTCTCCTGTTTAACAAAGTCATGCGCTCTACGCTTTTGCACTCATTTTGGACCATCAAGCTAATAATCCACGTGCTATGGCTATCTAATCTTGAAATAAACAGCAAGATCCCCTTTCTTGCTTTCTCGTAGGTGATCACACCAACGCAAAATGAGGAACAGTTGAAAAATTGGTGGCTGAATAGGGGAATCATGCGCTGGGGCAATCATTTCTGTGAATCTTACGCTGCAACAACAGTTAAGTCCGGACAGTTGAATATATTTGGCCACCTTCACAACATGTCCTGGAGAAGCGCGGAACCCACGATTTTACAAGTTCACATTCTCAAGAGCCGCGGTCGCGACGACATAGGCACTTCTAACTTCTGTGTCGACTTGGATCCGACGGTTCTGGATCCAGCACGGAGGCAGCGTTGTGGCCCCGCTTCGTTATACTGTATTACGCTTGCAGACACGGGGCCGAAATTACAAAGCTTTATGATCGTAAGTGATGTTTGTTATTGGCCGTCCACCTTCGCTGATGATATGTCCATCGTCACGATCGGCTTATATCTATCTTCTGTTGCGAACAGTTCAATAGCGTAAGTAATTTTTTTATTACGGTTTTCGTTCCATATATCTTTCAACTGTTGTAGCAGCAAAACTTGTCCCTCTGGTAGCAGCGTGCTAGAATACCGATTAGTTAGTGAATATTCTACTTATTGAAGCATGGACTATTATGGACAAATGAAACGCGAACAAGAAAATTCATTCGAGAGCAGCAAATCTGGGGCTGAATTCACAAAGCGTTTCGTTTGTAAGTGCTCTTTGCTATTGTTGGACCATCTTCGTTAATCATATGTCCAGAACCAGCAGTATTCGTAAAAAGCCCTTACGGTATAATACTTGAGAGAAAATTTCGGCTAATGCAGAAGCTGGACATATCATTAGCGAAGGCGACCGGCTAACGGCAAAGAACACTTACGTACGAAAATCTTTGTGAATACGGGCCCTGGAAAATTGTGATTAAGACGGCGGATACATCAGCGTGCTTGATTTCGATGAGCGATACACCGGTCTTTGTGGAGAAAAAATCAGACATTGTATGCAAACACTTATAAGATAGCTTAGATCGTCGTATTAGATCTGGATACACAACCGGCGGTGTTGTTGTGGGCTGGTTGCGTTCACACACTTGGGGTCAAATTCACATAGCTTTTCGTTTATAAGTGCTCTTGGCCATTGGCTGACTGCCTTATCCAATAAGATGCCCAGCATTACGATTGGCTGGTGTTCATTCTTACGAACAAATCTAGCGTAAGAGTTTTTTTCTTTTTCTGGATACGGGCGCTGTTTGTCATTTCATTACTGCTACCGCAGCAAAAGAAGCATCAGCCTGCAAGTTACGCATAGGCTTTATTCTTCACGTGCAGTCATAAACAAACGTGCCACCTACAGTGTCTGAAAGAAATCGTAATGTCAATGTCGCCATCTTCGACGACGACAGCGATGTCTACGGCATAGGACAATGAAGACACGAGACGGCGACGGCGACGACGGCTGCACGATAGCTCGCATGTCGCAGACCAGTCAGCTAATCAGTGCGCACAAAAAGAATATTTGAAAATGTGACTGCAGGGTGTGGGGCAAATGCACTTTTATTTTCGGGCGACTTCTTCTATCGTGTCGACAGGGCGACAATTTTTAGGCACGTCATGGATGGCAAAATCGGAAGACGAACAAAACCATAACGGCTAACGTTCTAAAATCTAATTATTGATAAACGCATTCTGGTCTATAGACTCAATGGCTCTTCAATCATCTTGAAATGGCCTCTCATTCCAACCTGCGCTCAAATGGATAGAATTGCACGCAAACTGCAACCTCTGCATAATATTTGGAAGTTGCAAGTTGCGTGCAATATTGTTGTTTTTCCTTTAGTCAAGTTCCTCAACTCACAATTAGTGTAAAACTTTAACACATGCATGGCTCTGTAATTTAAGCTTTCTGTTGGTTTTACTGCTAATCCAGCATAAACCTAACCGTTTAACATTTTGCGCAGACCTCTCAAAAGTGTGGCGTTTTATTTAAGCTTTTCATGCCACAGATTGTGCTTCGGAAGAAAAGCGTCATTCTAAGACGAACATAAATATTTCTGTGCACTACTATAAAATCTCGGGATTGAATTAGCCTCACTGTAGCCTACTAAAAGTAAACAGTGATAATAGGTGTCCATTTTCTGTTTTATTCGTATATAATGAGCTACCATGGCCCGCTTCGAAGAAAGTTTAGCAGATAGGAGTGTGACTGAAGCTTTGCAACCTGTTGCTGAGTGAAAACAAAGAAAACAACACAGCTTCAAAATATCATTGTTCTTAATCGCGCGTAACGCTTTCACAGTCTGACAATGATTAAGGGTCGCACAGGGACGGGCGTGAGTGCGTGTGCGTGTGTGTTTATGCGTGTTGTTACGTCTAAACACCACAAAGGCGTTAATTGGACGTTTGCCACGTGTCAAACCACCACCATCCATCCACACCTATCCAGACGTCAACGCAGCGTGAATACCGACTGCTGAAGGGTCGCACGAAAGGCCCTCACACCGCCTTTTACCTGGCAGCCTGAGCAAAGTATAAAAAGGAGAGGAACAACGACGACACTTTGGGAGTAACAGTTATTTAGACGTTTAACACAAGTGAAACTACCACCCATCCATCAGCGCTTATCCAGAGGTCAACGCCGCGTGGACATCAACTCTTGACGGGTCACACAAAAGGCCCTCAGCCCACCCTTTAACTGTCAGCTTGAGCGAAGGAGGAAAAGGAGGGAAACAACGTCGACGACCTGAGAGACGCAGGATGCTTTCTTGCCACATATTCTAAACCAGTCTCTTCGGAGGCGGAGTTACTGCGGGTTATGGCGAGCATGGGCGTGGTATCGCAACGTAGTCGACGATGGTGATTTGCTGCTGTACGGTCTTCAGATTCCCTAGTCGACTCGCCTAGAGAAGACGACGGTATTAAAAGCAGGGACTTTTCGAGAGTGCGGGGAAGGGTCCTGATGGGAAATGAGACGTTTAGCTTCCTCCTGCTTGGAGTGGGGTTGCGTACTCCAGCTGTGTAACTAAGCTAAATAAACCTTTTTTCCTTCATTTTCTACAACCTGACATAGTACTCGATGGGCTTGGTGCATTCTATGCCCTGAATCTAGCCGCAACAGTGTGTGTGCTTTGAGACAGACCCAAACTGTGCGGCAAAATGCCTTAGTGTTCCAGTTAAATTTGCCCTGCGCTGCTTAGGAAAGCATTGTGTCCAAAAAGTAAGCAGTACAGTAGCGCATTTCGCCGGAGCTTTGACTGCGCTTACCTGAATACTATAGGTTTTTAAATACGTTCCAAGAGAACATGCCTTGAGAACTCACAGCCTTCTTTTCGTAACTTGCAATTTTTGCCCTGTAGTGATTAGTTTAAAGGTATACTAGTAAAATATTCCTATTTTTTATAAATTTCTGTTCAGAGTGCAAGTAATTCCGGCCTATTTGTGTGATTCAGCTCAAGGAGTAGAATTGTGTTATCCATGACAGCCAGTTTGGTTTGTGTGTTTTAGTTCTGTCGACATTAAAATGAAACTCCTGCTACATAGCCGTCGCCGTAGCCCAATTGATAGACCATCACACGCTGTCGTGCCTGGCGGTCCCTCAGAGCGGGGTATGCCTCACCAGCGACACGCAGCTCTCACAGGGTGCTGTTTTGCTTAACGATTCCCCAGAACAAAGGATGCCTCACCAGCGACACGCAGCTCTCACAGGGTGCTGTTTTGCTTAACGATTTCCCAGAACAAAGGATGCCTCACCAGCGACACCCAGCTGTCACGGGTGTTGTTGTGCTTGGCGATTCCCCAAAACAAAGGATGCCTCACCAGCGACATGCAGCTGTCACGGATGCTGTTGTGCTTGGCGATTCCCCAAAACAAAGGATGCCTCACCAGCGACACGCAGCTGTCACGAGTGCTGTTGTGCTTGGCCATTCCCCAAAACAAAGGATGCCTCACCAGCGACACGCAGCTGTCACGGATGCTGTTGTGCTTGGCGATTCCCCAAAACAAAGGATGCCTCACCAGCGACACGCAGCTGTCACGGGTGCTGTTGTGCTTGGCAATTCCCCAAAACAAAGGATGCCTCACCAGCGACACGCAGCTGTCACGGGTGCTGTTGGGCTTGGCGATTCTCCCAAACAAAGGATGCCTCACCAGCAACACGCAGCTGTCACGAGTGCTGTTGTGCTTGGCCATTCCTCAAAACAAAGGATGCCTCACCAGCGACACGCAGCTGTCACGGATGCTGTTGTGCTTGGTGATTCCCCAAAACAAAGGATGCCTCACCAGCGACACGCAGCTGTCACGGGTGCTGTTGTGCTTGGCAATTCCCCAAAACAAAGGATGCCTCACCAGCGACACGCAGCTGTCACGGATGCTGTTGTGCTTGGCGATTCCCCAAAACAAAGGATGCCTCACCAGCGACACGCAGCTGTCACGGGTGCTGTTGTGCTTGGCGATTCCCCAAAACAAAGGATGCCTCACCAACGACACGCAGCTGCCACGGGTGCTGTTGGGCTTGGCGATTCTCCCAAACAAAGGATGCTTCACCAGCGACACGCAGCTGTCACGGGTGCTGTTGTGCTTGGCGATTGCCCAAAACAAAGGATGCCTCACCAGCGACACGCAGCTGTCACGGGTGCTGTTGTGCTTGGTGATTCCCCAAAACAAAGGATGCCTCACCAGCGACATGCAGCTGTAACGGTTGATGTTCACGACTTCAAGGCAGCTTGCTTCAAGACAACAACGTCGCCTCCCCCCCCCCCCTTCTGTCACGAAAAGGCCACTGATCGATGACAGGGTCTTCGTGGAAAACTTCCGGGGAAAGCGTCGACTGCAGGTTCAGTTTGCCACGTGGTTGCCTCGTGTTGTGCCACGTTGCAGACACGAGCAGCACGTTGCAGACCAGTGAGGGACGATAGAGGTGGTGAACGATTCGGAGCTTGTGGTTGGCCAGTCAATTCCCTCAACGAGGGAAAGAGGGAAGCAAAGGGCATGAAAATCGGATCCGGACGGCTGTGAAGGGAAGACGCTCGGACAAGCAAAGACGCTAGCATGTAGTGTGCTCCGATAGTTGGAGCCGTCTTGTAAAACTGAACCATGTACCTTTTTTTGACTATAATCTTTTTTTTTTCATTCTCTTCAACGTCGCTCGGAACCCTTCTTTCTCCTGGCACCTGGCACGGCACTATCCATGGAACATTCGTTGGCACCACGGACCCCCGATTTCACAACAACACGCAGAGTTTGTGGGGTTGGTTGGCACCGGTGGTGAAGTCGTCTTTCCGTCAGCTGTCTTTTCTATTTATCAAGTGTATAAAGTTAGTTTATCCCCCAGTCTGATCCTTATTCTACCAATTGCACGATTCCATTAAAAAGATCTCCCTTATTATTCTATCCGTTTACTACAGGGAGCAAAAAGGGGACGAAAGACAGGGAGGTTAGCCAGTGTAATTACCCGCTGGTACTCTGTGCTGGGGAAAGGGGTAAAGGGAATAAAATTAGAACGAGGGAAAATTGAGAAAAATTCACACAACAACGCGCTGCTACGAGCTACAACATTCAAAGACGGTCGCACAATTCACAAGCCCTTAAAGACTTCAGCAGAGCCCTTAAGGCCTTGAGTGCCGAAACCCGTCTGGACCAGTGTCCTAGAACTTTTTCTTCTGTGAAGTGGCGCTTCTCCAGTTTTCGAGCGCGGTCACGAGTATTTTTGTTGACACATAGGACGTGCTCGATCGTCTCCTCGCAGCCGCAGATGTCGCAAGTAGGGCTGTCGGCCATTCCAATGCGGAACGAATAGGCGTTCGTGAACGCCACGCCAAGCCATAGGCAGCACAGAAGTGTTGCTTCCGCTCGTGGTTACCCTGGTGGAAGACGGAGTTGCAGACGTGGATCCGATCTGTGAAGACCTGCGTTGGTGAATTCACTGGGGTTCCACAGAGTCGGCGTAAAAAAGATCGCTTGCGAAGAAGCGAATACTTGTGGCTGCATCTGTTCTTACAGTGGTATTGCTATAAAATGGCCAGCATCGTGGGCCGATCGGGTAGTGTCATCCGCACTGTGATTTCTCGAAATTCCGCAGTGACCCGGCATTGACTGGTAGATGATGTTGTTCCCCTGTCGATTGTGTGATGGAGGAGTAGTCGGATGTCTGCGACTAAATGCACGTTAGGTCCGTGGTTGAAAGGAGACTGGAGACACTGGAAAGCTGCCTTCGAGTCACAAAAGATGGACAATGAATGTGATGATTTCTCATGGGGTGCATCTGTGAGTGCGATGCTCCAACTCAATAACGCACTGTTCCTGGGTCCCCTACGCTATAGCTTACCTGTACTGGGTGGTACCGGTAAGAACAACCAGCGTGCCCTCCATTCTGTGCAATCTCAACCTCTGCGAATTTGTCTTGACCTTTTCAGGTGTGCATCCACAGTAGCAACGATAGCCATCGCGCATGACCACCCCGTCAGTACGTACATTCAAGTCGACGCTTTAAGGATGTACATCAGGCATTTTGCTCTTCAATCGCATCATCTTGCTTCCCTTCCTGCCGCTCGACCTCGTTCAGCGTTTAGCAGGATTATTGAAGCCAACCATGGAACTTTACCGTCAACCTTCAAGCCTGCAGCACCACCATCTCTACCGCTGTGGTGCCTGCATCAACTCCAGGGCCTTCTTGTCATTCCCGGCATCAAAAAGGAAACGAACGGAGATGTCATCTCTGTCCCTCAAACAAACCGTGCTTTCATTCCTACATGAGAAGCACAAAGAACGTATCCACGTCTACACGGACGGTTCTGTCTGCTCTAAAATTTCAGCTGGAGCAGTGGTAATTCCCGCAATATCTGTCACCATCAAACTTAAGACGTCTTACATTACATCATAGAATGCTGCAGAACTCGCAGCTATCCGTACTGACTACAGACTTTATTATTATCACTGCGACCAAGCTGCGCACGTGTCATTTTTCGACGACGACAAAGAATTGTGCAGAGCCTAGGCATATTTACGAATCTATGGGTAGCGAAGCTTTAGTTAAGTGGTTAATTAGATGCTATGCAACTAACAGCGATGCGCGCAACTGTGTTTACTTTAGTCATAGGCACCGTGTAACCTCATGCAATATTTATGCTTGCGCACCACAAAGATCACAACCTATGTCTCACGCAATTTTTATATTTGTGCACTACACCATTCACAAGCTATATCAAAATATTTTTTTTGAAATGTTAATGCTAAATGAGGCGGATGCACATTGCGAGACGTCTACACAGCGATGCCACAAGGACCAAGGCGATGTATGGGGATTATCGTGAGAAGAATTGTAATAACTCACTCTCTCTCTCTCTCTCTCTCTCTATGTAGAGAAAAGTACGATGCATATCTAGTTAGATTTAATAATTCTACACCTCTTGTGCCACAGAGACACGTATCCACACTCGAGGATTAGCCAAGGAGGAGCACACACCCGGTGGCCCATACACAGCGTCTAAATCAAGGAAAACCAAATTAATCAAACAAGTATTTGAATAATACTCTGTTTCATTGAAAGGTCCATGTGCTTTAGATATACGTATGAGCCGACGTTATACGTGCTGGATTTGTGTAGAGATTTTTTTTTATTACGCAGAACAGAGGTGGCGACCACTGACACAACTTTGTCTGTCAGCATACAGGGCTAGTACAAGCTCGTTTGTTGGAGTTTGCACACGACGCACATATAACCTTCGTGTATGTATGCACAAACATATCCGCCAAGATGAATGCGGCCATGCCATACCCGGGGGCGTAGGCAAAAAAAAAAAAAAAAATTTCGCTCTCCTTTCCTGAAAGTCAGCACTTGCTCTTCCCTTAGAGCAGCAAATTATATAAAACGCCTCAAACTGAGACTACTTTTACGAGACTGTGCTGTCGTGTCCCATTACAAAAGTTTTATCTGCTTAGATATGGCGTGGCGCTTTCTCTGTCATGTATACTGTGCAACCAAACTGAATCTATTGATACTTCACCGGCTTGTCGTCATTTCTCCTCCCTGAGAAGGAATTTCAAGGTTGCTCTGCGCGAACTTGGCACGCCCTCGAATACATCTGTCCTGCTTAGTTTTCATTCTCTTAATTCAAACACATAGTTTATTTGGTCCACATCTGACTGCTCCCAGTCGCACTGTTTAATTTATTGTCTTCTTGGTTTCATGCATATGAAAGTCTATTCCAACAATGCACTTTCCCTGCGCTTTCTTACTGGATGAGTCGACAGTTTTACGCGTCACACTTGCGGCTGTGCGTGATGAAACACTCTCATACTCTCGCAAGAAAGACTTCATAGTGATAGTTTATGTTCATGTATGCTCGCCGTTTCCATCGAAAACAAAGCGTGGGCAGTCAACACAATGCAATGCATTCGCAATGCAAGTTAGCTGCCGTCACTTGCACTGTGGAGTTCCAGCTCGATAGACATGGCGTTAGATCCGCAGAACCAAAGCTGCAAGGCGCTTAACCATGTGGTAGCGTAAGAGCTCGTTGAGTTCATGCATATGATAGCTGTACAGAAAAGCGTCATTACACAATGAGCATTCGTTAAGTTACTTCAGCTATTTGTCTCTTAAGTGAGAGCCCGACAGCTAGTGAAAATAAGATCACTTTCATAGACACCACGTTAAAAATAGAAAGTGAACGTGTAAGAGAATGGCGAGTAAAATTGGTAAACAAGAAATTAGAGATACGTTATAGTTATACGTTAGTTGTGTGTGTGTGTGTGTGTGCGTGTGCGTGCGTGCGTGCGTGCGTGTGCGTGTGTGTGTGCGTGTGTGCGCGCGCGTGTGTGTGTGTGTGTGTGTGTGTGTGTGTGTGTGTGTGTGTGTGTGTGTGTGTGTGTGTGTGCGTGTGTGTGTGTGTGTGTGTGTGTGTGTGTGTGTGTGTGTGTGTGTGTGTGTGTGTGTGTGTGTGTGTGTGTGTGTGTGTGTGTGTGTGTGTGTGTGTGTGTCAATAACGTAATGTCAAGCGTTTCTGTTTACAGTGAGCGCGTAGCGAATGGCTTATTTATGTATAAGCACGGAAAAGTTGAGTTATTCCTATTGCTTATATTTTCGAAGTAGAACTGTGCAACGACTATGGATTTGTAACCAAGTAATCAGTTTCCTTTTGTCAAGTAAATTGACGATTGAGGTAATGGGCAACTATGTCCAGGAATTATGGAATTTCAAGCCTGATATGTGAATCAATCGAATCACTTCATCAGACACCATAAGAAGCCAACAAACACTGACACCAAGGACAACATAAGGGAAATTACTTGTGCTTAATAAATGAATTAATGAAACGATATATTAATGGAAATGAAAGTGGATGAAAAAACAAGTTGTTGTTTTTTCATCCACTTTCATTTCCATTAATTTATCGTTTCATTATTTCATTTAATAAGCACAAGTAATTTCCCCTATGTTGTCCTTGGTTTCAGTGTTTGTTGGCTTCTTACGATATGACTAATGAAAATCGGGCCCCTCGGTTAACCCCCTTTCTGCTCGTTCATCACACACATCCATCACATACGCGAGCGCACACACGCACGCACGCACGCACGCACGCACACGCGCACGACCACATATTGCATTGAAAGCACACAACTAATTGAAGGTTGAGTAGCTCTTGTAAAATTGAGACACTGCTATTGAGCGGCCTTAAGCGGACTCGTGGTGTCGCCATTATGTGTGACTTGTGAGACATTAAGGTAATGTTGAACACTATTTGTTGAAGTGTACTGGGCTTGTTATATAGCGCAAATTTTTGTTCGACTCACTCCGGTGTCTAGGCTCTCCACATGCTAGTGTGAACGACATCGTGTTTCCTTGTGGCCACCGGACATTCAGTAGGAAGGTGTCCCGTCTCCTCCTGAAGTTTTTAAGTGATGTGCTTTCAGAGCGTTGCGTCGTGGGCTGGGCAGCCCGGCGCGCGCTACCGTGCGCAGGTCGGGTCGCAGACTGCGGGCTTGTGTCCTGTTCCACCTCGCTGTGTGCGTCGTCTCGTGTTGCGCTTCTGAATGGCGAGGAACTTCCGAGGAAAGAAGGCGCTCGGCCGGAGCAATTGCCGACATGATGCTAACAGAGGATTTTACAGACCGAAATAACGCTCACACCCGTCGTAGTGACGGCAACTAAACAGCTCCCAAGAACTACTCGCTAGCTACTAATTACTCAACTAAGTGAATCCGCGTACTCATCGCCACTAAACGTCGCGTTTTATCGCCTCCTTATTTTACACGCTGGAGTGTTAGGTATTCAGGTTCAGCTGGTTAGGTTCGGGATTTTGGCAGAAGCTGAAGGATGATTCTTGAAAGGGGTGATAGCAAGATTTCGCACAATGCTACTCCGATACCACAGCACCACAAACGAAGAACCAAGATGGGCCACTGCGATTTGGTTAGGTCATCGATCAAGGTGATGAAAGGTGCTCGGCTGACCGAACGAGAAGAGAGGGAATCGTATCATAAGAAGGCAGCAAAGACATCAAGGACAACACATATGGGAAATCACTTGTACTTACTAACTGAATTCAGTGGGATGAGATCTGTAATTCGGCTGATGGTAGACTCAAGCATGGAGGTAGCTGGAACCTCCTCAAGCTCTTGCTCAACGAGAATGAAACAAGGACAAGCAAGAGAACAGCTATATCTAAGTTGGTTCATCAGGAAAGCCAAGATAAAACACAGAAGGATATCATGGATAGTCTCGCAGCCAAATATCTCCCACTTAAACAACCAAACGAAGAAGACGAGAGCCCCGAATATACGGGAGGCATATGTGAAGAACTTGACCGGGACTTCACTGAGAGTGAAGTGAGGGCGGCTCTTCACAGTCTTAATAGTAAGTCGGCGGCTGGACCTGACGGAATAACTAAGAAGATATTAAGAAATCTGGATGATGAATCAATTTCTTATCTAACTGAACATTTCAATGAGTGTTGGAGAAAAGGGGTATACTCAGAGGAATGGAGGGTGGCCAATACTATCCTCATACCAAAGCCAGGAAAACAACTCACTCTGGACAACCGCCGTCCTATTTCCTTAACGTCCTGTCTAGGCAAAGCTATGGAACATGTCATCCTAAATCGACTCACTAAATACGTTGAGCAGAACGACATCCTCCCATACAACTTGATCGGCTTTCGTCCCGGGCTGTCAACTCAGGATGCTATGCTGCTGATCAAACACCAACTTATACAGGCCAGCCCAGCGCATACGAAAGCTCTTTTGGGATTGGATGTGGAAAAAGCTTTTGATCGTATAAAACATAAGGCAATACTTGGCGTCCTCTCGGAGATGGGGTTAGGTAAGAGACTTTTTAACATGATTAAGGACTTTCTTAGAAATCGAACTGCACAACTCATGCTGGGTGAGCTTAAATCAGAAGCTAAGAATTTGGGAAATAGGGGCACTCCACAAGGGGCTGTGCTCTCACCCATGCTATTTAATTTAGCAATGTCCAAGGTTGCAACAAATCTGGAGAAAATTTAGGGTATACATTATGTGGTATATGCCGACGACATAACCATATGGAGTGCCAAGGGTAATGTAGGACAGACAGAGACCAGATTACAGGAAAGTTTATATGTTGTAGAGAACACACTGAAAGACATGGGGTTGAAATGCTCGGCAGCCAAATCAGAACTCTTGTTCATTAAACATCGCAGAAAAGGTCGCAAACCAAGAGGTTACATTCCGGAACATGAGCCAAGAGTGTGCTTATAGTGTACACTCATGAAGGATCCGCAGTCAGGCTAGTTGAAACAATCAAGGTTCTTGGGTATCACATAGACGGAAACAATGCTAACTATAGAACAATACAACATATCTCGAATAAAACAGATGAAGTCATTAGGTTACTAAGGAGAATTACCAATAGACACAGAGGCTTAGGAGAGGACAGCGCTTTGAGGCTAATACACGCCTTTGCTCTCTGTCACTTCACTTATGTGGCTGGATTATTCAAATGGAAGCAGGTAGAACTTAACAAACTTCATGTGATACTCAGGAAGCTCGTTAAAGTAGCCTTAGGGATACCCAGTAACGCTGCAACTGACAAACTCATGAGTCTAGGGGTGCACAACACAATGGAAGAAATCACGGAGGCCCAACAGCTAGCGCAACACGAAAGATTGACAAAATCACGAGCTGGCAGGAACATATTACAGGCAATAGGTGCAGAACTGAATACATCAATGAGCCCAATAGAGGCTGAAGTAGAATTAAGGACTGACGTTAGGAACAAGATCAGAACCAACCCTCTCCCCAGAAACATGCATCCAGAATATAATGTCGAAAGGAGAAAGGCAAGAGCTAAAGCACTCTTGCAGGAAATAGAACAGCTGAACCAATTGGCAGCTATAGTTGATGCAGCCTGGGTGAAAGGTAAAGAAGCATATACGGCCATTGTCTCAAATTATCAAAGGAAGGTGCAAGATGCTATCACTATTTTTACCAAGGACCCCATGGTGGCGGAACAAGTGGCAATTGCTCTAGCCATCAGGAGTAATAAGTGGGCCTGCATTTATAGTGATTCGAAATCCGCTATAAAGTGTTTTGATAAAGGCTACGTAGCTGGTGTTGCAGCTAAACTTTTTGAGAACATTGGGATTATGAGAACTGAAATTCGATGGTTTCCTGCGCATATGGGAAAAGTGGACGAGACTCGGATAAACCTCAATGAGGTTGCTCATGACTTGGCACGAGGACTTGCTAACCGTGACAGTCACAACCGAGCCGTTCGCCATCAAGCCAGGGAATCTAGAGATCATTTAATAACATACAATGACATTACCAAACACTACTATTTAGGACACAGGCAATTCCCATTGCCACATTGAAAACTGAACAGGGCTCAGGCAGTCTCACTGCGCTTATTGCAAACAGGTACATATCCCACACCGTACACCATTAATAACATATATCCAGAGAGGGAGATTAAGATGGACTGCAACGATTGTAATGGCATCATTGGAATCAGACATATGTTGGCGGGGTGCCCCGCGATTCTCCCCAACCTCGTTGAAGAATGGACACAGTGGGAGAAAAGGATTCAAAGCCCATTGTTTCAGGACCAACTAAGGGCCGTCCAGAGGGCCCATGATGTCGCTGAAAGGCTTGGCCTGACAGTGCCAACGTGGGAGCGGCCCGCCTTGACTTAAGAAGTCGAGCCTCCGGACCTCATTCCAATAAATGTTCTCACACACACACACTAACTGAATTAAACAAATGATAAATAATTGAAATTAAAATGGATGAAGAAAGCTTGCCGCAGGTGGGGAACGATCCCACGTCTTCGCATTACGCCTGTGATACCTTTACTAACTGAGCTTCGGGGGCGCAGTTTTCCTATCCACTTCCTGGTGCACTTATGTTTTACTGCTTGAACTAACCCTGGGAGTGTTAGCTAGAACCGCCACTCACAAACCTAGGCGGCAAATGTGGAACATCCTTTCTGCCGCAGGCGTCCTGAGTACGTGATCTTTTTAGGTGAACACAACTGGTCAACACAAGTCACTGCCCCGCAGTGGTTATACAGCATGTACTCGTAGACTGGGAGATGTATTGTTATGCGCGCTTTCTGACAAACCACAAACTGCACTGGCAACTTTCGAAAGGACGGATGTGTAAGAGCTTGCACTAAAGATTAGTTCAGATACAGGAAACGTCTAACATC
This sequence comes from Dermacentor andersoni, assembly GCF_023375885.2. Taxonomy (NCBI): domain Eukaryota; kingdom Metazoa; phylum Arthropoda; class Arachnida; order Ixodida; family Ixodidae; genus Dermacentor; species Dermacentor andersoni. The sequence continues at coordinate 83,066,544 of NC_092814.1, forward strand.
TGAAGCATGTTGAACTAAACAAAAAACATAAGGATCGTGACTCCAGCTTTCTTTTATTTCTCGTTTTTATTTTTTTATTTTTTCTCAAAATGTTCGCGTGTCTCTGCGTTTCGCGAAGTTTTCTATTAACAAAATGTATGACAATGTGGTGTCCATGAAATAAACAGGCTTCGCAGCATCTTCTTAATATGTGAAACAAGGTTTCTGAGGAGAAAAGTAAGGTTTATGCGGTTTTTTATTGGACCACCATTCTGAAAGCCTTCAGACGAGAATTGTTTGTTCAAAGAAGGAGAGTTTCTAGCTAATCCTTCGTTGGCATGCTTCGCATGTTACATTACATTAGACAATATGTTCATTGCCTTATCATTGATTCATACCCTAGGCGCCCGACAAAATCTGGTAAACTAATTTGGAGCGGTTTATTTGGCAAGAGGTGCAGTAGAGGTACGATGTTGGCATGTTCGCATGTTCGCATATTCCCCAAAGCGGAGTAATATGAAAAAAATGTTAATAAGCCGGCTGGCGCTCTTTAATCGTGGATCGCATACTATAAGTTTTCACGAAAAGTTATGTTGGCTGGCAGAATCTCTCAAGGGTGACCTACGAAAGTGGGAATGACGGCAATAGTGCACGCAATCTATGCAGAATTTATCATTTTTATACGACTGCACGTACATTATGGGCGGATCTCAAAACGGGCTGTCGCTTGAGCACGACCGAATAAGGCGCTCGGTACACCTCCGTTTCACAACGACGACAATTTTTGCCACACGTCTCCTCATTCCCGCTTATAATGAAAATACTTCCATTTTTTTCTTTGTCTCTCGCTCACAGATCCGCAGGCCAGCGGTCAACACCACCACAATCTCCGTCAGTGTCCCGGCTTCACCTAGGATGCACCAGTGCGTCGACAGGTAAGACGTACTTCCGCCGTCGACCATTCCGTTCTCGGAGGCTTGACTTCGGTTTCCGTCAACAGCGAAGGGAACCGCTTTGCGCCTCGAAAACAAGGGGTGCGCCTAGTAGCTACGGTGTAGGAGGGCGGCCGCGCGGACGGGCGGCCAGGCCGCACCACGGACGCGGCCGTCGACATCCGCGGCATTTTCGGCGTTTGTCGCAGCCGCGCACGGCTCCTGGCGGCGGCGCATCTGAGGCTGGAGGGTCGGCATCGCTCTGCCGCGCCTTCTATTTATACCTGCCCTCGGCTGGTAGGCAGTGGATGCGAACAAGTTAGAGCGCTCAACGAGAGCTGGACGCGTCTGCTCTTTTCGTTAGTTATTTTATTTTGCTTTGCGATTTCCTTATTGTTTTGCTACGACGGTGCGGCAGAACTGCGTGGTGGTTCCTGAAACATTAGGTCGGCCTCTTCCACCCGCTGCCGTCTCACGCGCAAGCTTGATGCGGTTCCCGATAAATCGCTACGGTTCGCACGTCGATACAGGACACAACAGCGTTTCGAGGCGCGCCCATCAGGACTCTTGCGGGACGCCGAACCGACGCTTGTTTTGTCTTCCTACCTGGATCTCACTTTAGTGGCGCGTTGAAAATGATAACCCGAGTAATCTGCACTGCCTTGATTGTCAGTAGTGCATTCGTAGTGGACTATATATATATATATATATATATATATATATATATATATATATATATATATATATATATATATATATATATATATATATATATATATATATATATATATATATATATATATATATCGATTTCTCTTTCTTTCTTTCTTATTTTATGAGTAGAATACATGCGCTGAGTTGACATTACGGAATGTGTGATAGTAAACAGCTTTCGTGAGGCTTTCAAACAAGAAATACTCTGCCTGTGTCTGATATCATGCGTTATGCAGTGAATTCCTCTTGTCATTCCTTCGGTTTTTTTTTTTTTTTGCCCTTCCTCTTCAAGCGAGTGGGCTGGTGCCCCTTTCAGTAGACAGTTCCTAACCTGCTTCCCTTATGAATAATAATAATCATAATACCAGCAGGTGCCGTAATGCTACGTGGCGGGATTGTCAGTCACAGCGGAGTATCAGTGGTCGTCATCCTCCGACCACAGGAGAAACGCGCTGTTTTCTTTTGTTTTTGTTTTGTTTTTTTCCGAGCGCGACTAAGGATATTCTTCTGAGTCATCACCGTGCACATGCAGCAGAGCCATCCTCCTCACGTCTAGAGTACAACGTTTCATGAAATTCGATTCTAAATCAGTCTTCAGATGCTGGGTCTGTTCCAGACAGTTGTCTGCTGTTCGCAACAGGCACTTGGAAAAGGACACCTCGTTATTCCCCTGTTGAAACACTGCGTAAATATAGTCCGTAGAAGCTCTTCACACCTTTGTTCTGTTACGTTCTACTGATATGCGCCCAGCAACTTCACCGCTATGTTTTCCAACGACTCCACGCCAGAATCGTGTGCTGCGAAACCCTTCACCGTTGGCTCTAATAATGCTCAGACCGCGCTTTAATGAAACTTGGAAGATATGTCTTAAGAACGACTTTTATGAGTTGTAAAGTTAGTAGCCAAAATTGTCTACGGTGCGACTCTGGTCGCGGAGGCAACCGGCAACTGTGGTGGTGTCATACGCCATGGCTTTCGCACAGCGCTCTCCTCCCCCACCACGCGTACTTCTGCCCAATACCCGCCCCTTCTAAATGTCGTGGTCATGAGCGCGCACGGACGCAAACCCTGTCGCCTGAGCCGTTTCTCTTCGCGCTTTTTGCTGGTGGGACGATAAGCGGTACTGAGAACTGGAGCGGGTCGCCACATCCGCCGGCACTCGCGCGGCTGCAGGGGGAATCGGCCGGCGCCGCATTGCCGTCCCGAAGCGGTTCTGCGTATTGATTCAGACAGGAGCCTCCCGTCAGTGAGCATCTCCGTTTCTCTTTCTCGCGCCGTGGTAATAATGCCCGTCTCATTTAAATCGCCTCCCTCGTCGCATCCTCGAGCGCGATGGAGCCGGCGAGCGCGGCAACAAGGCCGCCACCGCGAAACGCAAGAGGAAACATATATCAGCCACCCTGGCACGGCAGCCGCGCAAACTTTGTCTCCTCTCTCTCTCGAGAAGACGTGCAGTGGCGTCACGACACAGTTCTCGACACTCGGCACGTGCGATTGGCTGAACGGTGCCGCGGTGCGCGGAACAGGGAGAAGGAGACGCCTAAGAAGGGGGCGGTTGGCAGCTCGGCAAACACCGTTCCGGCGTGCTTTCCCAACGCTGGCCGTGCCCCAAAGAACGCCAGGCTAGGGACCGAGCAAAAGCGTCGCCGCCGCTCGAGCTGTGCGGGTGTCACGCCAGTTAACTCTTCGATACGCTTCGGCGCCAGCCGCGGTTGTGCCATATTTTCCTTGAATAAATATGTCCCGGCAGGGGATAACATGCGCAGTTAGCCAGCGTTTTTAAAACTATGCGATTGCCTTTACTCTCTTACTGTTCTTTTTTTTTCTTTTCTTTTTTGCGGGCACTTTGACCCATGAGCATGTGCGAGTCCGAATGCGAAATCGTGTTCTGACGTAAAGACGCAGTCTGCTTGCAATATATAAGAAAACAGAGATTTGGCTGTGACTCAAAACTATCCGTCGCAAGACTAGACACAAAGTAGGAACTATAATGGGTTCACAACAGGCACTCTCCTCACGAACGAACAGATATTGATTTATTGAATACAGCAGGATTAAGTCCTACGCTTTGATGACACTTCCTGCAAAGGGCTTTTGTCATGAGGCTATCACTATGAACGCGGAAAAAAAAGAAACCTGGAAAAGAACTTCGGTAAGCATGCTGTTGGAAAAGCGGCTAATTAGCATTTAAGTCTAACACTTAACTAAGTTCCACATAACCGCCGTGGTTGCTTAGTGACTATGGTGTTGGCCTGCTAAGTACGGGGTCGCAGGATTGAATCCCCCGCACAGCGGCCGCATTTCGAAGGGCCGAGAATGCGAAAGCACCCGCGTACTTAGATTTAGGTGCCATGGACGTTAAAGAACCCCGCGTGGTCCAAACTTCCGGAGTCCCCCACAACGACGTGCCTCATAATCAGATCGTGGTTTTGACACGTGAAGCCCCGTAATTTAAGGTAAACACACCACCACAATAGGTGCAGAAAAAAAACATTTGCCGAGTTGCTTGCTTTTTGCCCCACGAATTTGCGCTTCCAACATGGTTTTACTTTACGTTGCGTCTATAACATAAATTTGTTAAGCCTTTTCTTTTGTAGGGTTCTATTGTTCTAGGCCAGATAATTCGCAATAACGCAGTTGGCAACTACACCTCGCTAGTCCCAATGCTTACGAGTGCAACTGGGTAGTCAAAAGCTAATGATTCTGGCCTTTTCATGCGCTTCCTCAGCACTAACTGCTAAATCCCACCTAGAATTATTGTATTATCCTGAGCCTGAACTTAGCGACATGCTTTAAGGCTTGCTGATGCTGTGCGCGTCTTTCTCTGCCGTTTTTCGTTATTTTTCTTTCATGCAGCAATTTTATCGTGACTACCTGAAGTAACACGCCCACCTTCCTATGCCTCAAGGGATTCTTGCGCGCGATCGGCCGGGTCCGTTGCAATAGCAAGGAAAACGAAGGTCAGTACAAACCCAAACACGGCTAATCGCGGAGCTTTAATGCGTCTAAAGCGCTCTGCAATTTCTACCCTTGGCCAGCGAAATTCGTCCCGAGTCAAATGTCTCTCGCCGCCGCTTCTCCCGGCACTGCGTTCCGATGTTGAACGGACGGCGAACATGGGTCGCATCGTCATGCGATGGCGCGCGCATGTCAATCGCGTTCGACACACGGCGACATCGATTCAGAGCTAGCGCAGCAGTATTTATGAGCTCTCTACATCCAGACGCCACGGTTGCTGCTATGACTAAAGGGGTTCTGCTAATGAGCACGAGGCCGGTCGCGGGCGCTATTCCCGGACGCGACCGCCAGATGTTGGCAGGGGCGGAATGCAAAAATGGCCGTGTACCGAAATTTAGGCGCATGCTGAAGAACCCCAGGTGGTCTCTAATTTAATCCAGATCCTTGCACGGTGTCGTCTTCAGCAGACGAACTGCTTCAAGGCGTAAAACGCGCACCCTGATTAATGGCAGTAATATTTCTAAATGCAGAGTTAATGTTAAGTATTATTATCACCAACATCGGCAACGGTATACCGGTCGCTAATCGCGAATCTAAAGAGCGCTGAGTGACTTCTTTTTTCTGTATACGCGACTTCTAAGTTCACATAAGGCGTAGTCGTGATGAAGCAAGTAGCGAGTAGAATAGGCGCTTGTTAGCAGGTGGTTACCGTGTTTCCTGCTTTAAACACAGTGCGTGTGTGTGTGTGTGTTTGCGTGTGTGCGTATGTGTGTGCATGCGCTTGTGTAAGTGTATGTGTGTTTGCGTGCGTATGTGTGTACGTGCGTGCGCGCGCGCGCGCGCGCGTGTGTGTGTGTGTGTGTTTGCGTGCGTGCGTATGTGTGTGCATGCGCTTGTGTACGTGTATGTGTGTTTGTGTGCGTATGTGTGTACGTGCGTGCGCGTATGTGTGTACGCGCGTGCGTGCGTGTGTGTGTGTGCGTATGTATGTGTGTGTGTGTATGTGTGTTTGTGTGCGTATCTGTGTACGTGCGTGCGTGCGCGCACGTGTGTGTGTGTGTGCGTATGTGTGTACGCGTGTGTGTGTGTGTGTGTGTGTGTGTGTGTGTGTGTGTGTGTGTGTGTGTGTGTGTGTGTGTGTGTGTGTGTGTGTGTGTGTGTGTGTGTGTGTGCGCGCGCGCGTTAGTGTGCGCGTGTGTGCGTCTCCGTGTGTATGCGCGCGTGTGTATGCGTGTGTTTGTGTGTTACTTCGAACACTACAAGCAAATATTGAAAGTCGCAAAAAATATTGCAAGAAAATATTGGAAAGTTGAAGAGAATCGTCATAAACGTCTAGTTCCGTGTTTCTGCATTTGAACATGGCCAAGTAGACTGACATATCCGGTGTGAAATTATTCGTACAATATACGTGATTACGCATGCGGCATCGTGAAACGTGGTTCGAAATGCAAACATTCATGTGCCGCAGTTGGGGGGGGGGGGGGGTAAAATAAAGCTTCGCCATACCGCGCGATTAAGCAGCCTGTTTTGCCACTGCTGCTGAAGCGACTATGCGGCCAATCGGGAGTTGCGAAAAGCGCCAGTCGGAATGAGCTCGTGGGAAGAGGGAAGGGTGACAGCGGCTTCATTTTACGACACGCTTTTACGTCACAAAGGGCGGGTTGGGACGGAGAGCCCTGTTTCGCGGTGTCGCGTGCTTAATTAGGTAAATTGTATGAATTATTTGACGCCAGTTAATTCAATCTGCATGGCCATCTTGAAATGAACAAACTCGCAACTATACTTTTACTATGCTTCCCTTCTAATTTCCAATTAAACATGTGCCGTACAACTTATAACTAAGAAGTAATACAATTGGTGCAATTAGTGAATGAATAGAATTAGCTGTTGTTGTTGTTGTTGTTGTTGTTGTTGTTGTTGTTGTTGTTGTAAATGACCTCCGCCTGTGCAGATAATTCATCTGTACTGACGCAATGTGATTAAATTTTGGGAGATTTTTTTTTTAAGGAAGTGCTCGAAATAAAAAACAGTAACACTGTATGGTGTACTACATGTAAAGCTACAAACACGGTAACCGCCTGCTAAGAAGTGCATATTCTATTTGCCACTTACTTCATCACGTATAAGGTTTATGTCAACATAGTCACATAAACAGAAAAGGATTTTTATACTATATTTAGGAGATGTAGGCCCCTTTATTTGTCTCTGGCTACCCCTTTTCTCATATACATGCAAATAATGAAGGCCACAGATACGAAAAAATCACATAAGATCACACTCAAACTTAAAGTCCCGTCACATATTAAGAAAAGACACCAGAACACCGAAACACAAAGTCCAGTCACATAACTACACTAAAGTCCGGGCACATAAGAAAACACGTAATAAGTTCGACACGAAGGCGCATAAATCCAGGCACAGAATGGAACGAAGTTAGGCCAAGTTAAACATATACATTGAGCTTACAAGAGAATACAAATATCCTAATCAATAGTGACAGTAATGGTCGAAACAACAAAATTAAGATGAAATCCCAGGGGCATAGAAACTGTTGCTAATAAGCCTATATTTAGCAATATTACAACGAGATTTCATATGCGTAAAATATATATTTATTTACCGTGCGCAAGGGTACCGCCACATCGCTTACATGACATTTTGAATCCTCCTGGAAGCACGCTTCTTCTTTTAATGGGGGTGCATGATGCGGGTGCATCTCGCAGAAAGCAAAACAGGAGTTGCGCGGTCGAGATCGTAGCCACGCTTGTGAGAATGCTGCAGCGGCACATCGTCGTATTATCTTAAAGGGGTATAATGCGCAGGCATCGTACACGCCATTATTGGTAAACGAGAGCACCTAGAGTAGGCACAGTCAGTCCAGGTTATCTCACATAAGTGAATGCCGCACCGCGCAGAGACGAACGAAGCGATGATGGCACGCCTTTCACGTGCTCTCCACTGCCCCTTGCCACCGGCGCCACCCCACCTGAAAGCAGGCAACGGGGCCTATGTGGCCCTGGAAGAAACGAATTCTGCGGTTTTACGTGCCAACACCACGATCTGGTTGTGAGGCTCGCCGTAGTGGAGGGCTGCGGATTAATTTTGACCACCTGGGTTTCTTTAACATACACCTATATCAAAGAACCGGAGCGTTTTTACATTTTCACCTCCATCGAAGTGCGGCTGCCGCTGCCAGGATCGAACCTACGGCCTCGAGCTCAGCAGTGCAGCGCCATAGCCAATGGGCTACTGCGGCAGGTCCGAGAGTCTCTCGTCGTGGAATGGCTTACTTACACTGTTTCGCAGGTCTGCGTCGGTAACAAAACAACGGTAATGCTTTTTCGTCGGCACGCTTGCAAACCGGACCGGCACGCAGGTGCGCAACAAATGTTAGGCCTTGTCGCTGTCAAGAAGTATCGCTGTCCCCGCACAGGGAAATATGTACAGTGCTCAGAAATTGGAACGCGAACAGCAACGAACAGCAAAGAACTGCATTTTACTCGTATTTGCATGGAAGTACAAGAGGTATAATCATTCCGTAGCCGGTTTCTAAGCATGGAATAGTTCCAAGTGTACGTTTTCGAGTCTCACTTAAGCCGTGGTGGCAAATGTACGTGAACCTGGAAACCAAACAATGTCTTGGAGTTGTCTCGAAATTGTTCGAGTTCAAATTTTTGAGCACTGCACAGAAACGGAGCGGCAACTTGCACGTTGCGCCGACAATGTCCCCCCGCCGCTAACGCCAGGTGACCATTGCGCAGAAATTGGCGTACGCACTGAAAGTTTATGGCGTTCGTAAGGCGTCCGTCCGGTGTTCGCTCCGACGACATTATACAGGTATCTGCGCCAGCACCGCGGTACATCCACTGCGACCGCTATATAAAACGCTCCCATAGCGTTGGGCGGGTATTTCATTCGCAGGAGTATTGAAGGATCCTGATCATGTCATGCTGTTGTCAAAAGTCACCCCCAAGGAATGACTGTTATTCGACGTTGTGCATACGAATGTTTTAACCTTCAGCACTTAGAGACATCACACTTTGTGAACGCGATAAGTCCATATTTTCCGGGTAATGCTGTGAAACCTTTGAACCACTGGGATTTCTCGATGGAATTTGTGGTTCTCCGTAATCTCGCTTCCTCTATTCGTCGGTTGTGCCCAGAGCATAATCTGCAGAGACACCATCTGCTTAAAGGGATATGGCTTAGAGGGCCCATTGACGTCGTTATGCACTTTTTCAGACCAAAGAAGCAGACCTAAAAATCTGCTTTGTATACCATGAAATACGGATCTAGTATTGGAATTCGTATCGCCAATATGTGTCAACATGTAAACCAACCTCTCGGTGAGAAAACTTCTAGTGATACATGCGACAGAGTCGTCTCAATGGTTTCGTGTCATACGTTGTCAAATTCTCCTTTTATATCGAGTGACACAGCTACAATAATAGCATCACTAGGTCTGTTACGCTCAGCACAGCTCGTAAGGGCAGTAATGTCGTCTTTATTGCTGTAGCCATTCATGGAATGCAGATGCGTTCAGCTTATCACAGTCTAAGCGCCGAAGCACCACCTTTTCCATGACCTTCCCGACGCAACTTAGAGAAGCAGTGGGACGATACGACTGTAGGCCCTTTGAAGGCTTGCCGGGTTTTATAACATTATGAGGCTAGCGCAATTACAGGTAAGCTCAAGACGAGCAGCCTGCGCAGGTATTTTGAAGACATGAAGCAATCAAGCTTTTGCCGGTCGTCCATGGTGTGACAACGCGGAGGAAATCTGAGCCCGGAGGGGCTAGCTGACTTTAGAGCAGAAGCTCTCTGCAGCATCCCCGCCGCTAACTCCGCAATGCAGGACGACACACTTGAATGGGTAAAGTTAGAAGGATTCGCACAATACTCTATGTTGTCGTGAATGGCTTTCTTGGATCAAGCTGTACGCAAAATAATATCCAGCTCCATACTGCCAGCATATCAAGGTGCCTCAAAACGTGCTTTTGTTCGCGCCTACAATATTTCTAGAGCTGTCTAATGTGATTTTTCTGAAGCTTATTACGACAATGCCATTAGTGCCGCCACTTTGCATTTTGTAACACTGATTGCACTCTCACGTGCTATTTTAGTAGGGAGACAGTTCTTTAAAGTATTTAGTGTGAAGTACCGTTATATTTCCGCTTCGGTTCCTTATGTTTACAGTGATGAACTGAAAGCACCCAGAATGTTCATGCATATAAGTAATATTTTAGTTCTAGGATTTATTTATGACCAGTGACAACGAATAGCGTTCGACACTGCTTTTCCATCAATTTTGTGATCACGCAAAAAAGGTCCTTTCAAGGCCCACCAAGTGTAAGGCTCACTTAAATGTCACCTCGATGCCGGCAAGTGAACGGATTACTCAGAGCAGCAGCACATCATGCGGTTAGTGCTCGCCACTGCGGATAGTCTCCAATGCCAGCATGTGGCCAGCGCTACGGCCCCGTACCGACGTGCGCTTTGAGGGGTGGGATGAGCCACCAACGAAATGAACACCTTCGCGCACTGCGTTGAAGTGGTTGTGGCATTCCTTACAAAAAAGACTGAGTGAAAGAATGTCTGCAAGCTTCGGTGTTTCTGAATGTCATGCTAGACCAACAATCACAGTCGCAATCCTGCATGAAGACCACATATCTCCATAATTATTAACTAAGCAACTTCCTTAGCCCCGGAACTTCATCGTCAGACAGTGTGAAACCTGTTACCTAGCTCTACTCTATTTGTAGCGCACGCCAGGCTGAGTTGGTTAGGGCTGTCGATGCGCGAAGCCCTTCGCAACAGGAAATCTCATGTAGAGACTTCTGTGTATATCTCTTTTCAAAGAAGTAACGATAGAAAGGTGTTCCAACGGCCCTTACGTGAACGGTGTGAGATCAAAAGAACTTCGGTCAATATAGATTATTGAACGGCTTTATCGATGCTCTCTTGCGCCATGCCTGCTACCGAACGCTGCTTCCCTCGTGGTGCCGTCTTTCAGGCCCCAGTCATCTACTTCACGGCAAGAAAAAGGTAGTGTCACAGCCATTGGGAGTTACCGAATAGCCAGACGTTTTTCCATAGTAGAGTGTATAAGCGCCACTGTACGAGGACCTAGGAAGAAACAGGTACATAGACACAGCGCTTGCAAACCGGACCGGCACGCGCTGTGCCTGTGTATCTGTTTCTTCGTACGTCCTCGTACAGTCGCGCTTATACACTCTAGTATGGATACTAACCAACTAGCCCGCCAACGTGTTTTAACCAGACATTTTTGTTTGCTTGCTTTTTTTATATTAGACCGCTTGAACAAGTTGAACGTGTCACAATTGCACTGCACAGTGGATAAAAAACTGGGCATAAACCATCGGAAGATGGTTGTTAGTCTTAACTATCTCAACAACACCAACAACAAAACTATCTCAAGTTTAGTCTGTCTTTCTTATAGCTTAGCATTTTTGTTCTTGCGTTTTTAATATGAGCTCTGCGGACAAGAGAGAGAGAGAGATAATTTAATTGAAAGAAGGCAGAGAGGTCGGCCTGAGCTAAGGCGCTCTAGCCTGCTACTCTGCACTCTGCTACTCGGAGCTGTCTACTACGCCGTCTCCGTTGGCCCTAGTGTGGCTTCGGTACGGTAAACCTGCGGACAAAGTAGTCGATCAGGTTTACCGTACCGAAGCCACACTAGGGCCAATGGAGACGGCGTAATAGACAGCTCCGAACAAATTTCGACTCCCTTAAGTTATTTATTTTACATAACGAAGTACATACTATAGGTGTATTTGCACTCTGCCCCAATTCGAATGCAGTGGCCGAAGTCGGCAGTTACAACGTTTATAACGTTTAGTTATAGCGTATTGCTGCTGAACATGCTCAGAAAACTCTATAACCGCTTTGCAGCTGCCGCGAGCATGCCATAGCCGAAGTAAACTAATGCACTATCTGCCGCAGTGCTTCCCTGTTGTGAGTATTTTCGTTTATTATTTTTTCTCTCACCAGAGGCTCCTTAACTCCTTTTCAAAACTGTATATGTATTGTGTATATATATACGTAAGTGTATTGTTTTCATCCACTTTCAATTCCATCAATTTATAATTTCTTTAATTCAATTCGTAAGTACAAGTAATTTCCCCTGTGTTGTCCTTGGTGTCTTTGTTGGCTTCTAATGATATGTTTATATATATATATATATATATATATATATATATATGTTCTCTAATGCGCTCCCGACGTGGGAGCCGCCTGCGTCAACCTAGGGTTGATCTTCAGGACCTTAAATAAAGTTCATCATACCATACCATACCAATGCGATCCGAATCCGTTGTTTGCATCAAGGTAAGGAGATAGATCTTCGCCGTGGCAATGAGGTACCCTTCCATGTCGTTGATTGATTGATTGATTGATTGATTGATTGATTGATTGATTGATTGATTGATTGATTGATTGATTGATTGATTGATTTCAACGTCACAAAGCAACGCTGGGGCTATGAGAGACACTGCAGAGGAGGGCACCGGATTAATTTCGACCACGTGAAGTTCCTTAGCGTGCGCCTAAATCTCAGTACGCGAATCTTTTTTTGCATTTAGCCTCCGTCTAGACGCGACCGCCGCGCGCCGGGAATCGAACCTGCGACAGCGTTGGGTCCTTCCAGGTCGTAACACGTGTACTCAGAGCATACATGATTCAAGGTGTTCTTCGATAAAAAACAGTGATAGGCATTGGAAACTAAAATTGCAAAGGTACCTTGTCATTCGAGACTCAACAGCATAGGCGAAACGTCACTGCGGCAACTCACGAAGCGTAGGAAATATTTGGAATCGAATAAGGCGCTGTAGTTCATGGAGCTAAATGTCAGTAGTCGGACCCTATCGGCCCTGTCTGCGAGCAAGGTTCATCCCGCGCACGTCGTCCCGCGTGACTCTTAGCTCCGGCAAGCTGTTTTGTCTGAACCCTGGGAAGGTTTTGTTTTGGTCTCCACTGGCGGGGTCGTCTCCCTCTTCACCCATCCTACCCCTCCTTCCCCAACAGTTCGCTGGGCCATTTTTTTGCCGGTATATGCGCACTTTCATTCCCCCCCCCCCCCCCCCTCCATGTTCCCTGCAAGCCGTCTTTCACTTTTTGTAGCATAGCGTTGTCCGAGGGTGAGGGAACCCACCGGCGAACACTGGCTTGCGACGGAACAAGGGGCCGGCGCCCCGATTTTCTCCTGAGTCATCTCTTTGGCTCCCCCTCGCCCGTGCCGCCAGCAGCGATCGATAGCCGAAGCGCCCAGAGCGGGCACCCACGCAGCCCCCTTTCGCTCCCCCTTCGAGCCGAAGCCCGCGCGGTGGTCGGGGAAAGAGGGCGAGCTGCGCGACTCTTGCCATTCCTGCGGTGGCTCAAAAACTCCAAAAGCGGCTACGCACGCCACGGGCAATTGTATCAGGTGCCGCGCTTGAGCTACGGGCTCCATCCCCCCCCCCCCCCCCCCACTTCTCCTCCCGTACCCGAGTCTAAGCGCCGCGGCGTTTAGGGTGGCCGCCCCTCGTCCGAGAGCATAAAGCGCTTCGCAACCAGTTGAGCGAGTGCACGCGAAACGGGGAGTCTGGGTGCGCGTTCTGCACCTTCGACAACGGACAACTGAGGACGCAGGCAGATGGGTTACGCACGTCGGCGCGGAAGGTGGAGGTTGCTTTCTTGGTCACACTCGTTTTTCGCATTCTCGTGGACACCGCTCCGACTAGAAAGCTATTACGTCGTTGTTACGGTCACACTTGTGGAAGGTGATTAAGCAGAACGGGTGGCAGCTCTTTCTCTACAATGCTGACCTTTTACACTGCCCTAAAATCAGCAATATGCCTAAGCAGAATCTAAGTGCTAAGATATTGACGCTGTCCCTCGTTACTTGCAAAGCATTTTTTTTTTGTTGCACGCGAGTGTGCTAACTTAAAAGCTAAATTGTTTTAAGGAGCATCTGTAATACTTACCAAACGGTAGCCCATAATGACAGCCTTATTTAAAAGATGAAGTGACGCATGTTTTAATGCCGAATTCGCGAATCTCTGTTTTAATGAACAATAATAAAACAGACAGAACGTACTAGAACTAAGGCAAGTGTGCAAACCGTTTAATGTGACGACGTTCATTTGCCCAAGACAGCAAATCATGATAGTAGGAACTTTTTTGTATATTTTATGTTTATTTTTTTTAATGCATGAGCATTTCTATGCCTGCCTAACGAGGAAACCCGTCCGTCTGTCCATTCGTTCCATAGTTTCCTACAATTAATAGGAACTCTGGCGCCGCAATCGTTCAGCCGCCATGGGAATGATAGGTAGCACTTGGATTTGGTTGATCTTCGTGCGTGGGGCTTCAGATGTTCTTGCCGCTTCATTGATTGCTTTTTATCTTGCCCTAAATTGGCCTAAATTTCAAAGCAATTTATACTTTCTTTAATGCAGAGGGTAAAGACTCTGCAAGCACCCATAGTTGCCGCTAATTGCAGTGGTTCCGCTTCTCCATGCCTCCATGGCGTAATGGTTGCAATATCGGGCTTCTGTGCTAGAGGTCCTGTGTTCGAATCCTGCCGTCTAGCAGTTTTAATAATGTTTATTTATTTATTCATAACGCAGTACTTTCTTAGAAATTACGTATCACTTCGCAAAGGCACGAACCCATTCAACGCCGGAAGTTAGACAAATCCCGGTACTACACATAACTACCATGCTTGCTGAACTGCCCCTGCCTTGCAGATCCCATAGACACTAGCCCCACAGTCCCCTCTAGTAATTGTATGAAACTCTATCGCCCGTCCGCCAATTACGTAAGAAGAATCACTATAAAGGAACTAATGTATAAAACACAATAACTTCTAAAGAAATAAACGTTCGTTTTCGCTTGTGAGTTTCGAACCCATGAGCTCACGCTCAAAAGCCGAGTGGCTTACCCACTGGGGCGAACACCCACACTTGAGAAAGGTGAATATATAGAACCATACGAATGTGTTGCACCGGCGTGCGAAACAAATGTCAAAGGAGAACCATTTCTATGGAGGCCTTGTTGAAATATTTGGTGATGGTGGAATAAAAGCCATCTCTAGGACCACATGTAGAGCCGACTTCTAGCATTGTAGACATCAGGAAAATTCCGACTTCGCGAAAATTTAATGCCAAACACGCCACCTCCCCGATGCGTCTCAGTGGTCGCGGGATTAAAAATTAAATTATGGGGTTTTACATGCCAAAACTACTTTCTGATTATGAGGCACGCCGTAGTGGAGGACTCCGGAAATTTCGACCACCTGGGGTTCCTTAACGTGCACTTAAATTTAAGTACACGGGTGCTTTCGCATTTCACCTCCATCGAAATGCGGCCGCCGTGGCCGGTACTCAATCCCGCAACCTCGTGCTCAGCAGCCCAAACTCCATAGCCACTGAGCAACCACGTGGTCGCGGGATGCGCCTTCCGTTGGGGGCGTTCCTTCACTGACCGAAATGCCACCAATCTCTGAGGGCTCATGCGCTTTACGTCGCGCAACAGAGACAGATAAGCAGTGAACGAGTTGATAAGGATTATAAGAAGTCGTGAGGCGTTATATGGGTCTCATCACGGTTGATAATGGCTCGACGCGGATGGATAAAGTGCTAAAGAGCGATAATGGCTTTTAATGGTTGGAGCAATTCTGATAAGGCGAATAAGCACCGATCAAGGTCGGATCAAGTCCTATAAGGCTTATAGGATCAATAATAGTTGATAAGGATCGGATTATGTCCGATAAGGTTGATCCGGACATATAGGGCTGGTAGGAATTTGATCGATTGCAACATGGTTGATACCGACCGATAAGGACTGATAAGACTCGGATCGAGTTCGATAAGGTTGATAACTACCAATAAGGGTTGATAAGGGTTTATACTGATCGGTAACATTGATAATGATACCATTGATAATGACACCGGGCAGCGTATAGATGAGCGAGTGGAACAATGCTTACGCCTACTTAGACAACTCCCAGGAGAGTTTCTGCTTGATTTCTTCTCGCTGTTTTTTTCGGGGCAAGTCGATCAACCAATCCAGTGAGCCATAAATGTGTCCCTGTTTTCTAGACTGCAACATATAGCCTTGTTAGCCGTATTGTGCGTGATCATGCACTCACGCGTGTTAGTGCGCGCCCGAGTAATTGCTACGAAATTAAGGGGAAAGCAATCGCTGTATATGTTATCGGGGAACACTTACTACCTATGGTGTACGAGTATCGTGCACGCGGCCAGCTTAGCATGCCAGCTATGCGCGCTTCTTTGTGCTTATGCAGCAGAGGAACTAGTGGTGCATATTTTTTTAAGCGCAGTATGAGCGCTATTTTCAGTTATGTTGTCTTATCGGTTTGTCAAGTTAAACCGAATACCACTACGCATACACTGGAAAAAAAACACACACACAATGGGATATAAGATAGGCTTGTCGCACTGATGACACCCGACAACCTCTATAGGGTGTAAAATGCGAGCATCCTTAAGGAAAGTGTTCGGCCGAACTAGAACCGAAGGAATTAATGTCTTCCTAGGCATTTAGAATGACGCATGAATGCTTAATTTATTCGTACATAGGTGGCGGAAGAAATGATACGGAGGTGGATTTAAACTCAGGAATTTCACGTGGAATGCACTGCGCCACACAGCAGCCACGTTTGATTTGCTCAAATATTGGCATATATATTTGCCCAGAAACGTGCGTGAAGTTTTCTTGCAACGCCTGCATGGTCTTAACTCGGCAAAACTTTGGAAACACTAGAGTTGATCGTAAGTGGCCAGAAACTCAACATAGATTTACCACGAGCAACGCCAGTGGAAGGCTCGTTGATACCCATCAGAGTCATATTAATGCGATTTATAATTTATTGTTGCGTTGCCGTCAGAAATCAGCGTGGAAACGTGAGAGTGGCTAATCAAAAACAAAAAAAACAACCCTCGAAAGTAATAAATGTACTGGCACGCAAATATATTCGGATGTATCATTTTTATTTGTTATACAATAAAGTAATTCCTAAAATAAAAGTGTTTCTATCATCAAGTCGTTTCACGTCATAAGAATATTGCATCAAACTGCATCTTGCATGGCATCAAAACGTTGGTTACGCTTAGAATCCGTCCCTAACACCCTCAGCACTCTTAAAAAGATTTATGCCCTTTGGGTTTATGCCCAAGAAACGTGCACCCCGATTACAACCGAGGTAGAAGAAAAGCAAGAGCCGAGGCTCTGCTCCGTTCATTCGGCAGGGAGAGAAACGCGCGCTTTGTCGACGCAGCCGAATATGCGAACGGCCAAACATACACCGCCGTAGTCATAGACGCAGAGTCAAAAATCAGAACCACATGCAGTGTATACACCAAACACTCGGAAATAGCGGAGGAAGTAGCGATTGCGCTGGCCCTCACAGAACAGGAATGCGAAGTCGTACTAAGTGACCCGCAAACGGCAGTAAAGAATTATGCCAAAGGTCGAATTTCCGAGGAAGCCCTGTCCATTCTGGCCAAAGCAGGCAGATCCAAAACCGCGAGCTCGAGGATCATGTGGTTCCCCGCGCACGTCACCACGGAAGGCGACGCGCTCCCGAACCTAAACGAGACGGCGCACCGGACGGCGCGAGACGTGACCCGCCGCGCCGAACAGGGCAACGCCTCTCGCACGATAGCGAACGCTTCTCGAGCAGAACGGGACAGGCTCACCAGATACAACGACATAAACAGTGCATATTTGAACGCCAGAAGGATATACCCACCGCCGAGTACCAAATTGAACAGGAGGCAGGCCGTCGCCTGGCGACAACTCCAGACGAACACCTTCCCTAATCCATTCCGTCTGAAACGTATCTTCCCAGATAAGCATCAGGACGACACGTGCAAATTGTGCCAGGAAGGACCAGCAACACTCAAACACATGATGTGGGAGTGCAATGTAGTTATAGGAGATAGGAGGAATGGCAGTTACTCCGGAGACCCTGTCGTCGAGGTGGGCCACCGCTCTGCGCAGCTCAGACCTCGGAATCCAGATGTGGGCAGTCCAGCAAGCCCGTGAGGCGGCGTTGAGGCAGGGCCTTGACGTTCCCCCGTGGGAGACCTGAGCCCGGGTCACGTTAAACCTTGCCGGACGTACAAGAAAGTTGTATCCATCGATCCATCCATTTGGGTCGTATCTTGTCCCACAACGATAATCGTCATCTGTCTTGCCCACATTTCTTGAACGCTGCGAGCCCGGTACTTCCAAGTCACGAACGGCTTGCGTGACACAGCATTCTCGACAGGGATGTAGCGGGCGCTGAGTTTTCAAGAAAGGAAACGCAAGCAAGGCAGATTATTATTGTTGTGGGACAAATATACACCCCAAAGGGTGCAACCGTTTTAAGAGTGTTGTAGACAGGCCTCTACTATATGCCTGATGTCATACTTGCTGATATATCAGGGCTTCTGATATACTGCGTGGAATCGGTACGAAAGAAGTGGCAACGGTTGTTATTTCTATCTATCCAAGTCAGGAGCGAGGGCATGATGAGACAGCTCAAGCAATAGAACCATGTCGTTCTGCTCCTCGAGACGGCGTCCGATTTTCAATTCTCAGCCACGGTGGCAGCTTTCTGACGGCATCAGAATGGAAATACGCACATATATTTATACAGTTAAAACTCGATCTAACGAAACCCGATTTTATGAAGTTCCCGATCTAGCGAAGAAATTTCCATTCCCCGTCAGTTACACGTAGGGTTCAATCTTATCATCAATCCGAATTAACGAAGCAAACTTGGCCGAACTCGATTTAACGAAGTTTTTCCTGAAATAAATGAGTAAAAAAAGCAGTGATTTCTTTCTAATTCTGACACAGACGGATTCTTCTTCGAGCGTGCGCTCTAAAGCTGTCGCGTTAAAACATCTAGGCGCCATGGTCACGTCCCTAGCTTTATTCTGACGAGGCTGCACGCCGAGCCCATGCACGGAACAGCCGACTCAACACCGCCTCGATCGGTAGGGGCGGCGGTGGTTGCTTTCGTTATTTCATGGTTTATGCGAGAGATGGCTGGATAAGTGGCAAATACAAGGCCGCGGTAGCTTTTGCGTGTCGCTACGTTACAGTTTTAGATTTCTAAGGACCAAAAAATTCCGGTCTCGATTTTACGAACTTCCTGATTTAACGAAATCATTCCAGCGTGGTCATCACTTCGTTAAATCAAGTTTCCACTGTATGGAGTCGCACGTTAGAGAAGCCTCAGTGTTAAACACTGATCCTTGTCTGAACTCTGTATAACCTATGCGCAAGCGTAGCCGAACTTTTCATCATCATCATCATCAGCCTAGTTACGCCCACTGCAGGGCAAAGGCCTCCCCCATACTTCTCCAACTACCCCGGTCATGTAGTAATTGTGGCCATGTTGTCCCTGCAAACGTCTTAATGTCATCCGCCCACCTAACTTTCTGCCGCCCCCTACTACGCTTCCCTTCCCTTGGAATCCAGTCCGTAACCCTTAATGACCATCGGTTATCTTCCCTCCTCATTACATGTCCGGCCCATGCCCATTTCTTTTTCTTGATTTCAACTAAGATGTCATTTACCCGCGTTTGTTCCCTCACCCAATCTGCTCTTTTCTTATCCCTTAACGTTACACCTATCATTCTTCTTTCCATAGCTCGTTGCGTCGTCCTCAATTTCAGCAGAACCCTTTTCGTAAGCCTCCAGGTTTCTGCCCCGTAGGTGAGTACTGGTAAGACACAGCTGTTATACACTTTCCTCTTGAGGGATAGTGGCAACCTGCTGTTCATGATTTGAGAATGCCTGCCAAACGCACCCCAGCCCATTCTTATTCTTCTGGTTATTTCAGTCTCATGATCCGGATCCGTGGTCACTACCTGCCCTAAGTAGATGTATTCCCTTACCACTTCCAGTGCCTCGCTACCTGTCGTAAACTGCTGTTCTCTTCCGAGACTGTTAAACATTACTTTAGTTTTCTGTAGATTAATTTTCAGACCCACCCTTCTGCTTTGCCTCTCCAGATCAGTGAGCATGCATTGCAATTGGTCTCCTGAGTTACTAAGCAAGGCAATATCATCAGCGAATCGCAAGTTGCTAAGGTATTCTCCATCAACTTTTATCCCCAATTCTTCCCACTCCAGGTCTCTGAATACCTCCTGTAAACATGCTGTGAATAGCATTGGGGATATCGTATCTCCCTGTCTTACGCCTTTCTTTATTGGGATTTTGTTGCTTTCTTTGTGGAGGATTATGGTGGCTGTGGAACCGCTATAGATAGCTTCCAGTATCTTTACATATGGCTCATCTACACCCTGATTCCGTAGTGCCTTCATGACTGCTGAGGTTTCGACTGAATCAAATGCTTTTTCGTAATCAATGAAGGCTATATATAAGGGTTGATTATATTCCGCCCATTTCTCTATCACCTGATTGATAGTGTGAATATGGTCTATTGTTGAGTAGCCTTTACGGAATCCTGCCTGGTCCTTTGGTTGACAGAAGTCTAAGGTATTCCTGATTCTATTTGCGATTACCTTAGTAAATACTTTGTAGGCAACGGACAGTAAGCTGATCGGTCTATAATTTTTCAAGTCTTTGGCGTCCCCTTTCTTATGGATTAGGATTATGTTAGCGTTCTTCCAAGATTCCGGTACGTTCGAGGTCTTGAGGCATTGTGTATATAGGGCGGCCAATCTTTCTAGGACAGTGTTCCCACCATCCTTCAACAAATCTGCTGTTACCTGATCCTCTCCAGCTGCCTTCCCCCTTTGCATAGCTCCCAAGGCGTTCTTTACCTCTTCTGGTGTTACTTGTGGGATTTCAAGTTCCTCTAGACTATTCTCTCTCACCTTATCGTCGTGGGTGTTACTGGTACTGTATAAATCTCTATAAAACTCTTCAGCCACTTGAACTATCTCATCCATATTAGTAATGATATTGCCGGCTTTGTCTCTTAACGCACACATCTGATTCTTGCCTATTCCTAGTTTCTTCTTTACTGCTTTTAGGCTTCCTCCGTTCCTGAGAGCCTGTTCAATTCTATCCATATTATAGTTCCTTATGTCCGCTGTCTTACGCTTGTTGATTAACTTCGAAAGTTCTGCCAGTTCTGTTGTAGATGTAGGGTTAGAGGCTTTCATACATTGGCGTTTCTTGATCAGACCTTTCGTCTCCTGCGTTAGCTTACTGGGATCCTGTCTAACGGATTTACCACCGACTTCTATTGCGCACTCCTTAATGATGCCCACAAGATTGTCGTTCATTGCTTCAACACTATGGTCCTCTTCCTGGGTTAAAGCCGAATACCTGTTCTGTAGCTTGATCCGGAATTCCTCTAGTTTCCCTCTTACCGCTAACTCATTGATTGGTTTCTTATGTACCAGTTTCTTCCGTTCCCTCCTCAAGTCAAGGCTAATTCGAGTTCTTACCATCCTATGGTCACTGCAGCGCACCTTGCCGAGCACGTCTACATCTTGTATGATGCCAGGGTTCGCGCAGAGTATGTGGTCTATTTCATTTCTAGTCTCGCCATTCGGGCTCCTCCACGTCCACTTTCGGCTATACCGCTTGCGGACTAAGATGTTCATTATCCGCATATTATTCCGTTTTGCAAACTCTACTAATAACTATCCCCTGCTATTCCTAGAACCTATCCCATATTCCCCCACTGACTTGTCTCCAGCCTGCTTCTTGCCTAGCCTGGCATTGAAGTCGCCCATCAGTATAGTGTATTTTGTTTTGACTTTACCCATCGCCGATTCCACGTCTTTATGGAAGCTTTCGACTTCTTGGTCATCATGACTGGATGTAGGGGCGTAGACCTGTATAACCTTCATTTTGTACCTCTTATTAAGTTTCACAACAAGACATGCCACCCTCTCGTTAATGCTATAGAATTCCTGTATGTTACCAGCTATGTTCTTATTAATCAGGAATCCGACTCCTAGTTCTCGTCGCTCTGCTAAGCCCCGGTAGCACAGGACGTGCCCACTTTTTAGCACTGTATATGCTTCTTTTGGCCTCCTAACTTCACTGAGCCCTATTATATCCCATTTACTGCCCTCTACTTCCTCCAATAGCACTGCTAGACTCGCCTCACTAGATAACGTTCTAGCGTTAAACGTTGCCAAGTTCATATTCCAATGGCGGCCTGTCCGGAACCAGGGATTCTTAGCACCCTCTGCAGCGTCGCAGGTCTGACCGCCGCCGTGGTCAGTTGCTTCGCAGATGCTGGGGACTGAGGGCCGGGGTTTGATTGTTGTGTTCATATAGGAGGTTGTGGCCAAGTACTGCACCAGGGTGGCCAATCCTGCTCTGGTGAAAGAGTGCGTTACCGGTTCTGGTCACCGGGATCAGGCCGCACTCCAGGCCTGTTTGTGCAATTTTCTCAACACACGGTTTTTTTTTTTCCGGTATTTTCCGGTGGAGAATTGTGCGGCCCGGGATTTGAATCACGGTCCTCTTGCACGGGAGGCGGATACTCTACCGTCCCCGCAGGAGTTAAATTAAAAATTAAATTATGTGATTTTACGTGACAAAACCACTTTCTGATTATGAGGCACGCCGTAGTGGAGGACTCCGGAAATTTCGACCACCTGGGGTTCTTTAACGTGCCCTAACTTTTATTTGCGTTTAATTATTGTTTCTTTTTCTTAGCTGGCCTATGTTTGCGATATAGCATTGTTTGGCTAAGGGCAAAGGAGCAGCTGGCATCACCATTGATGCCGACGTCTGCTACACATTTATTTGCTTTATCAAGATATTTCTCCCATAACCGTCCTAAACCTGCACCATGTAACTAACCTACAGCGCAGCTTTGGTACAAAATACGGCATCATTTCAATTCAACGTGATAAAAGCTAAAGCATATTTGTTGTTTTCATAAAAAAGCGCTAAGGATGAAGACAAAGGAACAGATACGACAGGACTGGCGCTGTGTTCCTTCGTCTTCATATTTAGCGTTTTTTTATGAAAACTGTCAAGATGAACCAACTCGACCAAATCGAGGTATATTTGTTGTATTTTTTTCTTACTTTTCCATTCTTCTTCCGCTTTTTTTTTTATTCTTTCTTCTTTCGACTACGCCTTCTTTTCAAAACTTGCGCAAGAAGCAATCCAAACACGCATGTAGGGCTGCTTTTCCATCAAGCAATAGTTAAAATGGTATGCTATATTGCGTGAAGGGTCGAAGCACACGGCGAAATATTGTGGGAGCACGTTTCATACCGCTCGTGTGCTCATATAAGAGGAGCATCAGGGGATGCTCGTACCACCTTACAACAAATTGTAAGGCACGCAGTATATGCCATCAGGCAAGAAGACAAGAGAGCCGGCGCATGTCACCTCATCGCCCCACAGCGCCAGATGCGCGAGGAAAACTTTTGCAGGAACAGGTTACCCCTGCCGAAAGCTGCGACGTCCAAAAACCAATCCGGCGTCAGCGGCGTTTCGGTGTAGAAAGAGAAGCTCGTTCAGTTTCCTCGTATACGATTATTACAGCGACGCGTTTCGCCCACGGATTCACGCATTCAATCGCAGGCTTTGCCGAATGCGGTACTCCCCCCCCCCCCCCCTTTTTTTTTTTCTTCTTCTTCCTTTTCCCGCCGCGATCCGTTGCTCGCAGGCGTCGCCTTCTTTCGGCGCACACAGCCTGGGCGCCGCACGCGCTCGATGCCAGACTCGGGCGGCGGCGCGTCTTCGAAAGCAGCGCGATGGAAGCAGGCGGGCGCGCTCTTTCTAATCATGCCGCGCCGTGGGCGACCGGCAGCTCGCGAGGCGTCAAAGGGGAAACAGAGCAGCGGCGGGGAAAGGGTTGCGACCACCGGCTTCGGGCCCAAGATGCTGACTCCGGCAGAAGCGTCTTTTGATCCGTCTCTAACAAGGGATTTGTTTTCGAATACCAATGGGATGCGGTGGCGGCCGCCGCCCGCGCCTCCTGCTTCTTCTTACTTTGCCCTTTACTCGCGAGCGGCGCGCACGCACCTTCGACGCGTCGCACTGCAGCTCCCGCGCGCAAGCGCGTTGCTTTGGCTTTTTCGGCACGCCGACGGGCCTCCCATTTCGCGGATAGATTGGAAGGAGCGATCGGTCCAAAAGGGAGTGCGGCGGGGCTGCCGTGCATCCGGTGGAGGTGTGCGGCGCCATGCCGTTTCACTGGGAACAAAGTGCGCTACCCACTTCTCAGGCTGCCAGCTGTAAGGAGAGAGAGAGAGAGAGAGAGAGGCGTTAGATAGGTAAACGTCACTTTCAGGTCCTGCGGCGAGCGCCAATTGGCTTACGAGGTCGCGCGGCTTTCTCTTCTTTGTTATTTATTAGTTCTCTTTTGCCAAGTGCGATTCTCGCCAGTTTGCCCATCCATATGCTTGGTTTTTCCCAATGTGGATGATCATAGCCTCTCAGAGACTGAGGCAGAAGGAGTCTGTATTGACGCTCGAACTTGTGGCCAGCAAATGGCGGTTGGTCTTCTGTTCGAAACTTGAAAGCGGCCTCATCAGTCAGTTTATCACACTTCAGCTTCCGTGAGACCTCACACTTTTCTGCAGTTCGAAATCACGGATCAGTTTAATCGGCATTCAGAGGCGCATTGGAGCATTCCGCGACACTGTTTTGTCAGGACCAGATTTCCTGCAAGTCATTATTGAATCCTGATCCCAGTAATTTACACATTAACTCCAGAGGAAATGAACAGCGGAAAATAATCTGGTGGCGCATTAGCCAGGGGCCCTTTTTCATTGCATACGCTCCATTTTGGTCAGTCTAAACATGCGGTGTGCTATAGCTGTTCGTGTAAGTATCAATTTCAGTTTCTAGCTTCTTGTAGTTCAAGTATTCTAGGCAGCGCAAGGCCCCGTCACTGTGCGCTTAATGCACATGGCGAACACTGATTCACAGCGAGCACTCAACACCAAGGCAACGATAAAATCGATTGCTGCAAAGTCTTTTGGTTTATAATTGCCCCCTAAGGAATTTCTGCATGTATGAGTTGGACAATAAAGTAATGCATAAGCACCAAATACAGGAGTGGATTTATTTATGAGGTTTAACGTTCGAAAGCAACACGCTGGCTATAAGAGATGTCATAGTTGGGCTCTCTGCATTAATCTTGACATTCTGGGCTTCTTCAACGTTCACCTCAAGCACGGTATGAGCGTTCTTGAGTATCTCCTCCGGAGCAATGTGGTCGCCACGCCCTGTAACTGAACCGGCAACCTTGTGTTCAGCAGCGGAACATAATAGCCACTGTAGCACGGGCAGCAGCGGGCAAGTGTGGATATATGGCTGGCTTGAACAGCAACACTTAGCGACTGGTAGACACATACAGCGTGCGCAGACAGCACGAAGCGAATCCCGCTTATCACGGCCGACATTGCAAAGAACATTTCCGACCTTCAATTTCGGAGGACAGAGCAGAGGGAGCAGCTGTGCGTGGCGAGCTAAACGGGATTAAATTGTGCCCCAACAATGCTATTTTCATGCTTTATCCTCGTTGTCAGAGCACCCTGCCCTCCCGGCTCTTTCTTTTTCTGCATCTATGCATGCGCGCCTGTGTGTGTGTGCGCGTGCGTGCGTGTGTGCGTGCGTGCGTGTGTGTGTGTGTGCGTGCGCGAGCGCGTTATGTCGTTGCGTCAATGCGCACACTCAGCAAGCACCACGCGCGCCTGTATTCGTTAACGATCTCGCGCGCAAACCGCCCGGGCATGGAGATCGTCAAAGCCTAATCTAAACGTACAAGTAGAAACCTTGCATAACCGTAGACGGCGAGAGCACGCGTAACCGCCGCGATCCACCAGCTATGCTGGCATAGCCAATAAATACTGGTTGTGCTAAGGAAGCCGTACGTCATAGTCTTGCAGCCGTTGCGGCGAAGATGGAACCATGCAGCGGTCTTGTTCGCGCGCGGCACTTGTTTGGCGGCGACCCTTACGACCCGCCCTAACCGCTGTGCGGTCGCTTTGCTCAAGACTGTCTTTATCATGCAAATGAAACTGGCGTAGCGTTCAGCGTAAGGCTGCGGCAGACGTAAAAATAATAAATCGAGCCGTAAATAAGGCACCAGGCCAGTATTAGTTTACCTTCTCCGGAAGCGTGGAGCGCTTTTCGGCGAGTGCTTGCGACGTCTCGGAGAAAGGACAGTTTCCGAGAAACGCTCCGACGCAGCGCAACCAGTGCGGCGCGTTAAGATGTTACGACCTATCACTCTGTATATGTCGTCGAGGGCACCCTGTGGTACGTGCAAGATCCTGCTAATTTCGATAGACGAGTTCAGTCGTTACCAATTTATTTAACGCCTACAGGAGCCAGATTGGTTGGCATGTATCGCTTTATTTTTCACCTGCGCTTTAATGTCGGGGCCTTTAGCCCCGTCAGTCACAAATGATGACGGACTGCCCATAAATGTGTCGGTCACATAATTTATTGCAAGGCGCTGCAGGTTCCACTTATGTAAGCACAAGGCAGTCGGATGATGCCTTGTACATTTTACTTTTCGTTCCTTTTTTTTTTTTTTTTGTCCGGTTGATACAGTTGCTTTCCTGGTTGTCTGGGGACGTTTTCTCAAATGGTTATTTCTCTCCATCTTCCCAAAGGGTTAAGCTAGACATCAAAGAGATCAGCCTGGCATTCCCGGTGTATAATAAAGCTTATGATTACTGAAAGCTCATATAGGGAGGTAATTGTAGCGGTGTGAAAAGTGCGTCCAGAGGAGCGTTGTGCAAAATTCCTGTCGTTGTGCTCGTCTTGGAAAGACAAAACGGAAGATTCGACAATTTGTGATACTTGTAACCTTAGCTGACGGTGGGTTTCAACGCACTCTTCCTATGCTCCTCTAATCAAGAAACGAAGCAAGCAAGTATATACTTTTCTCCGCAATGTGTAGTGTTTAACAATGAATGCTCACGCGCCTGCATTTATAAACCATTTTTAGCAAGAATCCAACAAAATTAATGTAGAACTTACGTTTGTTACGACGCTGCATCTTTATTCGAACTGATTTCCCACTTCACGGACAGAGACGCAACTATACAAAGATATTTATTTTTCAGTCCCAATTTAACACTCATGACAGCCCGTTAAACCGACAAGTGATTAAATTGCGACTAAACTATTTGAACTTTAATGTGGCGTAGCCTCTCCCGTGGCTCAAGTTATTATTCGGAACTACATGAAGTCGCGTGTTTTGGCGAAATAATATGCTAATTGGCCAAAAGGCCCGACGTTTCATCCAGAAACAGTTCTGTTAAACGACCACTTAGTTAACCGCAATTATGTAGTTTGCAAATAACACGTCTTTATGGCACACTTTTAAAAAGAAAAACGAGTCGCACATGGCTCGTCCGGGTGGCAGTTTACGGGGCTGCTTGAGCCCGTGGCTGTACACAGGTGAAAAGCGGTGCCTGTTGCATGTAGACCACTATGAGGTACACATGTCCCTTATACGAACGCCGGACAACCCCGCCGTTCTCGTGCTCCGGTGCAAGGAAGCCCGAAAGGGGTGCACTGAATTAACCTTCTAGCGCAAACAGCGCAGCCAGGTGGCCTGAGGTGCTGGAAACAGTGTCCCCGTTAACCCCTGGCGCTTACGCGGGATGGCAAACTCGCGCCACCGTCCCTCGCCCGCCGCACACAGAGGCCGTTGGGCTGCAACAGCACTGGACGAGGAGTCGTCGCACTCCTCCGCGCGATCGGAGTGGCTCGAGGCATTCAACCCTGCAGTTGTGTGCGGGTCTGTGCGTGCGTGTGTGTGCGTGCGTGCGCGCGCGCATAAGGAGCGGCAAGATCAGGACGGCCGCCGGTGCCGCGCATCCCCTGGTGGGCCACCGGAGTCACCCGGAGTAGAAAGCGGCGCAGTGTGCGCCGCCGAAGGGCGCGCCGGGGTCGCGTCTGCTGACCCGGGAGTACGACCCCGTCAGACGGTTTTCACAACGCTTATGCAAATACACAGCGTTGCTCATTTCGGCTACACAGGCAGGGCGGCGGCGGTGCAGCTCAACCTTGGCGCAAGCTGCCGTCCCTCTCCGCAGTCTCGGCCGGCCTTTGGCAACCATGCCCAGACGCTCGGCCTCTCCCTTGTATCTGAGGGAGTCCCGCTTTCCGAGGCCCTTCGTCCGCGGCGTCTCTCGTTCTTCTAGCGCGCTTTTCCGCCTGCCGTCTCTGGCCGCTCGCACGCGCGTGTTCCCTCTGTCAGCCGCACCGACGATGCACATCAGCACGTGTAGTACGCGCCAACCGGCACCGGCGTCCCTGTCAAGCGTCCGTTGCTTCGTCTACTACCCCAAAGTCACAAAAAAAAAAAAACAGATACAACCAAACTAGCCACTCCCCTTTCTCCCACCTAAAGGCTCAAAAGCACCCTGCTTACACTACGTGACGTTTAGCGGAAAGGGAACACGCAAGACGAAATAGAATACGGAAGACACGCCGCTTACACGTTCCTTTCAGTTCCGATGGAAGGCCCTGCGCGTAAAAGGCTCCTACGCTTGGGTGTACACGATTGTTGACAAATACTACTCTGGGACGCTATAACGTAAAACTATTCCAAACTTTTCTATTCCAATTCTGCAATCAGCCCATCGCGATTGGTCAAAAAGTTTTTTGGACCACTCCCACTTCGCCTGTCTGTCACGCGACGTCACTAAAACCGCGATAGCTCCCCATCTGATATAACGTGTACACACTGATTATTCATAATTTGACCGAACAAAACAAAAATAGTGATTTGTGATTCGACGCCTTTTTGCCATTAGCTCTCGGCTATTGGTCAAAAGTTTTCGGGCTGCACCCACTTCACCTGCCTCTCACTCGACGTCACAAAACCTCAAAAACTTACCGCGTCAAAGTGACGCGTACGCGTTAGAGATGCATTAATATGCCGAACAAAACTGAATTTTCTTCTGAATAGCCGCTGGCTGCCCCGTTCCGAAAGGAATAAAAGATGGCTGCCTCCGATCGCTCCGGCACTGGCTACTCGCTCCTGCCGGATAGCATGGGTTTGTTTGTGTGTAATAAAACCTTTTGCGTGGCCGTGTAACGTTTTCGAAAACTTTCCGCACGTTTACGACTTCGTTCTGCCAACTCTTTCTTGCTGAGGATGTGTTTTAGCGACATTCTTACGCTTCCGTTGCATGCCGCCGTGATTGTCGACGAGCCACCGCAAGCTAAGTAAGAGAAAGCGGACCAATCGCAGACGCCGGCACCACCCTCTTCATCCGGTTATCGATATTCAGTGCAGTGGCTCGGCCCCATCGAATTCCTCTCCACTTGAGCATGCTCCTTGCCTCTTGTGAGCCAATTAGATGAGACAAGTCGCTCAGTGCAGGCAATGTTATTCGTTTTTGAAGCAAACAAAAGTGACCTCCTATGAACGAGGGGAGCATTTGATTGGTTTGTTCAGACAACCCTGCGGGTGACCGCTCGATGCTTGCGTCGGCGGTTACGCAAATTTGACGTCAGGAGATTGGAATAAAAACATATTGGAATACTTTTACGTTATACGGCCCCTGATAACGCTACCTAGAACGCTTAGAGTCTTTATCGTGCTAACTATCGAATGCAGCTTCATAGGCTATATATAGCTGAAAAATATTGTTAAAGACTATTCGAGCGTTTCGCTTTTGTTCAAGCAGCCTTCTTCTTGTTGCACCAACTGATGCAGTCAGTGACGGCATCATTAATAAAAACATGACAGTTTCCGTACACGATTTGTCACGTCTGACGGCCCCTGATATTGTTCTGATGATTATACGGATCGCACCTTCGATACGGACCTCTCTTTTTCTACTAGTTATTCCTTCCTTGAAGGTGTTGATGATTTGGAATAACACTAAATTTTTACTCCATGATAATACTTATAGTATGATTTTGCACAACATGTAAATGTTTCAAGCCTCGTTGCTTCATCCGTAATACCAGTATTTTATAGTTTACCGCGCTGCCGCTTTCGTAAACGAATGCACTGTGCGGAAAAAATGCAAGCACCTCTGCAGTCTTGGATATTGCTGGTCATCCAACCGTTGTCTCCGAAGTCTAGGTAGGGCTTGGAAGTATATTATTAAGCTAAACGTACGCTTCCGCCTGTAAGATAATAGCGGTTGTAAATATTTTAAAACAGTTGTGTGAAGCCCGCCACTCTTCATTTTCTAGATTCCCTAACTGATAATGTTTTTATTTTATTTTATAACATGTTGTTTGTATACTTTATAAGGTGCTTCGAGATTATATGAAATACAGAGTTAGTGATCGCTTTCGGAATTGATATGCTAAACTCAAGAGAGAGAGAGAGAGAGAGAGGCAGGGAGGTCAACCAGACGCACTTCCGGTTTGCTACTCTGTGCATGGGAAAGGGGCTCAGGTGATGAAAAGAAAAAAAAATTAAGTAGAAAAGACAAAGTGTACAGCGTATATAGCATGTCGCTGTTAAACATGTGTGAATGAATTAATTGCGTTTACGGAAGCTCATAAAGCTTAGACGGAGTGCTCCAAACATACACGAGCGACGCGCACGGGCGAACTTTCTACAATCCCATCCGAGATGAGAGCTGGCATATGGCGCGAGATACCAACCTTCGTGTCCAAGGCTTCGGAAGCGTCAGACGCCACAGACAGAGCGCCTCATAGCGAAAGTGCCTGCTCGGTTCACCAAACAGACAGTATATGTCGCCGCTGCGCGCACTACAATTAACCAACCGCAAAAGTATTAAATACACGAGACAAATGACTAGTGCTTCTTGCGTATCGCTCTGATTAGAGGTACGGTGCAAATATGGGGTGACTGTCACCGCAATGCAAACTGCTGACGCTACGTTCATATCGCTTTCGCCCGAATGTCTCGACACCCGAGGTTGCTAACCCACCTACCGCACCTTATTTGCCCTGGGGGTTTGCGCGGCGACCAAGAAACTATTGACGCCTTAGGCCTGTAGTTTCCGGACAGTTACCGTCTTTCTCAGCAGTTGTCGCGTTTCTGGGACAATAGCGTCGCGTCTCAAACAATTGATTTGTGTTGTTTGTCTCCGTGGCACCTGCAGCTCCCGTTACATTTGAACAAATGCTAAGCCTGCCACGGCAGGAGCAGACAAAGGAGCTTGATGTATTCCCCCCCGGGTGACTGCGTTGCGCTGGCGGGGAGGCCCACGTAGTTGGCACTTGCGAGTAGGGTTCTACTCCCGTCAACTGCGCCCGAAGCAGCAGAGGGATTTTCAAACATCACCCGACAGTCGCAATATCTAACGAGAACCTATAGTTATAGCCTATAGTTACGGGCTCTCAATGTAGAAGGTCAGTGTTAGACTGCAATGGTGACGGACTCTATTTATTTGCTAGCTTAAAGGAGAGAGAGAGATAAATGAGATACGAAAGGCAGGGAGGTTAACCGGATGATAAATATTCAGTTTGCTACCCTGCAATTGGGAAGAGGTAAGGGGTTAGCTTAAAGGAACGCTAAAGATCTGTATTAAGTGAAACTGTATTACTAAATTACGGTTCTTCAGCAGCAAGTCGGTCACACTTACTGTGATAGGTGGTTTGATAAGCGTGAGATAGCTAGCGAGAGAGAGAGAGAGAGAGAGAAGAAAGCAGGGTTGTTAACCAGTCAAGAGTCCCGTTGGCTACCCTACGTTGGGGAAATGAAGAAGGGGAAGAGAGAGAGAGAGAGAGGGGGAGGGGGGAGGGTAGATAGACGTGCACGGACAGCACTACTGAGTCAAATGCACTCACAGAGACGACACTTTCTCAGAAAACACAAAAGTGCCTTCACTGCCTTCTAAGCCAATGATCGGTGGGGACGGTGTTCTAGTATTGTCTGTTAACTCAGAGGACGATCATCTAGTTTCTTGAATGCGTTGAACATAAATTGCCCATGTGCTTCACATTGAGGACAGTGACACAATAGATGGTCAATGTTCTCCTCGAAGACATCACATACCAGCCATTCCGATAAGCGTGAAAAAATGCAAAAAGGAAAGAAGGGTGGCAACACCACCATGAAGTTCCCGCATCAGCTCGCCGTTACGTCACAAATTTTGACAGCGTCTCCTCGGACCTATATCTTGTTTTTTTGTTTGTTTTTTGCAGATAAGCATCACATTGCATTCTGAAGGAACCAAAGACTCAACATGGATAGTTTCGAGAACTTTCCTTGTCCAAAACGGCCGAAATGCGATCAGATACATTGAAATCCGCGACGCAACTCTGGCCAAGTGGTGCAGAACTTTCGGCGCGAAATTCGATAAAGGGAAGTTAATGTTCTTTTTCTTTCCGTAATAATGAACCTTTTTTCGCTAAATGGAAGAAAATAAAGTCTCGAAATAATTTATAACCAATATACGGTGATTTAGTGCTGGTGTTTAGTGTCCTTTAAGAAATAATTTTAGAGCGCTTCTTCAATTTTAGACAGGCTGCGGTGCCCGTTTGGGCGAATGTTCCGACGTGAAACAGTCCTTTATTTTTTCCCGGACTGCAGAGAGGGGTGGATTCAAATTGAGAAGACGTATGTACTTACAGAACAAACCTAGTTCGTTGGAACTTAGCGTGTTCTGGTTATATATTTTTGCTTATTGTTACGTATGACTTCTTCTTGCTAAACTGTTCGGTCAGTTTCGTGATAGTCTTCGCCACCAAGATATACACGCTCACTTCACTCAGACAAGTGCAAGGCGCTTTTCTTAAGAGGTTTTACTATATTGTAAAGGCCAGCAACATCATGAGCTCCACGGCCATTAAAAACTGACCAGCTGACTTACGCCAAGAGTGAGGGGGATGGGAGAGCGTCAGAAGCCCAGAAATTTAGCAGCTGACTGGCCAAGGTTGCTAAGGGGAAAGAACAAACCTATGAATCATTAGCCCGAACACACTTCGTTCTGCATGTAGAACCTGCTGTATATATAGAACCGGAGGAGCGTGTTGCCTTCTTTCGAAAGAGAGACTAGTAACGACAACAAAACAACGGAGGCAACTTAGCAAAGACATATGTAGCGCCTCGCTCCTGTCTACGGAACCTGCGACATGTGACACGTTGACTGGTGGCAGCACGAGGCCCGACACAACACGGCGCATTCGCCTGAGAGAAGCCACTCGAAATGGCAACTCAGTCAGCATTAGGAAGGTGAGTAGAATAAGCAAGAACAAGACGACAAAAATAAACAAGAATAATCACACCATCGTCATCGTGGAGTCTGACACTGGAAGTAGGAAGACGGAAAGCCAAAAAAC